>NC_139217.1:97705302-98095302 GCF_055691185.1 Crinia signifera
ATGAGTAAATGTAAGGCCAGATGAGTCTTTCACATAGGAAAAAGAAAGGCCTAGCAAGAGCAACACCAACCAGATCAAGAAGAGACTGAGAAACACCAGCATAGATATATATATATAAAAAACACACCTGAAAAGTGTATTGCCAGATAGTCGTGAAAATGGTGAGGACATTCTATTACATCTGTGCAGCTGAATCAGGCAGATAAATGGAGTCCTTTATTATGCCAGACCTACCAAAGTGCATCAATTCTATAATCTAACAGTACATCTTTAATGTGGTTTTATTCATAGAATATGGGAGTTATTCTGGCTTGTGTGCTCGTATGTGAATTTGCATGCAAGCACAATGTTTATTATCTGCACATTTCTGTGCATCTAATGCGAGCGGCCGGGTGCACACACTCACCATTGCGGCTGGGGGGTGTGGGGCGACAGAGGGTAGTTGTGCCCATGGGAATGCCCAGCTTTACATGGGCATTCCCATGGAAATGATGGGGGTTCCCTTATGCAAACACAGGTGGGTTTCTGGTTGCCCAGAAACCCCATCCCTCTTGGCAAGTGCCTTAAATTATGACAACAATATCACTGGCATACTGTATAATATGATCAATAAAGCTGCCACCACATCATGCAGTGTAAATGACATTGCAATAGACCAGAGAGTAGCTGCCAGGATGAAGAGACAGAAGCTTTACCATGAAGTAGAAGATTATGAGCTTAGAATGTGCAGTACTGTTTATGTTTGTGTATTTATTTATTATATGTTTAACCTTTTCCTGACCATTTATCTTATTCAGAGGCGTAGGGACGGCGGAGCCAGTGGAACACACGCTCCAGGCGCGCGCGGGGCACAGGGCTCTGCCAACCTCCGCAAATGAGCCCTGCACTGCACTCAATCATTACTTCATATAGATAGTGATACTACTAAAGAGCGGGCAGCGGGCAGCGGGCACCAGCGGCTGCCCTGCCCGGCGCCTGCCTGCCTGCTCACCCGGTCCCTGCCGCTGGTGACTCTCTTCTTCCTGGACCCTGGCCAAGTTTCTGCTGCTCGGGTCGGCTAGCGGGCAGCGTGCGCCAGCAGCTGCCTTGCCCGGCGCCTGTCTGCCCTGCTCACCCGGTCCCTGCCGCCGGTGACCTTCTCTCTGGACCCCTGACAAGTTGTTGCTGCTGCTGCTCGGGCAGGCAGCGCAGCAGAAATAAGGAAGACTCCCGCCTTTACTAAAACTGAGGTTGTGAACAGCAAGTAACCATTCCTTTTAGCTTCCTATTATATAATTATGTTCTAGACTACGATACAAGAAAGGAGTGGATTATTTACAGTGTTTTAGCAGAATTTGCTGTCAATTGTAACATCTGGACCCTACATTTTTAAACTACACGGCTCAATCTACAGGTCATGAAGGACCACACTTTGAGATGTGATTGTTATTGTAGTCTTTGGGTCATGTCAGGAATAGTTGGAAATCACAATATTCTCTCCATTGTAATATTCTTCAGCATTACATACAGTACAGTGGTGGAAGAATAAGCTATTTTAGAGGAATCAACATCATGGTGCATGTTCATTTCTTAGACTTACAGTATGTCTGTATTGGGAATCTGTTAGAATCTGTTAGAATCTGTAGAACACAGTAGAAGAGTGATGATAGTACTACTTGAACATATAGGTAACATGTTTCTGATCATTAAGGTGCAAACAACTTGATTTGAAATACAGTAGGGTTAACAGTGGCGTAACTACAGCACCGCAGCCCCCGCGGTTGCGGGGAGGTGCTGGGTAAGTGCGGGCGCCGGGGGGACTGCGGTGCTATTATAATGCCCCATCCCCGCAGCTCTACCTATGTTCGCTGCGGTGGTCCCGGCTCCCCTGGCTTCATTCTGATGCTATTTCAACGGGCTATCATAAAATGTCCTCCCCATATAGAAACTGTTCTATGAAACGGTCTGCTGTATGGGGACGGCCATTTTGTGATGGTCCGTGTTTAGCATCAGAATGAAGCCAGGAGGGGAGCCGGGACCAGCGCAGCGAATACAGGTAAATATGCGGGGGGGGCATGGGCGGCCAGGGTGGTGGAGGGGGGGCGTGCTTTATTATCGGCAGGGGGCGCCCAAATTATAGTTACGCCGCTGAGGGTTAAGGATTTCAACAAGTTCCTGTACTGTATAATGTACTTATCAGAATAAGTTAAATTACAAAAGAAGTGGAAACAGGAAAAGTTGAACTGTGACCTACTGCTGACAACTGAACTCAACAGAATGTTTCTGAACTTAGATATCCCTTTAAGAATAACTAACATTGTACAGATGGACATTGTCATGAATGCTAAAAACACTAAAGATATAATGAGAAATATTTTTCTTTAGTCAATCATTCCTCAGTGTACATATATGCGATCTTTGAGAACTTCATATGGATCAATAATTTCTTCATAATTGTACCTACAAAATAATTTTTATATTTAACAGCCATTGGCTGGTAATAAGCTCAACTGGAGGGACATTACAGGCTAAACATCCATGCACACATGCACACACATACTGTAAATACTGCAATAGCTGTAAACCAAATAGTTTGAAGAGACTTTTAAAAATGTACCTTCTTGACTAAAATTTATATCATAGTAACTTTTGTGGCTTCATATGCAGTGCTTTTATATATATGCATATGTATTATAGTTGTAACAAAATATTAACTTTTATTTACTCATATACAGTAAATATAAAGAGTAAAGTATTGAGATTAAACTACTATAATGAATATAGAACCTGATTCAGCATCTGTTATAGTTTTGCAAAAAAAAAAATCAAAACTAAACTTAAAATGTTTTACTTTTTAGGTTTCTTCCATAAAAGTGTTTATTTTGTTATTGTAGGATGCTTAAAAAAATAATCAAAAGAAGAGGATACAGTGGCATGGCTGTTTAATACATTTTATAAGCCCTGACTTTTTTTTAATGACAAACTAGTTGGAAACGAATAAATTGGAGCAAATCAAAGTAGGACACACTGTAATGCTTTCTTCTCAGATTTCCATGTATTGTAAATCAACATATTTTGAAGAAATGTACAGTATCTGTGCTATGTTGGGATTTCAAGAGTGGAACAATGACTCTTAACTTGGGCAATGTAGCTCTACCATCACTCCTCATATGTCAGTACAGCCAAACATTTACATAATTCGAGAGAAGGAAAAAGTGTATGTTGTAGTGCACCTAGGATCTAATAACAATAATATTAACTGGCTTCTGACAATTTTATTACAAAAACTATTTTTTGTAATGAAACTGAAACATTGACTATTAATGGTGCCAGACACCTAATAATTATTGTAATTACAACAAGTCCAAGTGAGTGCCTCCTTGGACTAGTGAGTGCTCTACATTTGGACCACACAACTGGAAGGCACCCTGGCAATACCTTCACAGCTTTGGGATTGAGTGCCGGACAATGCATGGACCAAATATATATATATCTTTTGGTGACCAATGTATATCTCTTAATGTTAATATTTTTAAACCTAGCATTATTAAAGGTTATATTGTATCTTTATTTATTCCCCAGCTTGCCACCTCCGCCATGCCACTCCAGAGGCTGGGGAACTCCGTGTATGGGATATCGGAGCTCCAATTTAGTGTGACCATCCCCCCACTGGAAGTATGCAGCCAGCTCTGCAAGCAAGCAAAGGGTATATTTTTTGGGGTGTATTCTTTATGCTTTTAATCGAGTTGCAAATTCTATTCAATTTTACTTGAGTCCATTTAATTCTTACACTCATGTAGCAAATGAGGGCTTACTTTAACTAAATTCTAATCAGATTGTTGATGTAAAGATATTTATGGACACTCATATCCCATGATAAGTAAATTAGTTCAGTTCAAGTTAATATTGCATTAAAAAATGATCAAAAGACGTAATACTGTTTGTCCATACTGTTGAATAGAGCATGCAACAAGATGTTTCTTCTGTACCATGAATGGGATTGAACAGATTGTACTTTCTACCCAAAGAAAGGTGCTATCAACTGTGGAAAAACAGGTACAAAGTGTCTGAGACAGTGGGTAAGCAAGTACAAATTAAAGTAAGAATGGCATAACAACAATGGTTAGTAGAATAATTAAAAATACAATTGATTTAAAACCACAGTTTAACCAATTAAAAATCAGGCCTAAAAATAAAGCATATTAGAAAAAAATGAAATTCTCACTTAAGACCGCAATGTATTCATGGACCATCAATGCATCCTCAGACAAAGTTAAGGAAGGGCAGATTTATTTTGATCAGAAGAGTAAAGTATACATAAATACATAACCCTAGAATGCACACTGAAAAGGAGTCATGAATACAGCATTGTAAGCAGCCTAGCCTATGAATATAAACCACTCAAATCACACCACTAAGCAGACATATCAGAAAGCAAATATTCCCTAAGTATTTAATTGCTTATCAATGGACTATTGGACTGTGGATGAAAGATTGCAGAAAAATATATTATTGCTCTTCAGGGGCCAGATGCACTAAGCTTCAAAAGTGATAAAATGGAGAGTGATAAACAGCCAGCCAATCAGCTCCTACCTGCTATGTTACAGACTGTGTTTGAAGAATGTCAGACAGGAGCTGATTGGTTGGTTGTTTATCACTCTGCATTTTCTCACTTTTGAGGCTTACTGCATCTGGCCCCAGATCTTCAGAACATGGTGCTAATTTACACAAACTATATTTCCTTGGAATCTCATGTTAATAAAATATTTACTGACAATGCTGTTTTCAGGCCAGTAAGGGGAATAAAGAATTTTGAAAGAGATAAAATTAAACATTTTGAAAATTTATAAGTGTATGCTACTAATTTAGCCAAATACAGATACGAAAATATTTTTTAAAATAGTACTTCAGTGATGAAATTAGTGAACATTTGTGTCCTGCCTTAAGTTGCATTTCACAAACTTTGTTGGACTTAACTGACTATTTATTCTTAAGGCTTTCTTTATCTTATGTTTTTGAGTAAAATGAAAGTTGCCATCAAATAAATTAACAAAGTTACTCTGCAGCAAAGATATCACTGGGAGATGTCTAATGAGGACACAGACAAAGAGGCATAGAGGTGAATTATTCCAGATGACTTAACTTTGTGAAAGTTCTTCCAGTAGTTCAGTCATTACTATCTAATGACTGAGAAAGGGCAATGGAATACACAGCCAACAAGAAAATTAAAATGAGTAAAGAACATAGCTCTGTGTGTTTGTTGCTTGTTTAGATGTTGTACTGTGTTGAGTTAATGCTGATTATTGTGATCTGTGAAATTAGTGAAAATATTGTAGTAGACGTTTCCAATCTGCTCATGCCAGTTACTGATTACCCAAGGCATAACTTTCTTCAGCTGCAAGAATGGTTCACAAAAAAGGTCTAAGTATCACTATATAGCTTTTTAGCACTGAGATAATTAGGCTTATACCTTGCTTGAACAGAGAAAACATCCACCTCCATAAATAATGAGAAAAGCATGTGTCTTTTAGAGGCAACTGGTTGAAAATACTCCTTCATGGAAACAGTTATAGGAGCAATCACGTAAGAATAATTTTCTAAAAAAAAAAAAAATTACTAAAAATGTTTTTATTAATAATATAAAAATTTATAGTTGAAATGTCGATGACCAGGCAAAAACTGGAAAAAATTCGAAGTAAGCAATGACAATATTTGATCAAAAGGAGTTCATTAAGATTTTAAATTCTTACAGTTCACTATAGATTATGTATAGCATTAATACATTTATCACAGCCATCCACAATTCCTGGTCCCATATGCAAACCCCTGGTGGGAGTGTTTTTTTACTCTTCTTTTTTCTGCCTCTTATACTGGGGAGACTTGTAACGATTACTAATCCAGGATTCACACTTCACAATTATTAAAGTAACTAGTTACTAGCTACTGTGCATGGCCAAAAAGATTAACACTTTAATTGCTCTGTCGAGCGCCATCTAGTGGCCGCTGGCATGTAAAACACTTGAATTCCCACCCATAGAGGTGGAGAGTAGCATTAGCATTTGATAACATATGATGATACTGAATATTGTATGAACAAAACATTGGGTGAAATTTAATAGGATGAGAGATTAGTAAAGTGAGAGATTTGGTAAGAATTCTCCAGTTTTTTTAAAGTGGCAATCATTTACACTGCAAAATCAAACTGTTCAGCATTGGAGCATTAAATCAGTGCTTGAGGACTGGGAGCAGAAGCTGTGCGACCTGCCACTGTGTGGGCTGGTGCTGAGAGTCGAGAAAGCAGCCGCACGGTGGGAGCATGGAGTGCCGGTGACTGCTGCGGCAAGCACTGGATGCTGATTGCTGGTGAGACGGCTACCTCCACCTGTGAGAAATCCATGTGTGAGCATTGGGCAGCACAGGATGCGGAGTATGAAATCCCTACTGTTAGTTGTAACTGATTATCACTGGAAATTCACACTGAAATCTCGTGCCAAAGCTGTATATGTTATTTAACAGCCTGTTGATCTCCAGAAGTAATAATTTATGTAACTATATATCTTGACATAACAACTATTCCTGAATATACATTAGCAATATACCCCTAAAAGGGGCTCCCCCACCAGAGACTGCATTTATCTCGGACTGTTTGGGGTAAGAGCCAGGGGAAGTGCAATAGAAATTGAACCACAATATGTAATTTAATTCGGGGAGGTTGAGCATACCACTAGGATTCAAATGGACAATGTTATTTTATGCTTAATAAGTTGAAATCAGGAAGTCATTTTTAATAGTATCATCGCAATATTCAGTATAGATTGTTTTAAATAGATGAACTTTTTCACCTCAGTGTGCTCTCTTAATTGATTGTTGTTTATTTAGTATTTGATTCCAGTTATTCTGGGAGCAGCAGAGTATTT
This sequence comes from Crinia signifera, assembly GCF_055691185.1. Taxonomy (NCBI): domain Eukaryota; kingdom Metazoa; phylum Chordata; class Amphibia; order Anura; family Myobatrachidae; genus Crinia; species Crinia signifera. The sequence continues at coordinate 97,712,199 of NC_139217.1, forward strand.
AGCGTGTGTTAAACAAATAATTTATATATTTTTGCTTACTCATTATTAATATTGGTTGCACCTGATTTTATTTGAGATTTATTATAGTACATTTTGCTGGCATGTTTGCATAGGGGAAAATATGGGCACAGTGTCTGACACAGCTGGAACATAAATACTTTTTTATGCATGTGTTCCTATGCTATGATTCCTTTACCTGCCTTTTTTTTAAATGCTAATACACATTTCAAGATAACCCCCAGTACTTTTCCTAATGTCACCTGATGCCGCTCCTAATGACACAAAGGCCAGTATTCAATGCTCCCGAATGTTTTTTGGCAAATCAGGCTGTTTTCACTCCTTGCAGTGAATCTTTTTTCACTGAAAATCTGATTCACCCTATTCAATGTTCATTGTTCGCCGAAAGCGAATAGTGAATGCCGGCCAGTTCTCCGTTTAATGCTCGCTGCAATTCGCTAGTGTATTTCAATTGGGTTTTCCCTGGGATTTGCCGATAGTGTATTCAATGCTAGGATGGAGAACTGCTTTCTCCCGGATTTTTGCCATGATTCGCCGTTTTGCATTCAACCTCTTTTTTTAGGTGAACTGGAAAGTGATCTTTTAAAATAAAGGTTTTTTTTCTTTTTTTACACATTCGCCAGCAGGGGGCCGGGAGCCGCTCATTAAATATTCATATATTCACTTCACACTGGTCCCAGCTTATAACAGCGGGACCAGTGAAGCGGCTCCCTACCCCTGCCAGCTCTCCGGGGGGGGGGGGGGGGGCAGCTTCTGCTGTTCCCTTGTCCCCGGGAGCCCTCCTTTTCCTCCACAAACTCTGGGGCAGGCAGGATTTTTTTTAGGTGAACTGGAAAGTGATCTTTTAAAATAAAGGTTTTTTTTATTTTTTTTTGGTGTCAAAAAATCAGAATTTTTTTTCTGTGAAGGGGCATGCTATTTTTGTTCATGTGCTTGAAGCACATTAATATTCATTTATTTTATTTTTTTACATTTTTTTTACACATTCACTAGCAGGGGGCCGGGACCAAGGAGGCGCTAATTAAATATTCATATATTTACTTCACACTGGTCCCGGTTTATTACAGTGAAGCGGCTCCCTACCTCTATCCCCTGCCAGCTCTCCCGAGGGGGGGAAGCTTCTGCTGCCTGTGTCCCTGGGAGCCCTCCTTCTCCCCCACAAATTCTGGGGCAGGCAGGGAGGCTTACATCTCCCTACCTGCCACCGTCCCCCAGCTCCCTACGGCATTAGCTGCAGGGGTTAAAATTAGCTGCCATGGGCAGCGAGCCCCTGCGGCATTGAATAGGGTGACGGGACGGCTCGCAGAGAATGCTGCAGCCCTCTGGAACCCTGCGAATGTGCAGCAAATCTTAAACAGGATTCGCTGCACATGGAGAAAAAAACGCATTGAATACTCCCCAAAGTGTGCTTTATTTTAATTTTTTTATTTATCACTAAGTTACATAGCTAAAAAAAATAGTGATTGCATACAACAATAAAAAGAAATACAGGTTTAGTGTCCCATATCCAAAATTCTCAGGACCAGAAGATTTTTAGATAACGGATTATTCTGTATTTTGGAATATTTTTATATCTGAATGAGGTATATTGAGGTATCTTGCATTTATGATGTATAAGCACACCAAACACATGAAATACACACAAATATATTTTATTTGTGCATGAAACAAAGTTTTATAAAATGAAAATAAAAAAAATCCCCCAGTAGCGTCAGTTACATGAGTAGCCAGTAGGTTTTTAGACATTTTGGAGACTATGGTTTTCGGAATAATTTGGATAACGGATATTTGGATAAGGGATACTCAATCTGTATATAGGTTTTTCTTCTAAATACTAGAATCTCTGGATCTGCTTCAAATCAACCACATAGACAAGATGCATACTTCCACACTTTAAAAACAGAAGCCAATGTATATAACAATACTGAATATGATTAACTTTATTAAGACTAACTACTGATGTTATTAAGACTAACTACCAAATAGTTTTCCAGAAAGGAAATGGAACAATTCTGTGAACCAAATGATTTGTGGTTCACTTAATTCTACTACTACTACTTTAAAAATTGTTGTTATATAAAAAATAGCTGTTTCAAAATCCAACAAGACAGCAAAACATTGATAGTTTTATTTTAAAAGGAAATTGCAGTTTTCCAGGAGCACTTGTAAAACAGATAACATTTTCATTAGCATCCTAATTAAACCCTTTGTGCTCAAAATTGCCTCAGTTGTATGTTGTTTTTCTATTGTGAAGATTGTCTAAAAATCTATAGTTTATTTTTAAACTAAATATTTTACTAGCTTTTTTATACCGAAATAAAATTGCAGCTATTCCATGCTATACAAATGCAACATAATAGATTATTTATTAAAATGTTATAAATATATGCAGCGCTCCACTTTCAAACATTACTTGTTTAGTTTTCTCTTTCCATTGTTACCAGTTACATTGACAGTTTTTGTGTTCGCAATTGTGTAAGATAAATGGTGTTACTAAGGAGAAAAAAATAGACATGTGCTGGTTCAACTAAAGTACAGTAGTTATAATGGTATTGATGTAATGTTACCTACATTCGAAATATTTGGGAGTCTTCCTATTCATAATGGAGCTTTTGGAGGATGGTGTATTCAGTCTGGCCACTAATCTTATTTACAGTTCTGTAGATAGCCATATCTACCCCACTCCAGGCATAGATGGCGTATTAACACACTTTGGCCAGTTTTCCAAAAGGCAAAAAGTAATGCTTTTAAAAAAACTTACAAAGTGTCCCAGTCTTTTCTGACATTATTCTGTTTTATGTGTTGGAGGAGCCTGACTGTTTGAGATGACCACTCATTTTAAGTGTTCATGTGGTACTGTATGCCACAACTAAGCCACCATCACTAACAGAGCAAGAAGGGCTGTTCATACACATTTTAATTCAATTTCAGCATGTTGCCCATAAACTATACATTATATAGGTATTATCCTTTTCCACTCTTAATCTGAAGATCAAACTAATGATTACACAATGCGCCCGATTCAGACCTGCTCACTAGTCAGCATATATTTGCTGCCTAGCGAGCAGGAAAACCCCGCCCACCACCACGCCAGATGCTTGATCCCATGCCAAGCTAATCTCATCACTTCCATGTGAGCAGATGTATACACTTACACATCCACTCGCATGAGTCCGTACAGAGGGAAACTCTTCGATGGTCGCTCATCATCAAATGATCTTTTCCTCCCTTCGTAGATAAAAGTAAGTCTATATTTACTTTTATCCTGGACGGTGATGACGGAAATGGGGGCGAGCACTGATTTCATGTGATGTCAGCCACCCCACACAAGCAGGCATGGATATGTCTGCGTTCACAGGTGTCCATCCAGCGTTTACAATGGTGTGACCACTGTTTTTGTGGGCATGCCGGTAAAACACTGGGTGGACCCCAGTGGCCACAACCTGCCAGCCCCCGTCTGCATATCATTGAGAGAACGCCCCAGCAAGTGTGAAACTTACCAAAGATGTTCGCTCCAGGGGTTTGCACATGCGCATATTCATTCCTAACCCAAGCTAGAATACACAACTTGGGTCAGGAATGAATCTTGGCAGTAGAGGGGGCATATTGCACAGTACAGATGGTAACAACTTGCAACCTGAGCACAAAGAGACACAAGGGAGGACGACCGGAGGTTAATAAAATCAGAATCGGCAGGTAATCCTGGCAGATGGGCAGATTATCCTTGGGTGTAGGCACCTGGAACACAAACCAGCAGTTCACACCAAAGCACAAACTCTAAACAGCAGGGCATGCTGTTGGTTGGTAGGTTTTCTGGGAAGGTCGCGCTTTAGACTGGGTGCAAGTGGGTTGGCTGCGGGGTGTTGGAGGTATACTACAGAGTACCTCTTGGGGGTATAAATGGTACGAAAATGTGCACCCTAGGGCGCCACCCTGCGCTCGGTTACACTTGCCTTTTAACTTGAGTGTGTTTAGAATATTAAATATATGGTATAGAACACATACACTTTCTTTAATTGAATAAATGGTATGGTTTTTTTATTGTTGATAAAATTAATATATACGAATTAAATTCGTCAGTTGGTACACAAATAATGTATACATAAATAAGTAAAATACAAGTGGATGTCCAGAATAGAAAATTTACACATAAAAATACAAATATGTATGCATAAAAGAAGGAGAAAAGAACAATGCATAAAATATAAATGAATATATATATAAAAAAAAGAGAAATTAGACACAATAAATCTGTTTAAAGAGAAAATTGGACTCCTGTATACGAATATATAAAGGAGAATATATAGTAAGTTTTTAGACTGATATGGATAAGTATAACATTAGCTAGTACCGGTACACATACCACATTGGGGAGGGCTGGGGAGGTGGATAACAAACAGAGACTAACAACAAAAGAACTGTGTTAGTCTCTGTTTGTTATCCACCTCCCCAGCCCTCCCCAATGTGGTATGTGTACCGGTACTAGCTAATGTTATACTTATCCATATCAGTCTAAAAACTTACTATATATTCTCCTTTATATATTCGTATACAGGAGTCCAATTTTCTCTTTAAACAGATTTATTGTGTCTAATTTCTCTTTTTTTTTTATATATATATTCATTTATATTTTATGCATTGTTCTTTTCTCCTTCTTTTATGCATACATATTTGTATTTTTATGTGTAAATTTTCTATTCTGGACATCCACTTGTATTTTACTTATTTATGTATACATTATTTGTGTACCAACTGACGAATTTAATTTGTATATATTAATTTTATCAACAATAAAAAAACCATACCATTTATTCAATTAAAGAAAGTGTATGTGTTCTATACCATATATTTAATATTCTAAACACACTCAAATTAAAAGGCAAGTGTAACCGAGCGCAGGGTGGCGCCCTAGGGTGCACATTTTCGTACCAGCAGGGCATGCTGGTTTGAGTGCCTTTTAAGAGATACTGTATAAGGACCTATCAGGAGAGCCAACAAGGACAGGCTCAACCTTTATTAGTAACTTTGTACAGCTGCAGCACTGTATGTAACAATCCTGGTGGCTAGGCAGAATCAGCCCCAGAATTCACTGCAGCTGCCAAGCCTCCACACCGCCTTTTGACCGACGGGGACCTAGCATCCCGCCATGAAGTCTCGGTTATCTACCAACAACAACTGGGACCTTTGGAAATTATGGGCTATGGCAGTGACTCATAACACATATCCGACATTTTACACTTAGCGCAAAGCAGGGTCTAAAAGCTGAAACTTGGTATCTCATCCAATACATGAGCATGGTACAGAAAGATACACATGTAAGAAGCATGCACCATATGACCTTTTAAAAGTAGAATAATGGTTTTAAATAGAAAATGAGAGATTGGCGTAAGAAGAAGCTGCCAGCTTTATTGGAAGATGTATCAAACCTTAGAAGCTGACTGGTTATTACTGACACATTTTCCACCATTTTGTTTTCTAACTGCCATATTATAGAGGGTGCTAGACAAATGATAGCTAGAAGCTAATTAGATGCTATGAGCAACTTCATCATTTTTTCTCTTTAGAACGTTTGATGTACAATATCTCTCTAAGCTGATTGCAAATATAGATAACACTGAAGCTGGCCATTCACTTATAGATTTAGTTTTCCAGTATTTTGAAGTAAATGTTCATCTGTCATTTGTTCCCACAATTTTCCAGATTTTTGTTCCAACAAGCCAGATAGGACAATACATCTTTATGTGTATGGCCAGAATAAGCCACATCTATTGCTGCGTTTGCATTGAGTAGAGAAATCACTTAAAGCTGATCAATGAACCATTACCTGTGGAGACATGGGTGAACTTATTCAACATTTTTAGAGTCACAGACAAGGTAAACCCTACAGTTTCAGAGGAAGAGTTTCGATATCTACATGAAAAATTGTGACACCCTAAATTATTGGCAAAAACAATATTGGGGCAAAAGCATTAAGCCTGGTAAAGTGATAAAGCTGAAGGTGACAATGCACCAACCACTCAGCACATTGCAGTCTTATTTTAAACCCAGCCTATAACTTGACAGGGAGGAGCTGATTGGTTGTTGTGTTATCACCTTCCCCTTTATCACTTCAACAGGCTTAATACATCTGCCCCATAGTTCCTTGTGTAACGACTGTTTACCTTGAGATGAGAGCTTAGTAAATACTGTAAAAATGTGGCATGTCTTCTTTCACCGTGATTTTCTTACTACTGAAGACCGCCAGCTTTGCTGTTTTATGTTTTAATATTCCAATATTCAAAATTGCAGCATCCACATTATAGTACTAATTTGTTCTTGTTTATGATGAACCTTTTTATTATGGTCTTATAACATGAACTTGCTCATACTCGTGCATACCCATATTTAATAGCAGTCTATTTTGCACACAAAGGCTGGGCAAATTTTTTTAATTAAAGAAAATGAACAGACTTACATTAGCATTATATTACTACTCACCAGATTTCTGTGCTTAAGCAATTTCCTTGTTTTTATAGCTTCAATGCACCTTAATATCTTATATTTTCCAAAGCACTTACAGTGGGATAACATAAAAAGGAGCAATTTCAACAATATATTCATTGTTTTAGAATATGATATGATAATAATTAGCAGATATTCAATATACTGCAAATAATAAAATAGGGAAACTTATTTGTCTTTGCATTAAATGTTTTATAGGTCAGTAAATAGGAAAAAGAACATTACAGTACATTTAAAATGTCTAGGCTGTTTTCCTGCTCTGTCTCTACAGCTTAATGCATAGCACTGCTAGGTGTCCAGCTACTTTAATATTAGACACACACATCTATCCATCACAGCAATGCCCACACTGTTTTGCTATAGATTCCTACAATGAAAGCAAGGAATGCTATGCAGTAAAGCATAATGGCCTCACACACCTTTGCTGCTGTGAAGTCAGTCTAATGTGGTTCTGCTGGAGTCTCCTATTGTTGGTAAATGAAATCCCATGGGGCAATTATGGCATCACATGATTCACAATTGCCTCGTCATATCCAACAACTTCATTCAAATATTAGAAGGATATGACTTGCTCTCCTGGGACCCAGGTAGACTCACCATCATTTTTGAGTCTTCTAGAAATTTCTAGAGAGTAGGCAAATACAGTATATATTTCAGAGATTTAATAAAGTTCTTTCTCAATCCATTATCAAGTTATGTATTGTCAATGAAGAAGTGGTAACTTAATGAATCACCACAACTAGGCTGGCCAATATCACTCACCAAAAATGTAAGTCACAGATATCGAATACAAAATACAGTATTGCCACTACTTCAAAACCACCAACAAAGCAAATAACAGGGAACAAGAGGATGTACTTCAACATGAACACACTGTAACAAGTAGAAACATGTACCCTCAGAGTTTGTTCCATTTGGTGTTACCTGTAGCAATGTTGTCAACTGCACCACTTTCGGTCTATGTGACTACAGTGAATTACAAATTACCATGACAATAAATATTAGTAACGGGTTAGTGATCAGAGCTTATGCTACCAAATGAAGTACAGTATAAAAGGGGCATTCACCACAAACAAAGCTATACAGTATATACTTTCGGTGATGCTCCAATGTATTAACATAGCCATCTGGGATGTGGTGGATAGCGACACACAACATCAATTACAACATCAATTACTTAAATACAAAGTCTCAGTCTCGGAAGTATCGCTCAACAAGAAAACTCAGTTTTATTGCTAAGATAACAGAAAACATAGTAAATAAATCATGTGTCTGTTTTATCTCTGCCGTACTAGAAAGTTTTTGTGTTAGAGGTGCATAGACATGGAAAGATTTTGGCTATGGGCGATTTTGACTATGTGATTTCACTTAATCTTCTCAGAGCCCAGAACATACAATATTAGCTATATTTGCTTGAGATTTTGACTATATTTACGTGAGATTTTGACTATACTAGAAGACTAGACTTTATACAATGTAGTCAAGATTGCCTTTCCTGCACAGCCTATTATTCTTGCAATACTGACACCACAGGGGCATGCATCGGCATCACAAGCTGTATACACACTGTGTGATATAATAAAAATCTGAAGCTCAAAAAGTACTGTGTATATGCACCAATACATTATATTACACTCATAATATGCAAGAATAGAAAACAAGGGCCCTTATTCTGATTGACGCGGACTTTACCGCATTCTTACGGATCGCGTCTTTTCGGCGTCTGCGCATGCGTGGAGAACGCAACGCGCATGTGCCACGCCTTGACTCCGTCCCAGTTCGGCCAAATCCCGTACAAAACTGTTCCCTGCAATCAGTCGGGAAATATGGGCGTATTATGGGCGTCATGCGGAATGTCACATGGGCGTAGTTTCAAAGTGGGCAAAACGGGGCGGAAACATGGGCGGACACGGGGGAGTACACTTATGTTGGGGGGCGTACATTCGGATACCACTCCGAATGCACGCGATCAAAAGGGGAAGAAATGTGCGGTGTCCACAAGTGTACTATTGCTTTGCGGACACCACTCGTTCATGCGGTAGGCGAACGTACGCCTAATGACTACAAGCATTAACACCTGAACCCAATAGAATCTACTCCTTTACTCATTACTCACTAATAGGCCGCTTGTCAGTGCTTTAATTGAAACCATTGCTGCTTCAAGGAACCCTTACTAAACACCCACATATCCTGTACTTGTCAGACACTTTAAAACTGCTAACAATGGACATGACAGAATATTAATACTAGCAATACACATGTGTATTCGACATGTACTCATGAAACCACACATTTTTGGGTAAAGTAAAAAAATTTATTTCGATACATGTCACAGTCAATGCCACTGTGATGCAATGACCAAAAAATACAAAATCAAAAAAATAAACAACATGGCAGGAATGTAGCAAAATAAATAATAATACAAAACAAATATAATTGCACACAGATGGACTCCAGCACCTCCTATGTGCCACTGCACATGCAGCCAGTGGGAAATGAGGATGCTGCTGGCCCTTCTACAGCAGGGCAACCTGCACCTGACCAAATTTTACAGCAGGGCAACCTACACCTGGCCCTTCTGCAGCAGGCCAACCTGCAGCTGGCTCATATGCACCATCAGCAGAATCATTTGGAACACAACCGGGGACTTCACAAGATAGTACCATGGCCATCACTTCAAGTACAGCTGACAGTAATGGCAGGCAAAAGAGGGCAACAGGGGAACCAAAAAGGACATATGAAGCAAGGGCTCATCTGGTTACCCTCAGCACGTGATTGGACACAAGAAGCTGACACACACAGCACAATGGAAGATTTGGGACCACATAACGGTGGAGATTAATGCAGCCACAAGTTCATTTGCGACCACGTTTGGCCTTGGTAGGCTCCTTGGCCTGTGCAGCAGCTCTTCGGGGACGGCCAGATGCTGGGGCAGGTGGAGCAGATGATGTTGAGGGGTTGGCTGGTCTACCCCTCCTGCCAGCAGGGAGTGTTGCCGGTGGTAATGCACCAGAAACGGATGACATTAGGACCCTGTTGCTGGTAACCAGCTCCACCATAAGCTCATTATGGTGGAGGAGGAGATCATTTTGGCGGGTGGCTTGCTCGGCCAGCACCTGAGCACTTGCAGCCATGGCCTGATGTGACTGAGCCATGGCCTGCATGCTCGCAGCGATGGCCTGCTGGGTGCTGACCAAGCTCGCCAGGATCTCCTCGGTCCTATGCATCCGTTCTGATGCCAAGTCTCCCTGCTGGTTGATGTCCCCAAGCATCTGGGCCAAGGCGGCCAAATCGGCTTGGGCCGATGGCTGCTGCTGCACAGGCCTACCGCTGGGGCCAGGTGGCACGGACTCCTCCACCTCCTGAGCAGAGTCGTCACCAAGCGGTGGGGTGTCTGTGGAAAAAGATAAACACAATTAGGAGACATTCTAAGATAATTACTTGCACAAGTTTATGGCATGACCAATATTTACCTTCCAGCAAAGACGCAAACACTTCAGCTGGGGCCTCGCTATCCATCGTGCTCACCCCCCTGATCTCCTCAACTGATATACAGCTCTCGGCCATCAACTCCAGGGGGGTGAGCTCTAGCCCTGATGGCATGGGCCCGGCCCCAGATGTCTGGCTGTGTTCCCACCGCTTGGTCATCTTCCTCTTCAGGTTGGTTTTGAAGTCCTGCCACCTGCAATGTAAGTTGACATATTAATACATGTCACTCCAGATGTTAGCTGTTGCAGCCATTGCTCTGTGCTACATATTACGACATGTGATTAATGTCCAAAAGATAATATTATATGCAACTATGATATCCACCGTTACAATACACATTCACAATCACCCTACTCTAACTCTCACCGAAATAACATGGCAATAATGTATGTGTATCGTAACAACCTCACGGGCCATTTGCTAAATCCATCTAAGCATCAATTCAATCATTACTTGGCTATTACTGGGCACATGTATGACAAAACAACTTGCCTCTTCTTCACATGGTCCGTCTCACGAACTTGTGGCGCTACTTCATTAATCTCTGCCGTTATCTGTTCCCAAATCTTCCATCTGCGTGTGTGTGTCAGCTTCTCCGATGGACACTCAATCCAATCACGTGCTCGGGGAACCAGGATGGCAAGCTCCTGTGCTTCATATGCCTTATTTCTTGTAGTTGGTTCCTCTGTTGCCCTCGCTCTCCCCTTGCCACGTCCTTGGCCACGCCCCCTGTCACGTGTCGCTGCACTTGAAGTGCTGGCCATGGTACTACCTTGTGAAGTCCCCGGTTGTGTTCCAATCAATTCTGCTGATGGTGCATATGAGCCAGCTGCAGGTTGGCCTGCTGCAGAAGGGCCAGGTGTAGGTTGCCCTGCTGTAGAATGGTCAGGTGCAGGTTGCCCTGCTGTAGAAGGTCCAGCAGCCTCCTCATTACCCACTGGCCGCATGTGCAGTGGCACATAGGTGGTGCTGGAGTCCATCTGGTCAAATAGTTGCTGCAGATCTGGGTCCACCTCTGGTTGTGATCCAGACATGTTAGCAACAACATGGTCACCTTCTAATACACCTTTATATACTGTTTGTGTAGCCTGTTTGGCGGACATCAGCGGCAGCTGCGTTCCGTGCGTGAGCGTACGTCGCTGTTTTTTCGCGCCGCATACGGTGGCGGAAATTCCATTGTGTAAAACCTGGCGAAAGTTCTACATGAAATACTGGGCACCAATGCTAACATTGCATAGAATCTTCTGATACACCTGTGACTATTGCACAATACACATGCTATTTGCTAGCATGACATGACATTTGATTCATGACTACTGTGGTATTGTGGCGTTTGTTTGCAAGCTAAAAGTAGCCCAATCCCTTAGATAATCCAGGCCACAAGTCATGCAATACTCATCTCTACTGTTATAGACCACACATGTGAGAGCCCTATAAATAGTGACTTGCTGCTAGAATCATTTGTCTCCAGATCTGGACTTGTCAGGGTCTAAGGTAAGCTCTTCCATGCTCCTTGTAGATATGATATCCATTAACAATGTAAGTGTATGAATGTATGCACAATTGCCTCACTGACTACAGATTGTTGGGCCAGCAAAGTGCGTGTAGCATTATTGCAACATGTCACATGTTCACTATTTCACTCACAGGTCTTAAACCTGTGTGGGTTCATCTATTGCAGGACAACATGTCCCAGCAATAGATGAAATGTCTCATAGTACATGATGTCGGCAAAAAATGCTGACACCTTTATCTGAGTGTTTTGGACGGTGTGTATTGAGTTCATATTATTGTGTCATCATTATAGAGTCAAATGGATCTGAGGGATTTCACGGGGCGGCCATCTATTGTACGTATTGAAGGCTACAAATCTATTTGTAGTGGGATATGGCCATTATGTGCATAGGTGCATCAGTATTTATGTTCATTTCTTTATAGGTTGCTGAAGCAATGATGCGCTACATGGAGAGGAGGCTAAGGGCACTTGCGGCTCTCCCCACTCGTCGGCCAAGGAGGCCAGGACGTGCTAGAATCTATCGCACACGGGTGACTCTGTTTGCTATGCCCGATGATGAGGTACTTACTAGGTACCGGTTACCGCCACATGTCATTCTGGATCTGCTCACCTTAATTCAGAGCGATCTGGAACCTCTACACGGGATCACGACAGCAATTCCGCCTCACACACAGCTGCTGGCGGTGTTGCATTTCTGCGCCTCAGGATCATTCCAACAAGTAGTGGCAGTACTTGCTGGAATATCTCAGCCGGCCTTCTGCCGAATCCTGAGGCGTGTGACGTCGGCCATGTTCAGGCGCAAGGGGCACTTCATGGCCATGACATTTGCCACCGAGACCCTGCGCAGAAGCCAGCAGGCCTTCCATCAAATTGCTGGCTTCCCTAATGTGATAGGGGCTGTGGATGGCACCCATGTACCATTTGTGCCTCCATCTCGAAGTGAGAAGATATATAGGAACCGCAAATTGTTCCACTCACTGAACGTGATGGTGGTATGTGGCCCATCCATGGAAATTCTCGCCTTCAACTCGAAGTTTCCCGGAAGTGCCCATGACTCTCATGTCATCCGACAAACCGGGATATGGCAAAGACTCCAAGAGCTGGAAGGCCGTGATGCGTGGGTTCTGGGTGACTCCGGTTACCCATGTACGCCCTGGCTACTTACGCCGTACAGCTACCCAGCACCGGGCCCACAGGAGGCATTCAATCGGGCGCATGTTGCCACCAGGCAAGTGGTGGAGCGCTCAATTGGCCTTTTAAAAGGTCGATTTAGAGTGCTCCACCGCACTGGTGGTGACTTACAATATGCGCCTCAAATGGTGTCGAGGATCGTGGGCCTGTGTATATTTTTCCACAACATTGCTGTGCGGCGTGAGATACCCTTTGATGAGTGGGAGGTACCATCTGAGCCGCAAGATCCGCCCATGCGCCCATCCCGCGCCCCTGAATGCCGGAGGGGATACCAGCTGCGGGACTCTGTGGCGCAAAGATACTTCAGGTACATGTTATCGAGTTGACAGAACACACCAATTGTAGTCAAAATCAGCCCTTCAAATAAGTACAGTGTGTTAGTTGTCAGTGTTACAAAACGAAAATTAGCCAGCCTGCCCTCCTATTGGCAAAGAAATAGGAGATATTTATCATATGTGCTTAGTTTTGGGGGAAGTTCAATATAGGTGCTAATTATTATACCTTGTACAAGGGATCTTATGTGTTTGTTATATCTTCATTATTGTAGTTGATACTATCCCTGATGACTGGTGAGTACATTGATTTATTCTCTAATGTGTTGGGGATTTTTTCCTGTGTTGATGTATGATTTGTTTGCAGATATATATATATATATATATATATATATATGATATTTGAATTTATTCACATGTTTCAACATTTCAAGGAGCAGGCAGGCAGGCAGGCAGGCAGGCAGGCAGGCAGGGCTGGTGTATAATGCTGGTCTCAGGATACCTGCAAGTATGTGTATGTGTCTTTTACACATAAATGTACGCATACACATAGATGCATAGAGTAAGTAATGCTAACTACAGCTATGCGTTGCTAAGCTATAGCACGCGTTGCTTGGCGGAGCGAGGCGTCATTGGATTTGCTAAGTGCATACACACTGTGTTTTATATATATCAGATTTGTTCATTGCCATACATCAGCACTACTGTTTTTAAGGCATGCGAATTTGTCACCATTTGTGTTGGCGCAGAGACGCTGTTCATGTAAAGATGAACAATAAAGTTATTAACACAAATAACTGTGATCAACCAATGCCACCACCTGATTGGTTGATAGATGCCATTGTTAACATGGCGGAGACACGAAGGGCAGACCCCTTTACACATGCGGAGCTGAGGGTTCTGGTCTCCGTCATGGAGACAAGGCTGGGCCGTGCGGGGCCCTTTATAACTAACCGCCATAAGCGGAGGGCATATGCTGCGGCAGGGCGCCGTATTTACGCCCGCACTCGGGTGCGTAGGTCCCTCGGGCAGCTCGAGAGGCGGTGGTCGGACCTCCGCAGGCGCCAGCCCCAGCTATTGCAGCAAATCAGGGGCGAAATTGCTGAATGTGAGTATTTTAGCTATGAAATTTCGCACTTACAACATAGCATATATAAACAATAACATGTGTCTCATGATAAGTGGGTGTCCATGGGTTTAAAAGTCCATAGACTGTTATGTGTGCTTCTTCCTGGTTAACATGCAGTCATGTGGCTTTTATATGTAATGACATAGCATTGAGGATTCTGATGCATACAATGTGCCAGATCTAATATGTGTTACACATTGATAAATGCCAGGGTTGTAATGTTTGAACAAATTACTAACAATCACATAATAATTTAAATGTCTCATTTTTGAGTCCATTAACAGTAAGGAGCTACTTGCCTGCATCGTTTGCCATCATTATCACCCTTCCATGTATGTCTTGTTATGGATTAATACATGTGCCCCAATGACCCGACATTGACCATGATTTTTTTTTCTACCACACAGCACGAGCCCGAGGCCGACAGGCCCGTGAAGAGGCCGAGGCAGCCCTGGCCCAGGAGGAGGCCCAACACCCAGAGGAGGAGGTGGCGGCAAGGGTGGAGGAGGAGGAAGTGGAGGAGGAGGAGATGGTGGAGGAGATGGTGGAGGAGGTGGTGGAGGAGGAGGAGGTGCCTGAGGAGGTGGTGGTGGAGGAGGTGGAAGAGGAGGAGGTGTTGGTGGCGGAGGAGGAGGTGGAGGAGGAGGTGGTGGTGGTGGAGGAGGAGGTGGAGGAGGAGGAGGTGGAGGAGGACGAGGAGGAGGTGGAGGAGGAGGTGCTTGTGGCGGAGGAGGTGGACGTGGTGATGGTGGCAGAGGAGCTGGCGGAGGAGGGGGCTGAGGAGGCCACGGTTGCCCCAGAGGAGTCAGATTCAGAGGGGGAGGAGGCGTGCCAAGCCCCGGAGTCCCAGCAGATCGGTATGTTTACATAATGCATCATTCATGAAGTAGTTGTACTGGTATTTGTTATGTAGCACTGGTGATTAAAAATTGTGTTCCAATACTATTCATATAGACCCCAAAGTGGGTAGCTACAGATACAGGTACGGGTTAGATGGGGTGTCCAAGGCATCCCTTTCATCCAGGACACCTCTCAATTACACAGGTTTGTGGGATGGGTTGGAGCTCCATTTTGACTGCCACATAACCGTTGTAGTTAAACAGGATCCTGGAGTAAAGGGATGAGTGGATCATTTGTGGATTAAATTCACCTGCTGCAATCGTAGATTATGACCCATCAAATAGTGGAATCTATATTGTTGGTGAATGTTATTTATAAACTCTAGGATGTATGCTATAAATGGAGTATGGCCCGGCCTACCTTGGAATGGAGTCAGAAGTTGCCAGTGTCCCAGGAGCCTCCTCTACCTAAACACCCCCTGTAGTTCAGATTGTTTTTTTGCCCTCACAGAATTGTAGGTTGGTTTAGACAGAATTATGATTTTGAGGATGTGTACTGTGCATTCCTGACATTTGCATAACTCCCATGCCACGAACCATCACTGAACTTAGACTGAGCAGATTGTGACAAGTTCTTATTGACGGAGGCCATGACATGCTTGTCATTGGTTAGTCATGGGTGGGTTGTGACTGAGAAGAAACACTATGACTGTTATGTCTTCTGCAGAGTAAAGGGTAGAGGCAAAAAAAGACAGTATGTAGTAAATAAGTTTGCATGTATGTATTATGTATGTGTCATATCTATTTATCTATGTGTGTCTCTATCTCTCTACATAGATATATATATATATATATATATATATATATATATATATATATATATATATATATATATACACACACATGTCACCTAGCATTTGTGCAATTTATGTCGCAGTATGTGAAATGTATGCATGAATAACATGACTAATTTTTGCCCCTTTGACATGCCCACAGATGACACCACACCGGCAGATGAGGGGGTGCGTGGGGCCCTCCTGCGGGCGGAGCACCACTTGAGGCTCCTGCTAGCCGACCTGCAGGACCTCAAAGATCTGCTTATTTAATTTATGTTTTGATATTTTTTTATTTATATGTTAATTGTTTTTTCTAATAAATTCTTTATGCAAGTTCACAGTTGTTGGTTTTCTTTGCACATTAAACAGTATATGTGTAGATTGTTTATAATCTTTTACACAGGGTCTAATACAAACCATTGCACTTCAATTGCTGTAAGGGTTAATGTGTGCAATGCATGTGTTAGGCATGCTTGTAAGGATATATTGGCATCTAATTGATTCCAATTCCAAATAAGCAGTTTTTTATGAGGATAGGTAATTGAATAAGTGGGTCATGTGATGTCTTGCAGAAGATACTTAATAGTGGGTTGTTTGGCGTAAATACTCCGCTTACGGGCGGTAGCACCGCTTGGCTCCCGGTCGGATGCGGTATTTCCGAGCATACTCTGTAATACTCTGTAATACCGTGCCGAATCGGAGTGTTTCTCCCGCACACGCATGGTTTGTATGTCGTCCGTAAACACGCCCTGTTCTTAAAGAGTGAGTCCGTCCGAATGCGGAGGACACGTGGGCGTTTCTACGGACGATGGCCGCATGCGGCAAAACACCGTAGCATGCGGACCGCTCCGTAAGAATGCGGGAATATCCGCACCGATCAGAATAAGGGCCAGGGCATGGTTACTACAATTAAAATTTCATGGCATTTTTTTTCTAACAGGAATTTCTCACCTGATATCATTAGAGATATATTGGCTGGTGCTGGGATGCATAAAAGTTGTCCGTAACTGCTCCCACACTGCATGCACCGATATCTGTCCATATGCAGGGTTTTACAGATCTCTGTTAACAGACTGCCCATGTCTGTACACTTGGTTTGATACTGGTCATCATCATCATTAACAGCAGTATATACTTGCACCAGCCCTAGCCTTGGTGATTAAAATGTACAAACACCATTGAACATTGCCTACTTAAGAAAGCTCAGCTACCAATCAGTTATCCTTAATCCGTCACAAATGCCAGTGTAAACATTAGAATTGGAACCTTGTATTGCCCATTCTTGCACACTCAGTGCTATTTTTCAGCAGGAACTCAGTTCCTGAACCTCTAATCAAATATGAAATCATCAGGAACTGGGTTCCTGAACCTGTTCTGGGTCAAAATGTACTTTCCATAAGATAAAATGTATTTGAAAGCCCCCTGTGAATGCCCTCATTTCTAAATACAACATAGACATCTATCTCTCTCTCTGAGCAAGATGTACTAAGCCTGAAAAGTGATAAAATAGAGAGTGATAAACCAACAACCAATCAGCTCCTACCTGTCATTTTTCAAACCCAGCCTGTGATATGGCAGTTATGAGCTGATGGCCCCCTGGTTTATCACTCTCCTTTTTATCACTTTTCAAACTTAGTACAGCTGGCCTTCTCTCTTTTTATTTAATCGATCCAATCACCCGACAAGGAGTTCCTGAACCTACAGTATTTTTCCAGAAAAATAGTACTGCACACTCTCATGTATGAGCATCTACTTCACAAATATCTGTGCCCTCAACTCAGCATGAGTTGAAGAGGGTGTCCAATTCCAATAGTTAAAAAGGCAACATATTTTGGTGTTAGGGGTGCAGTGAACTTTCTTTGAATCAGTGATCTGTACAAATACTTCTCATAGAATCCATACTCCATCTCTTTCAAAAAGAGATCTAGCTAGTTCATGGCAATCATGGGTTAAAACAATATTTGGAATTTTCACCTTAAAATGTTCACATTTAACTTATAGGGCTCCACTTTGTAGAAAGCACAACTATATAACATACTGTATTAACAATATCAACTATATAACATACTGGGGTAGATGTATTAAGCTCGGTGAATTGATAAAGTGTCTGGTTTTTAAAACCGGCCAATCAACTCCTACCTGTCATTTTTCAAACCAAGCCTATAACGTCACAGTAAGGAGATGATTGGCCGGTGATAAAAACCGGACATGTTATCACTTCACCGAGCTTAATAAATCTGCTCCACTGTATTATTAACAACATCAACAACTATATTACAACATCATGTACATATACTGTAAATATAGTTTTATTATGTTGCTACTGTATATGAAAGTCCACAGCAATGGGTTAATGAAACCAGTATATTTTACTACACATATTTCTACTGAATTTTTATGAGTGGCAGAAAGAAATTGTGGAACATCACTAATTCAATATTTACTATTTGTTATATGAAAGAATAGAGGATTTTCAAACAAATTTTATTTTCCCAATGTTTATTTTACATATTTGCATTTGCAGAATTCATATGCCTGTATCCCTCAGTCCCATTTTCTAGAAGATTACCTATTTCTGTTCAGCTGCTAGACTTACTGCTGTTTCTAATATTGAATATGTAAACAATGGTTCTGATTGGAATGGAGTGCTGTAATAATATTTTACACAGGGATCACTTTCACAAGATGTTTTATCATTGTTTTATTTGAACTGTCTTCTAGTGTAATCTTGTTTTAGTAACTCGAACCAAATAATTCATAAATTTGAGGTGGAGAATTGAGTTTGAATATATAAAATCAGATAAACATGTACATTCACAAGAATCATTTTCTACAATGTGATGAATGAAACACATTGAGTTGCTGGTTATGGAGCCTCATCTGCACTACTGTCTGTAATCTGTCTGCTTAAGGGTTAGGTAAAACAATGTCACTGGAGATATTGCTTGAATGCTCAGAGCTATCCACTTCCAATTTTGCAATTGCCCCATGTTTTTGTTCAGTACCAGAAAGACATGCAGATAACAGGAAATAAGCCTAATATACAGTAGTAGTTAAAAACCCATCAAAATGACAGCTTAGTCTCTATCTGCTCCTACCGACAATCAATGTCTTTCACTTTCTGTTATGGAGTAATTTGGTCCATTCAATGGCCTTTAGTTATCACCTTATACACCCCACTTAAAGGAACCAGAGCAAGATATCCAATAGGGGACGCCACGAGTGCCGAAGCATGGAGAAGATAGGAAAATAGATAAATAGATAGATAGATAGATAGATAGATAGATAGATAGATAGATAGATAGATTTTTTATCAGGTACAAATGGTGGCACTCCAAGACTTGATAAAAAAAAAATATTTTTAAATAAACATCAAAAAGTGCATCAATAGACTGGGAATGCTCTCCGTTTTTAAGGTGCAGATGAAAACGGGGAGCATTCCCTGAAACGTCTGTCTATTGATGCATATATATATAGATAGATATTTCTGGTTCCCTAGCACTCTGGTCCCCCACGGGGGTATCTAGCTCAGGTGCCCGCCATCCAGCTGCTCCCAGCTTTCAATATAACATCCAATATAGTAGCGGCACTCAAGAGACTTTCACAAAGTTGAATAAACAAAACCGTGCTTTAATCCGTCATTATCGACGTTTGGAGGACTATGTCCCCTTCATCAGGATGAAGGGGACATAGTTCTCCAAATGTCAATGATGACAGAATAAAGTACCATTTTGTTTATTCAACTTGGTGAAAGTCTCTTGAGTGTTGCTACTATATTGGATGTGATAGATAGATAGATAGACAGACAGACAGACAGACAGACAGACAGACAGATAATATATACAGTCATATGTTGCAGTGACACTTCAGCTTTATATCATGGTGGAAAATGTTCATCATATATTTATTTTTATGTACAAGCCGTTACAATGGATGCTTTATGTCTGCCATACAATATGTCTGCTAAAATGAGTCTCTCTGAAATCACTTATTTGAGGTGTGTTTGGAATATAAAGTCTATACAATGCTTTTCAGTATCATATTCTTTTTAAGGGCCAGATGTATCAAGCTTCAAAAAGTGATAAAATAGAGAGTTATAAAATAACCAGCCAATCAGTTCCTACCTGTCATTTTTCCAACCCAGCCTGTAACATTAGGAAATGATTGGCAATGATTCACTTTTTGAAGCTTTATCAATCTGGCCCTAAGTGTGGAGCTTTCATGTGGAAACAGCCAAAACATATAAATATTGTCTTTGCATGGAAGGGACCTGTACAGTAGCTTATGACATTTTTAGGATAGGACTTTATTTAGTTTATTTCTAGTGTCTCTTATTTCTGAAAGATTTAGTAAATGTATCTCAAGTGTTGTAATAAGTTCTATAATCCTTTTTATTATCAAAAATCACCACTACAGTACATTATCTAGGGGCCAGTGGTGAATTTCCTAGGGGCATGTTTGGGGGTGGCACTTGGATGCTTGTGTTAGTATTGTCTGGGCCCAAAGTGTACTAGACTACCAGTAACTGAAAAATATATCCACTGTACATATGTCACCTTGAGTGGAGTGTTAAGACCCCTATCCTTTAGTGCAGGGCTGGGCAACAGTGGCCCTCCAGCTGTTGATGAGCTACACATCCCAGGATGCTTTGCATTAGTTTTGCTATGTGGCCATGCTGAAACTGATGCAAGGCATGCTGGGATGTGTAGTTCATCAACATCTGGAGGGCCGCTATTGCCCAGCTCTGCTCTAGTGCCATATGTGCACTTTTCATGCGATTCCAAAGCATCGTTGTTATGGATTGTATGAAAAGTTTCATATTGCTTCCCTGTCCTACAATTGAGATGCGAAGGGCATTCCAGTGCACCTCACATCGCAGCCCTTGCATACGATATGCAAAAGTACAACATATACTGTAAGCCATCATATTCAATCCAGCTGCCGGGTGAGTTCAGCAGGTTATCACAATACCACCCACTAGTGGATGGGGCTTTAATACCTGGCACATGTACACAATGGGCGGTATTCAATGACTTTTATCGCCAGTCACGGCGATACTGTTTTTAGATTCGCCATCAATTCGCCCGCTTTTTTGCGGCGATTCGCCATGCATGGGGGGATTCGCCGGGATTCGACGGGGCTCGCCGAGTCAACCTATTCAACGTGGCTGAGATTCGCCGCCCCTAACGGCGAATCTCAGCCAATCCAGCGTATCCCTAAACAGCTCCATTACTGTAGTCAGTGTTTAAGAAATTGCAGTGAAATGCAAAAAAAATGCAAATTACCCTGAAAAAACGATTCCAATACAGCAGACTGCAAAAGTTGTGTAATCTCCTCAAAGGCCAAACGAAGGAGTGAGGTGGGGAGGAGATTCATGGGTAATTGAGGTGAATCATGGGTAATAACAATGCATTGTGGGAGAAAAAAAAATTAAATATATATTTATATAGCACTTCTACAACCATAAAATCACACAAGGGCAGCAAATAATATTAGATTACACTTGCAGAGTTAAATTGAACACTTAAAACCAATTATTTCAGAAGTTCATATAAAAGTTCACCATAAAAAGATGACGAGGGAAACTCGGTGAAGAACGGCGATAAGAATCAAGAAATAGATTCGCCAACTTCTCGAATCATGGCGAATCCCGGCGAATCCCAATGAAAAATCCTATTGACAAAGCCCGGCGATTTGCAGGGAATAACATATGGCGAATTGTCCTTCATTCGCCGGTCGCCATCGGCGAATATAGCTCATTAAATAGGGTGATTCGCTTTTGGAGCTCCAAAAATCGCCGACACACACGAAAAAAATCACAGATTCGCCATAAAACTTGGCGAATCTGCCTCATTGAATACCGTCCAATATGTATACTCAATTAAAAACATTTTTATTCTATTAAATTGGTTATCAACAAATGAGAGCTTATAACAAATCAATATAAATAATAAAATACTTAGGCATGGGGTATTACTGTTGTGAATAGAGGTGATTCAGTTTACAGACCGACATGCTACTACTGTACATTAATGTGTTGCTTCTTTACATATCTATTTATGAAATTGAGATCAGCCTTTTTTTTTAATTATGGGGCAGATGTATTAAGCCTTAACAAGAGATAAATGCAAGGGTTATAAAGAGAGATAAACGTCCAGCCAATCAGCTCCTTACTGACTTTTTTCAAACACAGCCTGTAACATGGCAGTTAGGAGGTGATTGGCTGGACATTTATCTCTCTTTATCACCCTTGCATTTATCTCTTGTTAAGGCTTAATACATCTGTCCATATGTCTGTTATCATATCTGAATGATGCTAGCTTTGGGCCTTATTCAGACTTAATGGATTTCAAAGATTACCGACAGCGCTGAACCCTTTGGATCAGAGTGAACCTGATGTTTGTATATAGTTAGTAGAAAAGTCTGTACTTGAATCCAAAGAGAACACAGTCCACTTCTCTTAAAAACTCCAAAAATATTTATTCAGAAAAAACATGAAAAACTTCAATAAAAAATAAACAATAAAAAATGGCTTCCACATTAAAAGGACACAAAAAAAAGGTAAAAAATGTTCCTCACAAAGCTTATTCAGACTTGATTGCTCATCTGCAATGGTGCTGATGACATAGTGGTTAGCCGCCGCCCAGACAGAAAAAAACCCACCTTGTGTAAATCTGTGAATGGCGAAAATACTACTATCTGCTATCCTGTCACACATTCATATGCAATTCACTCAGCAATTCACTCAGCATTGAATGATTTTTCCCATCTGCGGAAATGTGAATAAATCTGACCCTTACACAGCTCTGTGACAGATACAGGCTGATTGAGGCCGGTGCTGATGGCCCTCTCGTAAAATGCCTGGGTGCGTCTGCGTTTTTTCAGACACTACCAGAAAAATGCAGGTGTCCACCCTGAAATGCTGGCTTTCTGTCACCTAAATTAGGAGGGGATTGTAATTAGATCCTTTTGCTATTTTTTGTCTCTATTTTGGCTCATGAATGCACACTACAATCCCTACACATGTGCAGTCATTCCATAATCAAACAGATTTTAAATCATAATTGCCTCCCCTCCTGCATTCTGCAGGACACTCCCTGAAATAGCAGCAATCTCCCTCTCTCCCTCACTAGTCTAGCAAGCTCCCTCATTTCACCTAGCCCACACAACAATGTAACATTTTTTGGGGAAAAAAGGAATGAGAGATAGGTACATTTACATTGAGTCTTCGGCACCTTTCCCAGCACTTTAGCAAGTATAGTATCTCTTACTAACTGCTTTAGGGCTCATCTACATTTGGATAGAAGTCATTTTAAAATAACCTTCTCAGATGTAGCAGTACACACCCACACTTTTGGATGCCACGCTCACAATCTTTTCACAATCTCGACATATATGGAACTAGACTCGCCCTTTTGGGTGGTGCAAGGCACACCCCATCAATGGGGCGCTGTGCAAAATTCTACTACCAACTATAATCTCCCTGAAACTATTTTTCAAAAGTAGGCAAGTATGTTGCAAATTCACATAGCAATCAACTCTGAATCAGGCCCTTTGCTCAGAAATGGTGACTAGAAAAGCTTAATTGAATCCCTGCTGGGTTCGCAAACTAAGAGCATGAATCTTGTTTGTAAAGCAATAAATGTAAGTTACTGGCCAATACCATGTTACACTGCATGGAGAGCAGGGGATGGGGGGGGAGGGGGGTGGGGGGTGCAGATTTAATAATAAATATGCCCTCTATCATGCAAGCATCGGGCCCTATAATACCTGTATATACTGTATATGTCTTTAGATCCCCATTTTAGAAAGCAATTGATGTGTCTAGATTTTAGATGTTATTTTATTGCTGATTGAAATATGGATCCTCAAAATAGTTTTCAAAGATGTTGAAACCAAGACCAACTTTGCCAATTAAAGGAAGTCTGCAACCATTACACATTGTAAAAATGTTTTCACATTTCAATAACAAAAATCTAAAAAGTTATGTGAAAATTCATCCAAACTTTTTCTAAGAAATATCTTTAATAAGTGTCATGACAATTAAATAATATGCCAGATGTATTGTAAAACTTAGAAACATGAATATATAACATTTGAGAAAAGGTACTGTAGTTGCTTAGCAACACACACTGATGACTGAAAACTTTAAATGAAAAATTAAAAAATACTGCCAAAATTTCAGTTCTGTAGCTATCCAACGGTATCGTATTACTAGCGTTGTCACATTAGTTGAATTTTCTGATAATGAATGAAACTTTTCTGAAGGTTACCAGAATGGCAGTATAACATTCTGAGGGAGATTTATTAAATATTGGAGGGAGACAAAATTGAGAAAGTTAAAGAACCAAACAAATTTGCTCTAATTACCATTTTACAGTCTGTGCTAGAAAAAATATGTAAATTACGTCATGCACTGAGAAAACGTGCTGTACAATTCTTGGAATATTAGTAGATACTTTGTCTTGTGTTTTACTCTTTTACTTTTTTTTCTATCAAATGTATGTTCTGTTATTGCCAATAGAATATACTAGTTAGACCCACTCGCAAAAGCTTCAAAAGCTAGTCTGCTACCTTGTGATTACCTCTGTGTTTCTCTAAGTGTTAAAGAGAAAGAGATGCAGTTTTCACTCGCACATGAAAGATATTTTGCTTCAGAAATTAAATACTGTTATTCTTCACTGTACAACAAGAAATTGTGAATTATTATTTATTTATTTGTTAACAGTTTCTTATATAGCGCACACATATTCCGCAGCGCTTTACAGAGAATATTTGAACATTCACATCAGTCCCTGCCCCAGTGGAGCTTACAATCTATATTCCCTACCACGTGTACATGCACACACAGACATTCTAGGGTTAATGTTAGGAGTCAATTAACCTACCAGTATATTTTTGGAATGTGGGAGGAAACCGGAGTACCCAGAGGAAACCCACACAAGTACGGGAAGAATATACAAACTCTGCACAGTTGGGGCCATGGAGGGAATTGAACCCATGACCTCTGTGCTGTGAGGCAGTCAGTGGCGTCACTAGGTGACACACAAAAGAGCTGCACTCACCCCGCATCCACGGTTCACATCACGGTAATTAGTTACCGCACCCGAAACAAACACCGTCATAATCGGGGGCCGGGACAAGAAATCACACGGCTGCACGAAGCAGTGAGACTCCTCACAGCAGCTCAGTGAGTCTTTTCTCTCTGCTCCCTGCTGCCTTGTGATTCCGGGTACTACTGTCACCCCGGCTACAGCGGTCTGGGTTTGTGTGACTGTCAGGAGGGGAGGGGGGGACGAGGACGACATGGGCTGGATTAACAATTGGACTAATGGAGCTGCAGCTCCAGGCCCACCAGCAAAATAGACCCATGGTGATCGTATATACTGGGCTGTTGTAGAGAGGATTTTTTTCTGCTATAGTACAGTGGCCTGCGAGTGACTGACTGAGACACCCCCATCCCCTACCACCGCTCCCGGCCGCAGCACTGGAAGAGAAAATGCAACCTGCAGCATAAATTATGTTTCATTGAGGTGTCAGAGCAGCACAGTGAGTGGAAAACTTTGTTAGCCCTCCTTGCGCTGCATGGGCATAGTTACTCCTCTGTACACATGACATCATAGTATCTGATGTTACAATGGTGCTGCCCCACCGTTCTAGCAAGCGGGTCAGTTCCTGCTGGGCCGGATGAGAAGCCTGGTGCCTCTAACAATGGGCAGGCTGGGTCAGGGAAGCAGCGTAAAAGTGCGCCTTGGCTGCCCACAATCAGATCTGTTAACTGCAGCTAGTGAGAGGGGAGATGAGCCTGCACCTTTGCTGCGACCACAAGGGAAAGTATACTGTAACTCACAGCATGCAGCTAAGCTGCGCGGCAGGCTGCTGCTGACAGCATTGTTTAACTGGCTCAGCCCCCGGATTTGCACTTGGTAAAGTGTTAAAGGCTTTTACTTTGCACATTACTAGCACTGGTGTTGCAGAGCAGGGCCAAGTGCAGTGTACAACGAAGACCACCACTGAATGAGAAAATGGAGGAATTGAAAAAAAAACAGCTGGGAGATGAGGTATGCAATAGAGGACATGATACACCATTATCATACCTCCCAACTTTTGAAGTTGGGAGGTCGGGACGTTCGTGCGGCGAAGCCACGCGCTCCCGAAAAGGGGGCGTGGCTTTGAGAAAATGGGGCGTGGCCTCACGGGGTGACGCGAACTCCGGCCACGCCCCGTTTTCGCCGCTCGTCGGCGCTGAATAGATGCTGTGCGCATGCGCACAGCGTCTATTCTCGGCAATCTGGGGGGGCTCCCAACTGTCCCCCCCACCGCGGGACAATGGCGGCCCCGGGCGGGACGCGGGAACGTCCCCGAATATCGGGACGTTCCCGCGGAAATCGTGACAGTTGGGAGGTATGCCATTATTTATACCAATATTTACAGTGTCATGTGCTAGGTTTTATCAAAAAGTGATTTTTCAGCTGCATGAGCATACAAGGTATGCTGGAGCTTTTATTTCAAAACTGTCTGGTTTGTTGCTTGTAACTACATGCTAATTAGATGCATCAACAATGGTGCAGTGCACATACAGACAACTTTCATAATATTAAGAAGAAGGTATGCAATTAGCATCCTGGTTCATGGGATGCTGGCAGATAGAACACCAACACCAACACCTTAACACCATTGCCGGAATTCCAAAATCAGTGAGGAGACCTACACCAGAGTCCTGACTGCCTGCATCCAGAACGTAAGTATGTATGTCTAGCTGGGATGGAGGCAGGGTCAGGTTTAAGCACTAGTGTGGTACTTGGGGTTTGGCTGCAGGTAGGATAGAGGTTAGGATTAGTCTACTGGGAGATAGGATATGTCACTTTCACTCCAGAAGCAAATTACTGGGTTAAAGCTGTTCACAACCTGGGAATTTGCTGAAAAGTCCGGTTTTCTGTGGTGTGAAAGGGTCAACATGGCTCTTAAATCTCGGCACTCTGACCCTGCTCTTGACCAGGATCGGAGTGCCGGAAATTAAGACCCGTGTTGACCCTTTCACACCACAGAAAAACCCAGGTGTGTATGGCTTCAAGTACCGACATTTTAGCTCTACCTATGCCCTTGGACTACAAATAGTCACCCATTTCAGCACACAACTGGATTTTTTGTGGCGCATCATTGCTTTGGTCGGGTTTTTACCTGCCGCGAAAAAGAGACCAGTTGCATATTTCCCCATGATCTCCCGTCACCTTAGATGGGAGATCTCAGGCAATATGCCAATTAAATGCTGCCCTATGTATGAAATACACTTACGTAAAGGAACACACGCATGCACTAAATATATTTGTAGCACTAGGTAGTTACACCCTCATATCCATAGCCACACACCCACCATGGTGGTCACACCCTTGACAGCAGCACACAATAGGCCTTTAAAAAATTCAGCTCCAGGCCTTTGAGGTCCTTAATCTGGCACTGGGATGCAGAGGTTACTTTAAGGGATGCTTTTTTATGCAGTTTTCTCTGGTAATTGTATTGGAAATTGTATTTGTAATGCGGAGTGTAATGCAGACCATTTGTGAAGCATACTGTATATTTTATGATTGCACACTAAATGCTCCAAAAATGGAAACATGCATCTATGGGTGATGCATTGTCATAAGAATTTCAGTTGCATCTAGTTATGCAGTCCTGGATGTAAGCAAACATATGTTTGGAGGTGGATCTTTCGCATCTAGCATAGTGCAGGTGCAAATGCTCAAGAATGATAATGATGATGGATAATATCAAGCAAGGTGGTTTGTACAACTCTGCATATGGAGAATATGCACTTTTTCCAATGCACACTAGTGAACATTCTGTCCAGAGATTTGCTAGAAATCTAACTTTAAGGCTGCGCACACACGTTATTGACAGTGCTTGGTGCGCCTTTTGGGTCCCTTGCATTTGTGTTTGTGCAGTGGATGTGCTTTTAGACGTTTTTTTTGTATTATTTGATGACCTGTATAAACGCTCTGCCCCTGCAATCAGTGGCGGCTGCGGCATCTGGTGGACAGCATTTATTTACACTTATTTGTATTTACACTGTATCCTGAAGACAGTTATAATAAAAAAAACGAAACATTGATGACTCTACAGTACATGCTGTGATTTGGATTTGAGCCACATGAGTGCCACATATATAGTAACTTTAGATATATAGCTATAGGGGTTTGACATGGGGGGGGGGGGGGGTGACGATGACGACAACAACACGAAAGGGGGGGGAGAACCAACCATAGTGACACCTCTGGAGGCAGTAATGCTAACCATTACACCATCCGTACTGCCCTATGAATTACTCCCATAAACAGGTCAGGTGTTCCTATACAACAGGCATGTCCAAACTATAGCCCTCCAGCTGTTGTGAAACTACAGGTCCCATCATTCCTTGCCACAGTTTTGCTATTAGGGAATGCTAAAACTATGGCAAGGCATGCTGGTATGTGTAGTTTCACAACAGCTGGAGGGCCATTGTATGGACATGCCTGCTATACAAATATTCCTATTTGTATTGCAGTTAGGCTGTGATTGGGGCAGAGATGGAACACAGGCAAAGTGCTGCAATTCATGCATATTTGAATAGGGAGAGGTACCTAAATGATTCAGTGGAATCGTATTGCTAGGCCACACTCCCTTCACAAGTACAGCATATTCCTGTCCACTTCAGTAGAATGTACGCAGTATGGAGGAGGGGTGCCTACTTTTCCAGTCATGCAGGGGACTACCCCAAAAATCAGGAGTCCCCTGCAGGATCTGGGAGAGTGCCACCTTTCACAGCTTACCATCATACACCTCCAAACTAACATATATTATCTTATTTCTGCCTGTGCACTGCTGGATGTGCACCCGCCCATCCCCCACCCACGGTACACATGCACAAACACCACCACCCCCACAGCTACCACATCCACTAGCATTGCAACTGTCCCTCACTCACCCCATGCACCCCCCCTAAACACCACACACTACCCACACTGGGATAACACAGTAACCACCCACCTACCACTACCCCACCACAACACCACCAAGCACCCTACCCTACCCCACCCACACACACCATCACCATTACACACCTCCTCCACCACTCACAGCACATTTAAGCCTGCCCCTCCACTACCTATGACTCACCCCCTTCCACAGCACACCCACACCCTAACCTTCACCCACGTACACCCCACAACCCCCACTCGTACGCCTCCGGAAACCCACACACAACTGTCCCCCCACCCAACTGAACCACCACTGCACCCACCCCTCCATCCCCAAAATCACCCGCATAGCCACCATTCACTGCACACCCCAATCCACCTCCATACTAACATATATTATCCTCAGGGCCAACTTCATAGCAACATTCAGCCTGTGCACTGCTGGATGTGCACCTGGCCATCCCCCAACCAATGGCACACTTGGCTATCCCCCATCCACAGCACGCCAAGAACCCGTCCCCCACCCACACCACCCCCGCACCTGCAACTCTACTACCTGCAGAACACCCACACCTGCCCCTCCCACACCACCACCATACACTCAACCCCCACCCGCGGCAACCCCTCACCTACCAATAACCCCCACCTGTGGTACTACTGCTCCCACCCATGGCACCCCCCAGCCAAGACCTCCACAACCTGCAATACCCCCAGCTGCGCCAACACAGCACCTGCCCATCACCACATGCATTATTCACACATCCAGACCACCAGCCCTGCTCCCACACCCATAGCATTCCTGCAACTGCCCCTCACTCAATCAGTGCACCCCTGCACCTGACCAACTCACACAGCCCACCCTTGCACCTGCTATTCCACCACCCACAGTATCCCCGCACCCACCACTACCCCTCCCACAAGCACCATTGCACTCAACCCTCAGCCACCCACCGCACCCCCACGTGCAACACCACCGCACCTACCCCTCCACCACACACAGCATCCCCGCATCCACAAGAGGAAACACCACACCCATCCCTCTCCCTCCTGCAGTACACCCACACCCGCCCCTACATAAAGAGGCTCACAGGTTAAGGAGCGGAGCCCCTTACGATGGTGTGAAGAGCACCCAGAGGGCACAATGAACCACCTAGTTATCTTTACATTCTATAGAGCCTGACCAATATACAGTATTCAAGGAAAAATATACTACAGTATATAATACTGTGTATGCCATCACATTAGTGAATATAAACTGTATTTCAACCATATGCTGTACTGCTACTTCATTACTTTTTTTAGTACAAAGGTTTTTAAAAGATGAATCTTTATTACAATTGGGATAGCTTCAGATAGTGTATTTTAAAGTCATTATTCTTATATCTTAAAAGAAGGTTAAACAACTTTAAACCAACTGAATTTTTCTGAAAATAAAGATATTTAGCTGCATATTGAATCAACTATTTATTTGTTTTCCATTTTGTTGATTTTCAGGTCTGATTGTAAGTTGAATATACATACTTATAGGGATCTATTCATCATAAATAAATGTATGGTGTATGCTAATTATGGATTGAACTCACAACAAGTTCAATGCAAATATCAATGGCATTTATCAGGCCTCATTTACTGCTCTTTAAGCAAATACAAATTTTAGAAAGTGTTGGCAATGTTAGCAGTGGGAACCCCCACACCTTTATTGCCTATGGGCCCCCACCAGCCTATATCTAGTCTTGTGTATATTGACATTATGAATATGTTGATAAACTGTATAACCTGTCAGCATTGAGTACCTGTACACATTCTGTAATCTACATTATGACTGTCAACGACAAATCAACATTATGGACCAAATGTAATACTAAGTTTGTTTGAATAGGAAAGTGAGATATTTTGGAAGAGTTTTCCTATTTTCTTTTTTTGAAGCATGTGAGTCTAGAGATTGCACTCTTAATAAAGACGGTTCTGTACTGTGGTCATTTTAGGTGTATAGGAAAGAAAATCTATTTTAGATGGATTTGTAGAACTGACTTTTCTGGATGGCCTGATAGGCTATTATATTCTTGAATATCTTAAGTCATACTCTATTATTGCCTGTCATCTTGTGTTTAACCCTTTGCAGTCCAATTTTTTTTTTTTTTGCAATTCAGTCTGGTGTAAATGTTTAAATTAATTGCATTTTTTTAAAATTCAAAAATGGTCTACATTGAATGTTGAACAATGTTAACGTTCTTATTTTAAAGTGGCTCACCATTGGATATGCTACTAGCACTACAGCTGTTGAGTCTGACTAGAGGTTGGACCTGAAAGGGTTAAGGAAATTAGAATATCAGATAATTGAATTCTGTTGAGCTATAATAAAAGGAACACTGTTCAATCATTTATCGTTTCTGCATTGGAGTTATCAAGTGCACTCTTCTCTGAAAGACACACATACAGTATACTGTATATTATTTTTATGACACTATATATTCTGTTACTGTATGCCTTACATTTGAGAGGGAAACAGTAAATAAGGCATAACACACAGAGAGGTGAAAGGGCTCTGTGCGTAAGCTTACGTTTTATACAGAAATAGGAATTTGATACTTGGTTAAGTGCCTGTGAATCTTGGTGGACTACTGCAGTTTAGCCTGTTACACAGCAGAGTTGGCCGGTGGTCAGTTGTTGCTCTGAGAGATTTGAAACTAAACTGACAGTATGCAAAGCTATCTGTGGACTTTGTAGAGAGCAGGCAATTATAAAGAGTAGGTTATCGTGTTTGTGTAATCCTGTATCATCAAATGCAGTGTGTGAGTGGTTGTGTGTGAGCCAGGCCAGGCTTAGAGATTGGTCTTCTGAGGAGGGTGACCTGGACGTTTTGGACCTCTTACCTGTTGATTCCAGATGTTTCACGATGAATCCCGGGATTTCCTTTACATTATGTGAATTTGAGGACTGGATTTGTTTCCAAGTTCTCCACCACCAAGGTAATAGGTCATTCTTCCTGTTCACCTTTCCATTGTTTGCTCTATCTCTATGTTTGTTATTAATAAATGGTGTTACACTATATATAATCTCATCATTGTTGGGGTCATCATCATCGGCTATCATTGTCCTGAGTTTGGCTGCCATAGGTCTGGACACGGGGAACCCCTGTTTTGACATCAAATCTGTTATATAGAGGTGGAGAAGAGGAATGCCCCACTGACAGGAGGGACATACAGTATTCATTTATATACCACCTGCTATTTATTATTGGGAGAAGAGGAGCATATTCCGCCATTCAGGGATATAGCTTTCTATCTAGCACCAGTGAAGGGAACACCCAACATTTTTTGTATATTCTGAATTGTTTGATGGTAATATGGTAATATGGTAATCATTTTTGGGTTGGACTCATCACAAAGCTGCTTGAAGCACACTGTACCTGAACTGTCTTCTATTTCTTTACAAAGTCACAGAGATATAAATCCTGGATGATGTGCTTCTGTACACTCAAAGGTAAGCCCTGCAGAGAACACCCACAGGTCTTCTAGCATATATAAGCCATATGACTAGACATACCTACAGGTGCTAGAATGCCACCAGGACTTATGCTGCTGGCACCAGTACTAGCTTACCCCTAAGTGACCTGACTCAACTGTTGAGAGATAGGAACGTGTGAAGTGAAGAGTAGAACCGGGTAATATTGAATGTAGGCAGAGGTTATAACAGGTATGATAGGTGTTAAGGCCAGGCAATGGATAACCAGATACTGGAAGTACAATATGAACCCGATAAGGTATATGCAAGGGTTAAACCCAGACACTAGTAAATATACACAAAACAACAGAAATAACAGAACAAGGCAAGAACAATTTAAGCAAAAAGTACACCTGATTGCAGAAAGGTAGACATGCAGCCAGGGCCGGCCTTAAGCATAGGCAAACTAGGCAATTGCCTAGGGCATTTGGAATACCTAGGGGCATCAGCAGATTCTGCTGATTAAAATGATATGCAGCATGCCTATATTCTGTGTGTGAGTGAGGCTGTATCTGCATATGAAATAGTGTATTCATGGAAATCACTGTAACATAGCATTCCGTATGCAGGTACAGCCACAGTCGCACATAGAATATAGGCATGCCACATATCATTTTAATCATTGGAAGCTCCTTGTGTGTGTTCGTCATAATGCAAAGAAGACGAATTTTCAGCAAAAAAGGGCCCCAACGTTAGCAGAACTGGCCAGGAGCTGCATGGCCTATTGAGATAAGATGTATGAGGAAACATCTGTATCCAAGCAGAAGCAGAGGTCACAGTGTTAGCGGCTGTGCGAGTGCTGACTGCGGGTGGGTTGGTTGTGCAATAGTGTTCGACATATGTGTAAGGGGCATTATGTGTGTCATGTATAAATGCATTAATAATGTGTGACATATGTGTAACAGGCATTATGTGTGTCATGTGTATAAGGGCATTAATAATGTGCAACATATGTGTAAGGGGCATTATGTGTGTCATTATGTGTATGAAGGGCATTCATAAAGGTTGGCATAATGTGTAAGGTGCATTATGGTTATAAGGACATTAATAATGTGTGTCATGTGTAAGGGGCATTACTGTGTTGTATTATCAGGGGTGCCGAGAGAAAGGGATAGGGGGTACAAATTACCCAGGCCAAAGTCTGATGGGAGGGCCCAGTGGTGGCCCCGGGCCCCCTCCCCTTAAGTGACAGCAGCAGCTGCAGCTCTTCTCCTGCCCAGCACACACTGCTTTGTGCTGGGTTGCAGTGTGGCCATGGAGGTGGTTAAAATACAATATTTTCTCAGAATTCTTTTCTAAGGGTATAATGTGAGGAGTAATGTGTATAAGGTAAAGTGGTACTACAGTGTGATGTAACGTGAATAAGGGACACCATCGAATTATATAATGTGAATAAAGTTGCACTACTTTGTGGCATTATTTGAATTGGGGGCAAAATTGTGTGGCCAAGCCCCTTCCCTGTTTGGGCTGCGCACCAAATGTGTGCACTGTTTCTATTTAAAATATTGCGGGTAGGAGCACCAAAATGATGACTGCTATGATGAGGGTTGATGGTGCTGGTAAAGGGGAGCAGGGTCAGAGGCGGAACTAGTGGTGGTGCTAGGGGGCACCAGCCAAAATCTTGCCTAGGGCATCATTTAGGCTAGGGCCGGCTCTGCATGCAGCAGAGTACAGGATCTCAGCAGCGAAAATGGTACATAGCATGCAGGGCTTAGAAGACATCCACACAAGAAGGATATTATCAACAGCAAGGATCTGTCCCAAAGGAAGGGGTTTTATCCCAAGGCTGGCAAATTGGCAAAACATCAGGAACATTGGCTGTTTTTCGCTCTCTATGTTTTATCGGGGATTTTTGGATAAAATCTATGTATTAATTCTTTGGTGGGGAATTTAAACATGTGCTGTTTTATCAGCTAGTTGAAAAAACAGCTGTTTTATGTTTTTAGGGAAAATTTATATTCGACCTATTCAATTTTAAGGGCATGGTTGAAAAACATGCGGATCGTGAAATTGCAGCTGTTTTTGACTTTTTTTTTTATCATTTTTCGATTATGCAGTTTCGACTTTAAAAAATTGGATAGGCAACCCGAAAAACAAATGGACTAGAATACCTCCTTTTAGTTTGCAATAACTGGGTGCCTGATGGTGGTTTATTAGTTACCTTTTTCATCATGTAAAACAGAATTATCTATTTAGGAGCATCACTAATGCAACACTATAAATAAATAATTATTGTGTATTATTAAGAGTTCTGTGCCTAGATTTTGCTTTTATATTTATGCTTTTAGCAAGAAGTCAACTTTGGGGTTGCTTAAATAAACCCATTTGAAAACATTACATATAGTAAACACATCAAAAGTCTACGCGAACACTCATTCAGTATAGAACTGTGTTACATTAAGTATGCAGCTCCTAGCTAGGGAATTACTGCAGTTCCTCTTTATAGATAGATTTTGTTCAAAAATTATATAAAAAGAACATATATCCGTGATCATTTAACTGGAAACTATGAATAATCAGGATATCTGGAATAATTAAACAAGCATGTATATTAATAATCAATATTCGGCAAACACACACAAAACAATTAAAATTACATAGCCCAACAATTTAATATACTCCAGTGGTCTGTAAAGGTTAATTTAATAATTCTAAAGTAGACCTTATAGTAATCATTTTAGAAATATCCAGGTCAGGGTCCATCCCAGGAGAAGATGATTAGAACTTTCAGTATTTCAGTATAAAAGTGTAAAGACTCTAGTGCAATGATATGTATATTCAGCAGCTACAATATTCTATCAGGTATACAGCCCTGTAATAAGCAGGTTTTTGAAATACCGTATGCAATTTTATTTGTGCTTAGCACAATAAAGCTGTCAATGGTAGTTCACACACCCACACACACAGACAAAAATCACTTTATTCCCACTTTGATAATATACTGTATAATCAAAGATCTTATGGTTAGTCACTTAAGATGGTCATGATAATACACAGCTTCTTACAATCACTTTAGGAAAAATACAGTGATAGACATGATGTTACTGTTCCTCACTTTCCAGCTGGGCAGCCTAAAGCCAGTGTCCTTCACAAGCCACAAGCATAATATTCTACATGCCAGTTGTATAACCTTTGTTACATGCACATGGGCAGTCCCTGAGCACTCATACATGTGCGTTTAGCAGCATTACAAGGGGAGCTACATGTGTATTAGCCTAGAGCACCTAGAACCTTTAATCAGGGCCTGATAGCATCCCATACTTGCACGTGTACTGTAGGTGTCACTGTGGTACCTGTATAGTGGGAATTCATGCCATAAGTACACTAACAAATATTGACAGCTTGAAGTGATGAAAGTGCCACTAAATGCATTTCACCCTCTGTATGTGCAGTGGAAAACAAAATGAGAGGCCATTTGATCTATAGCTCCACTTAAAGCCTTTATCATTCACAATAATTAGCTGGATATGGTCATCCTTATTGATAATACACTTTAATAACAGACTTTTCTACAGATATAAACATGCAGATTATATACAAAGAATAAAAAATAAAATAAAATCTGGAATAATTTTAATAGTTTATCCTGTGCCCCTAGATGCAGAATCTAGCTTCCCACTGGTTGGTGCTTCTGAGGTAAGACTTCTGTGGCTGGTGCTTCAAAGCATGCAAAAGTACCCCCTCTGAATGGTGACGTTTACTAAAGGAAATTTGTAAAAAATAGGTGTATTTGTATCCAGAAATACACTTATTTTTTACATTTACTATCCCGAAAATACGGCAATTCGGATTGGTATTGATGTGCTATGAATACGAATCCGAATTGCCGTATTTTCGGGATAGTAAATGTCAAAACTAAGTGTATTTCTGGATACAAATACACCTATTTTTTACAAATTTCCTTTAGTAAATTACCCACTAAGTGTGTAACATGGTGATCCCTGGTCCATCTCTAGGGGGTGAGCCTGGCCTGCTTGATGTGGCCATGCAACTTAGATACCTAGATTAACTGTGCAGAGACTGACTAGGAAGTCTGGCATGTCAGTGGATAAGCTGGAGACTGCCATGTACACTAAGTCAGAGTCATTCCACAATTTGGTTTACTTCTTCACTGCTGTAACACGGTGGTGCTAAGGTAAAAGTGTGGATTGTTTTCATGCTCATGGAAGAGACAAAGTGGGGTTTGTAATAGGCCAGAAAGCAGGTGGCATTGGGGAGGATGTTTATTATAGCTCCCATCATTGGAAGAAAAGTATGCTTTGCCAGAAACCAGGTACCTGGAGTGCAAACATATAACCAAATGCATATTTGGTGCAAAACATATTTGTGTGTTCTAAATGTAATGATTGGAGGAACTATGATGTCCAGTTCCAGCAGAAACAGCAGGAGGGAATAATGCTGTATTGTATCTGCTGGACTTTCGATTTTTATATTATTAACCATTTCTGTGCCAATTATTGCTAGGATGCCCCGCAATTTGAGGATGGGTAGTTGTCTAGATTAAGATGGATGCTGATGTGCATTAAGCTATGATGTGTGGTTCTTTCCCTTGTAATCCATTGACAGATTTATGTATATGTCCTTTGGAGGTAGTCCCTAAGATTGCTGTCAGATTTAGCATTTGTCTTATCCCCATGGTTGTTCACCCCTGCCTAGCAAAAAAAAACCCTAGCAGGACACTACAACCTGGCTTCAGGGGAATAAGTTCAGGGTCCTATTTGGTCCCCTGAATCTGGGTCCTGAGTCAATATTAGGCATTGGGGCCCCGTTTTTTGCACAACTAATCTTTGGGACAAGGTTCAGGTGTCCTTATTGTTCCCCCCACCCCTCTCACCGGGCCTTCCCCCAGAAACTAGAAGCAGTCAATGAGGAATGTGGGGAATATAATGCATTTATTGAAAGCAACACAGCAAGGCAATGAGAAAGCTGTAGACACTTATTACCCCCCAATCCCATCAATCTCCAATATCTCCTCACATCATGCCCCAGGGAGGGTAATTGGAAGCCACCTTTGTTCCCTTCCTTCTTGGCAGCCTCAGCCTTTTGCTCCTCCCACAGCCTCCAGTCTCTCCTGTAAATAAGCGGAGCTAGAGACCCCTATAGCCAGCATCCTGTGAGCTGAGCATCAGGGTATCATAGTAAGCTGCAACACCCAGAGGCATATGGGAAATGTAATTATTCAATCATCAGGTTGTGGTCAGACTACAGCTCCCATCATGCACCTGCACAGTGATAAGAGAGATGAATTATAAAAGTTGTTCAGAAGTACTTCTGATTCTACTGTATCTCTCTGCCATGATTGGCACCAGGAGAAGGCAGTTCTCACTTAGCTAGCACCCCTGTTGAGTGCCATCCTAGCTGAAGGGTAGATGCACCCCTACTTCTGATCACTGGTCCCTTGGTGCAGGTAAGCTAATTCTTATCTTTTTTACACCTGTTTTCTAAACACGTGTTCTATCAGACACGCTGGCTGCATACTCCAACTTCTTACTATGCACTCTCACTAAAATTAAGCCACTTATTATCAACTTAAAGTTACTTCCTGTTTACCAAAATTCAGGTTTTGGGAACTGCCTCCTCAAGTCCTTGCTGTATTGCAGGTCCAAATACTAATGGTATTAATACCCTACCTCTTTCTGATTTTCATGGATATTAATTACATTTATGCATTATCCAGTCAATAAATACATTTTAAAACAAATGTTTTGATATACAGTGTGTTCTTTCTCATACAATGTGTCTCATTGGTGTAAATGTCATGATACAACCTCCAGCTTCTGGCATCTATAGAACATCTATAAGTTCTTTTTGAGTATAAAAAAGTATTAACTGCACATTCTAATTAATAATGATATTGTCCCCTACTTCTTAAATGTGGGCAAAACACTAAATGAAGATAATGACAAATAAAGCACTATCACCGCGAGAGAAATCATAATATTCTAATCTAAGCCAGTAAAAAAAAGGGAACATAAATTCCATTATTAACAGTTACTTAAGCCATGTTAACTATATATCACCTATTAAGTTTGATAAAAAATGCTTTTAACCCAGAAAAATAGATATATTGTTAGTAACTTATAAATACTCAAATAATTTATTCTGTGTTTTTTTTTGCTTACAAAATACTAGCAGTTTTTACCAATTCATTAACACAAACTGAAAATAATCATCACAAATTATGCATTATACAGTATAGACCACCAAAATATAATAATTGTAGCACTGTTCTGTACATTAGCAGAAATGTTGGTTGACTTTTTCCTTTTTTAATGCTGTGCATATTGTTGAAAATGAAGCCGCTCCAGGGGATGATAATGTTCTCATAATTCATTATAATAGGCAAAATGTAGTAGATGAAGCTCTCCAGGAAACAAGAGTAATTAGACAGATCATGACTAAAGACAATCAAGCTTCTAAATGACTCATTTTACTTTACATTGTTCATCTTTCAAATCTAACATACACTGAGTGTTCTATCAAGAGCAGACAACTTGCAAAAACATTTTGCCAGCAGCCTTGATTTTTTTTAAATCCATAAGCTACAAAATTACAGTATCTTTGAAAATTATACTAATGGTTATCACCAGAAGGGAAAAAAGTTAATAACTCTTTTTCAGCTGTTTGTTGATCAACATATTAGAGGAAATCCAAGTTCCAACAGTGAGAACATTACACTTGTCACTTTGGTACTATGAGAAAAACAGCCGTGTATCATGTAAAATTATGAGGATACAGTATTTTACACACACACACACACACAAACACACACACACACACACACACACACACACATATATATATATATATATATATATTTTGTGGAATATTCCTTGTGTGTATAGTTTCCCCTCCCTCATTTTTCTTTCTGTACCACTTTTAGTATGGCCCCTGATGAAGTCGTGTTGACAAAACTCGTTGGGCTTCTTTTAATAAAGAAAATATTTGTGTGAACGAAGTCTGCATCTTAATGCTGAATTCCACTAACCCATCATGGAAAATCAATGATTGTTTGATCATTTCTTATGTTGATGCATGCTAGGTGGTACGATTTGAGTGCACTCTGATCTTCCCTTTTGTCTTTGAGCTTTCTTGTGTGTCTTTTACTAACAGGAGAGACACTTCAGAGTTGCAGCTTGGTATTTTTTCTCAATAAGCGCAACACCTGAACCATTCCTCTTTTGTATATATATATATATATATATATATATATATATATATATATATATATATATATATATATATATATATATATATATATATATATATAAATCCAGAAGACCGGCACTCCAGCAATGTGGCAGCGGTGCAGGTGCCTTTCCAAAGAAGAAATGAATATGTCCAAAAGGCGGGTGGCACTCTGCTTCCAATAATGAATGGGCGACACAAGGTGTGTAGTCAACGTTTCACTGATCTTATCACTTTTATCAAGACATAAAGCAGTGTATTACAAACAGAACATATATAGACATACTCACAAACTAGTGCACCTCTCACCAACCACGCACGGTCCCGGAGTCCGGTGACGTCATTGCTGCGCATCAGCGCTGACGGCCCGGCATCATGGGGTGGCGTGTTCTCACCGGCGTCTGTGGTTGCCATGGGGAAGTGGGCGTATCAGTGCCCGTCAACCCGAATGCTGCTTTGGCCGTCAGCAGATCGCAACGACGGCTAGACTTCTCGCAGACTGGCAATTGAATTGGGTGGCAACCTACACACTGTGAAATAAGTGAAACAACAATATATGAATAAAAAAGCATTCGGACAGATTATCCTATATAGCAGACTGTGCTGTGTCAGACAGGGTTATACTCGAGCGAAAAACGCATAGTAGTATAAAGGAACATGACTTCATCCGTGCACAGAGAGAGAGTCTATCTATTAAACGACAATGGAACTAATCAATTACGATGAACAATTAGATAATGATGTCTAATCAAGGGTCAAATTCTAATGTTTGATGGAATGGGAAACAATCCATCAGTCAATTACTAGGGTGTGTACACAGTTCAATGAACTACTGGCAGGGAGAACAGGCTAACATTTTATAGAAAGGGAGAAAATGAAAGCATTTCATTGAGTCCAGCAGGATGGATAGTTTGTAGTTTGTGAATCCAAAGGGCTTCACGCTGTAACAAAATTCTTCCTCTGTCACCTCCCCTACGGCTGGGGGGTACCCAGTCAATCATTTTACATTTGATGTTAGTAATGGAATGGTGGAAGTCTTTGTAGTGTCTGGCCACTGGTTGATCAATGGATTTTCCTTCCAATGCCGCACGTATATGTGATCGATGCAGTGCTAGGCGTTCTTTTAATTGTCTGGTGGTTTTACCGATGTAGAGTAAACCACACGGGCATCGGATTTGGTAAACAACGTATCGGCTAGAACACGTGAGGGGGTATTTAATTTTGAAGATTTTTCCTGATGCGGGATGTCTGAAAGTATCACCAATCTCCATGGTGCTGCAAGTGGTACAGCCAGTGCAGCGGTAATTACCCGGTTTTCTAGTCAGAAAATGACTTGGTCTGACAATGTCCATTCCCGTAACATCATTATGAACCAGGGCATCTTTGAGGTTTTTGCCTCTGCGATATGAGGGTAGGATGGTTGAGTTATTCAGACTTTTCAGCGAAGGATTGGCCGATACAATTGGCCAGGCTGCTTTTGCCGTTTTCATCAGATTTTTGCTGGTTGTGCTGTAGTCTTGGGGCCATACAATTCTGTTGGATTTATCCACTTCTTTCTTTGGAGTGAGTGCCTCTTGTCTGGAGATGGCAAGGGCTTTGTATTTGGCTTTCATAAGTGTCTTATGATGATAGCCTCGTTTGAGGAATTTCAGTAGCATGGCATCTATTTGTGTCTCAGTGTCACTGCGATCACTGCAGATGCGAATAATTCTCAAAAACTGGGAAAAAGGCAAAGCATTTTTTAAAGGCAAGGGGTGATGACTTTCTCCTTGTAGTATGGTGTTTCTGTCAGTTTTTTTGTAATACATACTTGTGAGGAGCTCACCCAACTCGGTTTGAGTTATCTGCACATCCAGATAATGTACAGTTTCGTAGCTGCATTCAAAAGTTAATTTGATCGTGGAATTGAGATCGTTGATGTGTTTAATGGCTGTTTCAAATGCTGATTGTGTGCCAGACCACAGAAGAAAAATATCATCTATATATCTGGTATACCCCAAGATTTTAGATGAAATCATTGTATCGGTGAAGAAGAAATCTTCTTCTGTTTCAAACATAAAAATGTTCGCGAAACTAGGCGCTACGCAGGATCCCATCGCACACCCTGTGCGTTGGATGTACAGTGCACCATTGAAAAGAAAATAGTTCCTTGATAGAGTAAGCTCCAAGAGCTGTACAAATAAGTCCAGGTCTGGCCCAGTATATTTCAGATTGTTGGTTAGAAATCTTTTAACTGCCTGTACACCAGCCATTTGTGGAATGCTGGTGTACAGACTGGCAACGTCGATGGTGCATAGCAGACATTTTGATGGGAGTGGGGACCAGGCATTTAACTTCAATAGGAACGTGGTGGTGTCTTTCAGAAATCTTGGATGCTCCTGAATTAGGGGTTGTAGGTAATGATCGAGGTATTTGGAAACATCATAGTAGATGGAGTCTCTGGCTGCTATGATCGGTCGCCCAGGAGGATTGGTGGCGTTTTTGTGCAGCTTTGGAATCGTATATAAAGCTGGAATGCGGGGCCATTCTTTGACTAGTGCTTCTTTGATGTTCGCAGAGATGAGTTGCTGCTGTACTGCTGTCTCCAGAATGTCATCAAGTTCTTTTTTAAATTGGATGGTAGGATCTTGATCCAATTTAGCATATACCGAGGTGTCCGCAAGTTGGGAATTAATCTCAGCAATATATGCTCCAAGGTCCTGAACGACTATACCGCCACCTTTATCTGCCGGGCGTATAGTTATGTCATTATATCCGCTTAAGTCTTTGAGTGCTTGACGTTCTGCGGAGCTGAGATTGCTGTGTAGATTGTATGGTTGTCGACTAAGTGTGTCGATGGTTCTGTCCATATGGTCTGTAAAGCATTTGATGGTCATACTTTGAGAATTCGGATTAAAGGTGGATTTTTTCTTTATAGCTGGTTGGCTTGTAGGAAGAGCATTTTCTGTGTTATTGTAGAATTCTTTCAGCTTGATTCTGCGGTTAAATTTGAACAAGTCGACTTTATCTTGGAAATCATTGGTCTTGTGGGTTGGCACGAAGGATAAACCTAGGTTCAATACCTTGGTTTCTGCAGGCGTCAGTATTCTGGACGAAAGATTAAATACTATGTCCTCTGATTGTATTTCCTTCCTCGCCTGCCTTGCCCACTGACCTCCGCGCCTGGTGCAGGCTCGTTCCGCAGATCTAGAGTGGCCCTGGTAGCAACCCCTAAAGGGGGACGGCGTTGATTTTTCTGAGGGGCACATTCTGCTTCACTAGAAGATGCGGCACCGCTGGATTGGTCGGTTTCAAGAGGGAACTTTCTCTGTTTGCGGAATCTTTGATTTCTCTCACACTGAGGGCCTCTATTGTAGGCCCAGCTGTAGACTTTTTGTTCTTTATAGTCTCTGTTGACTCTCTCAAATTTAGATTTTTTAAAGGTAATCAAGTCGGTTTTGTATTTCTCAATTTGTATCGCCAAATTAGATACCCAATCCTGGGTCGTGTCAGCTTTAATTTTAACTGTGTACACACCCTAGTAATTGACTGATGGATTGTTTCCCATTCCATCAAACATTAGAATTTGACCCTTGATTAGACATCATTATCTAATTGTTCATCGTAATTGATTAGTTCCATTGTCGTTTAATAGATAGACTCTCTCTCTGTGCACGGATGAAGTCATGTTGCTTTATTCTACTATGCGTTTTTCGCTCGAGTATAACCCTGTCTGACACAGCACAGTCTGCTATATAGGATAATCTGTCCGAATGCTTTTTTATTCATATATTGTTGTTTCACTTATTTCACAGTGTGTAGGTTGCCACCCAATTCAATTGCCAGTCTGCGAGAAGTCTAGCCGTCTTTGCGATCTGCTGACGGCCAAAGCAACATTCGGGTTGACGGGCACTGATACGCCCACTTCCCCATGGCAACCACAGACGCCGGTGAGAACACGCCACCCCATGATGCTGGGCCGTCAGCGCTGATGCGCAGCAATGACGTCACCGGACTCCGGGACCGTGCGTGGTTGGTGAGAGGTGCACTAGTTTGTGAGTATGTCTATATATGTTCTGTTTGTAATACACTGCTTTATGTCTTGATAAAAGTGATAAGATCACTGAAACGTTGACTACACACCTTGTGTCGCCCATTCATTATTGGAAGCAGAGTGCCACCCGCCTTTTGGACATATATATATATATATATATATCCAGAAGACAAATGTTAGACCAAGCGCTGATTAGTAATTAATACCAGCTGGGCAAGTCCTTAGTGTTAACACACAGGATAGTGTCACCAAAGTCTGAAAAATAAATCGACATACTATCCCGTCGAATCGAGGGGTCCCTATGTTGATCTTTTCTCCTAGATGGTTATAAAGGATTTTGATAAAATCAATACTAACACCAACCGTCAATATAACCTTAGTAGGAAAGAGTCAGAAGTTTTAAAAAATTTGGCCCTTGATACCTCCATCGTTATAAAAGGAGCTGACAAAGGCGGCAGTCTGGTTGTTATGGACCGTGAATATTATGTAACTGAGGCGTACAATCTGCTCAGTGATGAAAAATCATACACCAGACTTGAGAAGGACCCTACTGCTACCTTTCTAGCTGAATTAGAGGTATTACTAAAAAAAGGCCTCGATGGTAAACTTATCAACTTAGAAGAGTACCGATATTTGCACAATACAAGTCCAAATATCGCTACCTTCTACCATTTACCTAAGGTGCATAAGAATCGTGATGCACCCCCTGGCCGCCCCATTGTTGCGGGCATCGGGTCATTAACAGCCCGTGTGTCTGAATATGTTCTTTTTAAAGAAATATGTTCCCTTAATTGATACATATGTTAAGGATTCTACTCATATCCTACAAATCATCAAAAGTGTCAAGTGGGAAACTGGATATCGATTTGCGACTATCGATGTTCAGTCGCTTTATACAAGCATCCCACATGAGATGGGTATCTTAGCTATCGAGCAACGCCTCTTGAGAGATGAATCACTCTCTAAAGAGAGGGTCTGGTTTATTTGTGAGTGTCTCAGATTTGTGTTAAAACACAACTATTTTGAATTCCTGGGTCAGTGGTTCTTACAGGTGTGTGGGACTGCTATGGGCACGATTTGTGCCCCTAGCCTGGCTAATATATATATGGGTGAATGGGAATTGGAGACATTTAATAGTGGTTTACTTGAAAATGTGGTTTTAATGAAACGTTATATTGATGACGTGATTGTCATTTGGAAGAATGATGAAAATTCATTTGTCGACTTTATGTCCACTATCAATACTAATCGATATAACTTGCATTTTACCTATAACCTGCAAAATACTACCATTGAGTTCCTTGATTTATTGCTTACTGTTGAAAATTTTCCTTCGGTAACAGAGATTGAGA
This sequence comes from Crinia signifera, assembly GCF_055691185.1. NCBI lineage: Eukaryota > Metazoa > Chordata > Amphibia > Anura > Myobatrachidae > Crinia > Crinia signifera. The sequence continues at coordinate 97,757,020 of NC_139217.1, forward strand.
CTTCCACCTTTTTTAAAAAGGTGGATGCCAACAGTTACCTCGATTACAGTAGCAGCCATTTTGGTCCTTGGAAGGATAATATCCCCTACTCTCAGTTTTTAAGACTTAAAAGAAATTGCTCCAGCCAGTCAGCTTTTTCTGAGCAGTCAAAAATATATGTTGAGAGGTTCAGAGAGAAGGGATATCCAACCAGGATCATTAATGGAGCTTTGCAGCGTGCCTCCAATACTGATAGATCTAGTCTCTTACAGTATCAGACTAACACACACCTTGACTGTAAAAATAATGATGCCCTGTTTATTACACAGTTTAACAGCCGAGACCGAGAACTGAAGAGTATCTTTAATAAGCATTGGCATGTTCTCAAACTCGACCCAATTCTTAAGGACCATATTCCTGATGTTCCTAAAATGATTTATAGAAGGGCTAACACAATTAAATCTATAGTTTCTAAAAGCCAACTTGAGAATATTAATGTAAAACCTGTTTCCAATACATTCTTGACCTTAAGGGCAATTACCCTTGTAATAGCTGCAAAATTTGCAGTTATATGGAAAAAGGCCCACACATTGATCTTGCACTTGGCCATTTTGGAATCAATGAGTTCATCAACTGTAATTCCACCCATGTGGTGTATCTCATGGTGTCCATGTGGTTTTAGGTACATCGGAAAAACTAAAAGATGTCTTAAGATTAGGATATTGGAGCATATCCGCAATATTAAGCATGGGGTACTCAACCACAGTGTACCCAGACACTTCAAGGAATTTCATAATTGTAACCCTTCAGGTCTTACTGTTAAGGGCATTGAATAGATAAAACAGGGTAGAAGAGGAGGCGATTTGGATAAGCACCTCATAAAAAGGGAAACCCATTGGATTATTAAACTGGGTACCCTCGCCCCAGTAGGTCTAAACGAGGGTTATGAAATTACCCCGTTTATCCGGTAGCTGTTTCCCACCAGATCTTGTTCTTCATGCTTCATTTATATATGTCCATATTTTTAGGCACTTTCTTATATGGTTTTTTACATGTGTTGTGTTCATGTGTTTTTTCATATATTTTATATTTTTCATGCCTCTATATATACATGGTTGTAATGTTCTATTATATGGTCCTAATGGCTGGACAGTATGTGTAGAGAGAAAAAACTATCCATTTTTTACGTTGATTGTTGGGTTGTCACTGTGATGTCGACCTTTGTATCGACTTTATGTCACTCCATTGCATAGTGATTATGCAATCACTAAAAAAAAAGCCCATACAATGAATGGGCGGCCTGTGATTGGCTGAGCGCTCTCTCAGCCAGTCAGCAATTGGCTGAGAGAGCGCTCAGCCAATCACAGGCTGCCCATTCATTGTATAGGCTTTTTTTTCTAGCACTGACAGATCCCGGCTCCCTCTGTCCGGCTCTATGCCGCCTGTGTCCCCCGCAGCGTCCCCAGCCCCCCCTGCTCCCACCAGCAGCCCTGCTCTGTAGCCCCCCCCCCTGCTCCCTGGGTTTTTTACATGTGATAAATCGAGACGATTTATCACATGTAAAAAATGGCACATCAAGTGCAAATCTAATCAAGCTCCCCCGGGGAGCAGCCGGGGAAGCTCAGGGGGAAGTCGGGGGCGACTTGTCCTAAGGACAAGTCGCCCTAGTGTATGGGGGCCTTTAGAGTTTTAAAGCTGTTATCCTGGTATGCTTTCTACTCACTATAAAGAACCAGCTTTCATTTCAATCCAGTCCTTGTGATTCCTTGTCACATTTTATTATATATATAGGATGAGAGATTCTGAAAGTAAGAGATTTGGTACAACATTTTTGCAATCAATATATAATCAAAATATTGATAGGTACAGTTCCAAATTTAATCAAACAAATTGTTGACTAAGCAAACTTAGTAAGTATCTGTGATGCCACATCCTATGTTAACTTTCAGCAAATATGTTTACACATTTGGCCTAATTCAGGTTGGTTTGCAATAGCAAACTCCTTCTTTAATGGACAAAACCATGCTATACTGCAGGTGGGGCAGATGTAACATGTGCAGAGAGAGTTCGATTTGGGTGGGATGTGTTCAAACTGAAATCTAAATTGCAGTGTAAGAATAAATCAGCCAGTATTAATATGCACAAAATAGCTCTCCCAAATCTAACTCTCTCTGCACATGTTACATCAGCCCCACCTGTAGTGCACATGGTTTTGTCCATTAATCACCCCCATTCTGCAACTGGTGTAATAAAAACGTGAGGGCATGCCCCAAATCAGGCATGTCCAACCTGCGGCCCTGAAGATGTTGTGAAACTACACATCCCAGCATGCCTTGCCATAGTATTGCTATTAGGGAATGCTAAAATTATTGCAAGGCATGCTGGGATGTGTAGTTTCACAACTGCTGGAGGGCCGCAGGTTGGACATGCCTGCTCTAAATGGTGTTAGATCTCGATTTGTTTATCCCAAATGTGAAATGGTACATTGCACATTTTGGCTTTCACTTTGGTATTTTAAAGTAATACAGATGGAGCCGCCATCAGCCAGCCTGCCCAATCACCAGATTTCATGTGCTGGCACATGCCAGTGTCCGTGCGCCACGGTCAGCAAAATGGTGAGGATAGGGGATCTACGGCATCCCTGCCCATCTCCACTTCAGGGATACAGGCAGGGAGTGGGGGCACAGCGGCAGGAGTTGGGAGAAAGGCGGAGTGCTCCGACAGAATGGGGCACTAGTGCATCTAATGTGCATGCGCCTCCTTCTGTTGGAGGACGGCGGCTGGTGGGGGGCAGTGATTGGCGATAGAATTGCCAGGAGCAGCTCAGATGAGAGCTGCTCCATATGTATTTGAGGGCTAGGGCAGGTAATGAAATATATTCAATCAGATTCTCTAAAATTCCCCCAGATGGACACCAATATTTGTCTACGAGTCAATATATATTTATTTTCACTACTTTTGCAAAGGATGTAATAGCTGGGGCTTGGCCAGTAGATGATCCTCCGGATGTATTATAATGGAAAAGTTTAGTAAACAATATATTGAAGCATGAGTTGTATGTAGACTAGCAGAAAAGTTCTTCATAAAAATATTGGGGGTTATTCAGACCAGATTGCAGCCCTACGATTTTGCAAGGCGGACGATTGTCGATCGATTGCACATGCATAGGGATCATAGAGCACATGCTTGAGGCTATTCAGTGAAAAAATCTCACGTCTTTTCTGATACCAAACCATTCACAAGTTGATTGACAGCAAGCCAGTAGTGACGGTGGTAACCAGCCATTTTCTGAGTGTTAGGAAAAAGGCAGGCATGTCCAGGCATTTTCAGGGAGAGTATGTGACATCCCCTCTGGCCTTAACTAGCCTATTTCTATAACACAGACATAGCAGATTCTGGTCAAATCATTCGATGGTGAGGGTGGGTTGCGAATGGATTTACAGCTATTCACGGATTGGTATGATTTTCTCAAGCCTTTCGCAGCCTTAAGCTGGGTACACATATATACAATCGTCGGGCCACTCTTCCGTTCTGGGACGAACGGCCATTCCATTGTATAGGTGTGTACGCTTTCCCGACTTTCTCTGTACGATCGATAAATGTCCATACTCGGTCGGTCGAAGGTTCAGTGCTGTTTAATATTCATCCGACCGGACGGGCCCATATTGGAACAAAAGTGCAGTGTGTGCGCACGTTCCATTGATATGCTGGCCGTTCTTGCGATTATACTGCCAAAGCTGGAACGCCCATGTGGGCGTTCCATAGCTGCATGATCTCTCCTACAGCACATATAGACGAGTTATGCGTCTAAATTTTAGTCAGCCGGCAGGGTGACTAAACTTCTATATAGACGGGTTATGCGTCTAAATTTTAGTCACCCTGCTGGCTGACTAAAATTTAGATGCATAACCCATCTATATAGAAGTTCAGTCACCCTGCCGGCTGACTAATTTCACGTAACCTGTTTATATAGTGGTTTGCTATAAGTATGCCCTTAACCAAGCCCATTATACGAAACTGTACATTATCTGGATGTGCAGATAACTCAAACCGAGTTGGGTGAGCTCCTCACAAGTATGTATTACAAAAAAACTGACAGAAACACCATACTACAAGGAGAAAGTCATCACCCCTTGCCTTTAAAAAATGCTTTGCCTTTTTCCCAGTTTTTGAGAATTATTCGCATCTGCAGTGATCGCAGTGACACTGAGACACAAATAGATGCCATGCTACTGAAATTCCTCAAACGAGGCTATCATCATAAGACACTTATGAAAGCCAAATACAAAGCCCTTGCCATCTCCAGACAAGAGGCACTCACTCCAAAGAAAGAAGTGGATAAATCCAACAGAATTGTATGGCCCCAAGACTACAGCACAACCAGCAAAAATCTGATGAAAACGGCAAAAGCAGCCTGGCCAATTGTATCGGCCGATCCTTCGCTGAAAAGTCTGAATAACTCAACCATCCTACCCTCATATCGCAGAGGCAAAAACCTCAAAGATGCCCTGGTTCATAATGATGTTACGGGAATGGACATTGTCAGACCAAGTCATTTTCTGACTAGAAAACCGGGTAATTACCGCTGCACTGGCTGTACCACTTGCAGCACCATGGAGATTGGTGATACTTTCAGACATCCCGCATCAGGAAAAATCTTCAAAATTAAATACCCCCTCACGTGTTCTAGCCGATACGTTGTTTACCAAATCCGATGCCCGTGTGGTTTACTCTACATCGGTAAAACCACCAGACAATTAAAAGAACGCCTAGCACTGCATCGATCACATATACGTGCGGCATTGGAAGGAAAATCCATTGATCAACCAGTGGCCAGACACTACAAAGACTTCCACCATTCCATTACTAACATCAAATGTAAAATGATTGACTGGGTACCCCCCAGCCGTAGGGGAGGTGACAGAGGAAGAATTTTGTTACAGCGTGAAGCCCTTTGGATTCACAAACTACAAACTATCCATCCTGCTGGACTCAATGAAATGCTTTCATTTTCTCCCTTTCTATAAAATGTTAGCCTGTTCTCCCTGCCAGTAGTTCATTGAACTGTGTACACACCCTAGTAATTGACTGATAGATTGTTTCCCATTCCATCAAACATTAGAATTTGACCCTTGATTAGACATCATTATCTAATTGTTCATCGTAATTGATTAGTTCCATTGTCGTTTAATAGATAGACTCTCTCTCTGTGCACGGATGAAGTCATGTTCCTTTATACTACTATGCGTTTTTCGCTCGAGTATAACCCTGTCTGACACAGCACAGTCTGCTATATAGGATAATCTGTCCGAATGCTTTTTTATTCATATATTGTTGTTTCACTTATTTCACAGTGTGTAGGTTGCCACCCAATTCAATTGCCAGTCTGCGAGAAGTCTAGCCGTCTTTGCAATCTGCTGACGGCCAAAGCAACATTCGGGTTGACGGGCACTGATACGCCCACTTCCCCATGGCAACCACAGACGCCGGTGAGAACACGCCACCCCATGATGCCGGGCCGTCAGCGCTGATGCGCAGCAATGACGTCACCGGACTCCGGGACCGTGCGTGGTTGGTGAGAGGTGCACTAGTTTGTGAGTATGTCTATATATGTTCTGTTTGTAATACACTGCTTTATGTCTTGATAAAAGTGATAAGATCACTGAAACGTTGACTACACACCTTGTAGGGGCTGGGGACGCTGCGGGGGACACAGGCGGCATAGAGCCGGGCAGGGGGAGCCGGGAGCTGTCAGCACTGAATTAAAAAAAAAGCCCATACAATGAATGGGCGGCCTGTGATTGGCTGAGCGCTCTCTCAGCCAGTCAGCAATTGGCTGAGAGAGCGCTCAGCCAATCACAGGCTGCCCATTCATTGTATAGGCTTTTTTTTCTAGCACTGACAGATCCCGGCTCCCTCTGTCCGGCTCTATGCCGCCTGTGTCCCCCGCAGGGTCCCCAGCCCCCCCTGCTCCCACCAGCAGCCCTGCTCTGTAGCCCCCCCCCCTGCTCCCTGGGTTTTTTACATGTGATAAATCGAGACGATTTATCACATGTAAAAAATGGCACATCAAGTGCAAATCTAATCAAGCTCCCCCGGGGAGCAGCCGGGGAAGCTCAGGGGGAAGTCGGGGGCGACTTGTCCTAAGGACAAGTCGCCCTAGTGTATGGGGGCCTTTAGAGTTTTAAAGCTGTTATCCTGGTATGCTTTCTACTCACTATAAAGAACCAGCTTTCATTTCAATCCAGTCCTTGTGATTCCTTGTCACATTTTATTATATATATAGGATGAGAGATTCTGAAAGTAAGAGATTTGGTACAACATTTTTGCAATCAATATATAATCAAAATATTGATAGGTACAGTTCCAAATTTAATCAAACAAATTGTTGACTAAGCAAACTTAGCAAGTATCTGTGATGCCACATCCTATGTTAACTTTCAGCAAATATGTTTACACATTTGGCCTAATTCAGGTTGGTTTGCAATAGCAAACTCCTTCTTTAATGGACAAAACCATGCTATACTGCAGGTGGGGCAGATGTAACATGTGCAGAGAGAGTTCGATTTGGGTGGGATGTGTTCAAACTGAAATCTAAATTGCAGTGTAAGAATAAATCAGCCAGTATTAATATGCACAAAATAGCTCTCCCAAATCTAACTCTCTCTGCACATGTTACATCAGCCCCACCTGTAGTGCACATGGTTTTGTCCATTAATCACCCCCATTCTGCAACTGGTGTAATAAAAACGTGAGGGCATGCCCCAAATCAGGCATGTCCAACCTGCGGCCCTGAAGATGTTGTGAAACTACACATCCCAGCATGCCTTGCCATAGTATTGCTATTAGGGAATGCTAAAATTATTGCAAGGCATGCTGGGATGTGTAGTTTCACAACTGCTGGAGGGCCGCAGGTTGGACATGCCTGCTCTAAATGGTGTTAGATCTCGATTTGTTTATCCCAAATGTGAAATGGTACATTGCACATTTTGGCTTTCACTTTGGTATTTTAAAGTAATACAGATGGAGCCGCCATCAGCCAGCCTGCCCAATCACCAGATTTCATGTGCTGGCACATGCCAGTGTCCGTGCGCCACGGTCAGCAAAATGGTGAGGATAGGGGATCTACGGCATCCCTGCCCATCTCCACTTCAGGGATACAGGCAGGGAGTGGGGGCACAGCGGCAGGAGTTGGGAGAAAGGCGGAGTGCTCCGACAGAATGGGGCACTAGTGCATCTAATGTGCATGCGCCTCCTTCTGTTGGAGGACGGCGGCTGGTGGGGGGCAGTGATTGGCGATAGAATTGCCAGGAGCAGCTCAGATGAGAGCTGCTCCATATGTATTTGAGGGCTAGGGCAGGTAATGAAATATATTCAATCAGATTCTCTAAAATTCCCCCAGATGGACACCAATATTTGTCTACATCGGGTCTCTTTGAAAGAATTCTTGAAATAAACACGAGTCAATATATATTTATTTTCACTACTTTTGCAAAGGATGTAATAGCTGGGGCTTGGCCAGTAGATGATCCTCCGGATGTATTATAATGGAAAAGTTTAGTAAACAATATATTGAAGCATGAGTTGTATGTAGACTAGCAGAAAAGTTCTTCATAAAAATATTGGGGGTTATTCAGACCAGATTGCAGCCCTACGATTTTGCAAGGCGGACGATTGTCGATCGATTGCACATGCATAGGGATCATAGAGCACATGCTTGAGGCTATTCAGTGAAAAAATCTCACGTCTTTTCTGATACCAAACCATTCACAAGTTGATTGACAGCAAGCCAGTAGTGACGGTGGTAACCAGCCATTTTCTGAGTGTTAGGAAAAAGGCAGGCATGTCCAGGCATTTTCAGGGAGAGTATGTGACATCCCCTCTGGCCTTAACTAGCCTATTTCTATAACACAGACATAGCAGATTCTGGTCAAATCATTCGATGGTGAGGGTGGGTTGCGAATGGATTTACAGCTATTCACGGATTGGTATGATTTTCTCAAGCCTTTCGCAGCCTTAAGCTGGGTACACATATATACAATCGTCGGGCCACTCTTCCGTTCTGGGACGAACGGCCATTCCATTGTATAGGTGTGTACGCTTTCCCGACTTTCTCTGTACGATCGATAAATGTCCATACTCGGTCGGTCGAAGGTTCAGTGCTGTTTAATATTCATCCGACCGGACGGGCCCATATTGGAACAAAAGTGCAGTGTGTGCGCACGTTCCATTGATATGCTGGCCGTTCTTGCGATTATACTGCCAAAGCTGGAAGGCCCATGTGGGCGTTCCATAGCTGCATGATCTCTCCTACAGCACATATAGACGAGTTATGCGTCTAAATTTTAGTCAGCCGGCAGGGTGACTAAACTTCTATATAGACGGGTTATGCGTCTAAATTTTAGTCACCCTGCTGGCTGACTAAAATTTAGATGCATAACCCATCTATATAGAAGTTCAGTCACCCTGCCGGCTGACTAATTTCACGTAACCTGTTTATATAGTGGTTTGCTATAAGTATGCCCTTAACCAAGCCCATTATGATAATTTTGTTTATATATGACGTGTCAATAGCCCAAATCGAGTGAGTGTGTACGGTGGTACAATCTTTTTCTTGCGACTGTTTGAACGGGACGTCACAAGTAAAATTCTACAGGTGTGTATGTGTGTATCGGTTGGTGTTTGTGGACCGTCGGTCACGTGTATGGTCGATCGAATGCTCGCAAGTAAACAGGGATTGTATATATGTGTACCCAGCTTTACACAGGACAGGTCTTCACTACAACTACAGTATCTAATTGTAGGGCTCTGTAATTTCGCAAAGCAGCAATCAGGTAAAAAAAACCATTGTTTCGACAAAAGAATCTAAAACGATACAAAATAAATTTGACATTTGCCATTTTAAAACATTTTGAAAGAAATAGTTTGAGCCATCAGTGAAAGATATGTTTATTGATTTGTTAATAGATTTCTTGGCCCAATTTCACAAGTTGCTCTGTAAAATGAACGGCAATAAAATTGGACGTCTCTACTGGCAACAAATTATGTTACAACCTTTACATGTTACATTTCTATTTGCAAATCTATATTCTGAATACAGCACATGAAGTACAGTACCTGAATATTGTAAACTGATTTTGTGTTGAGTGTTTACCTACATGTACATCTGTAGATCACTCTAGAGCAATATGAAATCAGGTGTGCGCATTATTCTAAAGTGCCATTGTTCATAAATGAATAGACATGTCTATTTCCATTTGAGTGCAGCCAAACTAGTACGTAAGGAACTAAAAGAATGTGATATGCTTTTGATTTCTTAGCAAATTACATTTCTGCATAGCAAAACGACTGTACATTAGGGATTCAGGCTTCTAAAAACATAATTCAAGGTACATTAGCAAAAATAACTTCAATTAATTGACTATATTTTTCAAATTTTTTAGGAGGAGAGGTGATGTGAAATGTAGCATTTGAAGTAAATAGTTTTACTGATGCTAGCTGGCATAGCTCATAATAGAAATCCCAAACACACCGTGTTATTAGCATAAAGGTGAAACATGGCAAATCTGTAAATGCATGCAACAGCTATTAGGCTAGGTCTGAAAAGAAAGCCTTGCTGGAGATAAATGAGAAACTATATTAAAAGTTACACGATTCTGTAAAAGTTTTGAAAGTGTGATCTCTTAATATTTATTCAAAATAATCAAATGTTTTTCTCTTCTGAATTGTAAAGACTATTCAAAAAAACACAAAAAAAATTCTAAAGAGAAGATAACTAGCAAGAAATAGTATGTAGCATCCAGCCTCTGCCCTTTCACATAGATTATTAAATATGATGAAAGATATTTAGTTTATTCACTTGGAAAGAAGCGATAACCCTTTAGAGAATATAGGAATAACTTTGATCCCAACAAACTTTAGTAATGGTATAGAGAAATTAATTCTTAAGATACCTTATTTTTTTGCAATCCATATAATCTAAATGTCAATAGTAAGTGATTGATCCCTGTTTTCTATAGTACAGTAGTTGATTATTTATTTGAGCTATGTAAAGTTATATAAAATTAAAGCTTTTTTCTCTTTTACAATTTGTATGTATTTATACTAGTATACAGTATAGTCTACTTATATGTAGTTATTTTTAAATCTATTTATTGTTTTAATAAATTTAAAGTTTATTACATCGAGGGAACATAAAATCTGCAATTCACAATAAACGATACTAAAACAAGACAAACCGTAATTTCAAAACACAACAATGAATAGCGCTAAACTATTTGCTGTAGATAAGTTAATTGTCTATATAAATGCCAGGATGCAGTTTCAAAGGCCCTCAGCATTTGATCAAGCAATTCTATATAGACGCCCCATTTCTTATAAAATGTGACTACTCCAGATTCCAGCTCTGGTAGCACAGCTTGTCTATTGTAGCATAAAGTGATTAGCAAAAGAGATTTAACATGTGCCAAAAGAGGATAATTGCAAGAGGTCCAATTAGTATACTATAGTTTTCTTGACATTTAAGATGCCGGTGGCAGTATACTGTTCACCAGAATGATGACTACATCCCACATTTACAGCCATGCACCAAATTTATATTAACCCACAGACAGTGTTTTTGACTTATAGTAAAGAGACTGCCATATCAGCAGATGATGAGAGGACAGGAGTAACATACTGTATATCAGCAGAGCATTTAATTACTAGGGGTTATCATTTAAGCAGGTTGGTTACGATTCCTGTGCCTAAGCAGAGGTAGGGTATCATAATGTGGCCCAGTTTCAGAAGAAAATGGTAGTAACCTGGGATAGGCCCAATGTCAGTGGCACTGGGTGGTGATGTCATGTCACTAGTGTGGGTAGGAGGTATACATGTAGAAGAGGGTCCAGGAGACTGGGGATTACTACAGTATGTCAGCAGAAAGGTATGGTGTGCACAGAAAACTTTATATATTCAGAGAGAGGGAGAGTATCGTAATGGGGAGAGCCAGTGTCATTGGAGAAAGGTTGTAGATTAGAGAAACCCCATGTAAGCAGGTGTGGGGGGAATGGGGATACATGTCAGAAGATTGGGTTGATGACAAGCAGGTGTAAGCATTTTAGCAAAGGGGGCATGGTTATGTCCATAAAGAGCATGTTTGGAGTGAATGGCATTGTGGCTTTTGAGAGATAAACCTATATATCCTGTGTCACTGATGGGGGCATTATAAGACATCAGCAGCTGCAGGGAGGGAGACAGTTCCCCCCAGGGACAGGGCAGTCTTGAATACACACAAAGGAGGGGCAGTTGCAGGGAACAGTGGGGGAGGGGCTAGATGATACTTGGGTGGAAGCTACAGGGTTTAGGATAACAGGGAAGAGGAAGGGCAGTTACAGAGTATCAGCTACAGAGGGCAAGCCATCTCAAAGGCTTGCCTGCCATCTAAGCCTGCATCTCAAGCATGTCATCTGAAGCATGAATTATGATTGGAGTGAAGTTTTAAAACCATGTCATCTCCTATTTACAGGTACATGAATCCCATTTTTCAACATCTGATGCTTTTCATTTAAAGAATAGTCCATTGTAAATTTTTTTTGTTACTAGGAGCCTGCAATTTCCCCCACCATTAATGAGCTTGTTGAGCAATGTGTTCAAACATCATCCCCTCCCCCTGTACCAGCTGACCCAAACTTTCCAATAAAATTCGAAATATTTGGAAGCCTGCTCAAAGGCTTGCATGCCATCTAAGCCTGCATATGAAGCATGTCATCTGAAGCATGAGTTATAATTGCATGAATGCATCATTTTATTTTTATATTTTCACCAAATTATCATCTCTCTCAGTCTCTAAGCTGATGAAAGCTACGTGTATGTATTACTTTTTTGTTTACTGTTTCTTTACCATGATTTGTACCATCTACCTCCACCTCTACGCTGTACCTTCACTGGTTGCACACCCTGCCAGCAACAAGTAAATTATATTTATTACTGCTGCCTTTGAGTAGCTTGATCAAGATGGTGCAGCAAATGGCTGCCTAGTAACTGTGCCACTCAGCCATATGTACCTCTGTCTCTCACCTGTCTCGCACACTGCATAGCAACCTAATGCTGTACTGTCCCTGCTTAACTGTTACCTACCTGGCTGTTGCAATGACCCGTGGCACTGCTGTTGGCTGCCAAGGCACTGTGCAGCTCAGCGAATATATGTTCCCTGCACCTAAAATCCCCAGGGCACATCAAGCGTATACCTGTATGTGTTATGTATATCTGAACTGTCATTGTTTAACTGTTAACTAACTGCCAGTTACACAGCAATCCAAATCAAATTCCTAGTATACGCAAGTATACCTTGCCAATAAAGCTGATTCTGGTTCTTTGATCAGGGGGCAGTTCCAGGTGAGGACACTTACATGGTGCAGAGTTGGGCACTTACATGGTGCAGGCTGTAGAAGGGGGCAGATGCAGGGTACTAGAATGGAAGGAGCATATTGCAGGGGATGGCAAATACAGGCTGCAGGGAGAAAAGATGCAGGGTTGTCAATTGTGGTGTTGTTATAGGGGGATGGAAGACAATAGGAGATTAAGGGACCAATGTTTAGCAGCAGGTTTAAGAATACCTTAGAGGATTTATAGTAGCAGGGACACACACATACATTTACACATACTGTACATACAGTTACACACACAAAGGGCTCGATTCAGACCTGTTCACTTGGCTGCAAATTCACAGCCCAAGTGATTATCCAACGACTGCACATGCACATCTGATCAAAGCCAGGAAAGGCTAGCCTTTGTGAGCTGCTTTTAGATGCATGTAACATAATTTGGAGACAGATTGAATAATGTGGGAAAACAAGGTCAAGGCAGTGGCCTTTCTCATGAGTAGAGGAGTCAGACCAGTGGGAGATGCCGAGAGAGGAGGTTAGAGAAAGGAGTTTGGAAGCTTACAGAGATTGTGGACTGTCAATAGCAATATTGAAGTGACCCAGGATGATGATGGAGATGTCAGAGGATAAAAAGTCGGGAGCCAGGCAGAAAATTGTCAGAAATTGATATATATACACAAAGATATGTTTACCACAATAAATTGAACGTTTACTACAATAAACTAACTCACCTTAATATACAAATAATCAAATAAATAATGGGGTTTTAGTTCATGAATTGATCAATGCATTTAAGCTTGCAGCCCATCGCCAAGGAACCCCATTTCACTGTAAGTCCTACACTAACGATTAGTCTCTAAAGAACCTGGTACCTGCTGACACATCATAGCTAAAATGAACAAGTGCTTATTTTCTGGTATAGAGCTCACCTGCAAACTAACTGCCTTATGACTTTTATAAGTCATCAACACCACTCCTAAATTAGCACTAAGGGGGCAGCTATCACAGGTCTCAGATAAATGAGCTTACCTGGGGTGCATGAGAAAGCAATGATCACAGAATGGTTAATTAAAAATGAAACCCAAAGATATATACATACAGGTTAACACCACACTCGCTATTCCTACGAATGGGGTACAAACTATGTGCGTCATTCCCAGGTTGGGGTGCAGTGGCCTGTGACCACATGCTCTAATAAATACAAATACAGGGGGCTCAACACTCAACAAAATTAACTGAAATAAAATTTAGAAGCAGTTGAATTACTACTTTATAAGTGAACTTTATTGTCTCCAAGCTTTGATAAGTCTCACCCTTAGGGATATTATATTGTGTCTGCCTACATTTGACTATAAATAATATGCTTTAAAATCAACATAATAGTACTAGTATTTATTTGAATACATGGATGTTAAGAAAAAGTACATCTACAGTAACCTGTGGTTAACTGTAATATATGTTAAATGGCTGCCATGCTAAAAGTATAATTCTTTCAATTTAATGTCCATACCCAGGAGGCGAAGGTTTCTTTATTTTAACATCATTCTGATTCCAAAACCTCATCTGTGGTTCTTTTTTTACAATGCAATCCAATCTTCTATTGTCTCTTTCAAACTTCTTTCTAGCCATTCCTTTCTCTACAAAGATGTATGAAGTAAATACTTCTGAATACAATGTTCCTAATCACAACCTGGATTGTTGGAGTGAATAAAAACTCTTTATTGTGCAGATACAGTATACCCAATTAAGGCCGTTTTTGATAGTTTCACAAATCTTTTAATGCATATTTAATATTGTTTGTGGGCTTCAAGTGCTCTTAGTACCAAACAATGATATAAGAGGATCTTACAGGTATATGAGTCTAACCCAGGCATTTAAATGACATGAATAAGTAATGCGCTGAGGAAATACAAGGTCATGGTGTAATTTCAAGTACATGTTGTCTCATTTCGCTGCTTAAAATACCAAGAAATAAAATATGTCAACAGGTCAGTACTTAAAAAAAGTATTAATATTACAAATAATGTATGTAGTAATAGATTTTAAATTTTAACTATTCTATAAATAAAAAAGGTGGTAGCAGAGTGTGAACTGTATTTGACTCACTTTAAGACAGCAGAAAATCTGCAAAAGTTGATCAGTGCGCAATGCAATTATAAAAATATATTACTCAACATAAATTCTACCATTACCAATACAATTTCAGATAACTACAATTTTTGATTTCTTTGCATGTGTTAATTAAATTTCAAATTATTTGTCCCATGAGGAATTTATATTTCACAGAGAGAAAATCACATTACTGTGTGTTTTATTGTGTTTCATTTGTATAAATGCAGATTTAAAGTTGGATTTTTTCAATATGAAATGAGAGGGTAGGTTAGTGCACTGGTCCCCAAAATATAAAAAAGAATATAATAAACCAATGTAGCAAATGTACTTAGGGCTAAATTACTAATATGGAATGAGTAGGAATGCACCCATTCGATCTTAATCAGGGCCTGGACACCCTGGTCGGCGCATTTACCAAATGCCAAATCCAACCAAGTCGCTGTATTTTTGAATGGAAAGTTCAGCCAAATTTGGCATTACTAATGTGTAGACCATCGTTAGAACTCAGCCCCATATGGCCATAGAGTTCTATAGTGGTCAGCACATTTACTATAATTCGTAAAGCTGAATTTGGCTGCCAATTCAGCTAAAAATACGAATGGAAAATGCCACACATTTTCCATTTGGGTGGAGTCTGCCCACCCCTGGTGTTGCTGGTGATAGTAAGATGACCTGGAGTCCTCCCACCCATGGTGCTGCTGGCAGTGGTAAGCTGGATTGATGTGTATCCCCAGCACTGATGGTGGCAGTAAATTGAACTGGAGTCTGCCCATCCCTGGTGCTGCTGGACTGGAGATCCCTGCATCTCACACCCACATTCCCCATGCACAGACCCAGTAATGATCAGGAGCTGAATATCTCTGCAGTCTGCACATGTGAACAGACCTGTCTCTACACTACTGGCTGCTTGAACACTGACTAGATGTTGGGACTGGCACATCCACAGTGAGTCTCTTCTCCCCCTGAGCTGCACCACACCACCATGGAGGACAGGAGGGTCAGCAGTGTTTGCAGACACACCAGTCCCCATTCAGCAGCAGCAGGAGTTGTAATGTGCGTGGGCCAGACAGGCAATCACCAGGTCAGTGCTGCCATCCCCTGTCCCCTTCCATCCCCAATTAGCCAACTGACATAGATGACATAGACATGATGACATGGATGACATTGCCTTGTGGCGTAATATAAATTGGGTCAATGACTGAGTAGCGTATTTTCAATTGAGACATACTGTTGTAAGTCATATGAAATGCGTATGTTGCTGGCATATCAGCTGGGTACATACTGAAGCTTTGCTGCATACTATAAGTTCCCACTTTAGCGGTGCATCTAACATTTTGCTGATCAACCAGATTTGTTTGCTGAGTAAAGATATTGCTTTTCAGATTGTTGAGGAGAAATTTTAGAAAAGAGATGTACAGTATGTTAGGTGTATTGTGCAGTCTGTGTTAAGCCTACATATATGCGTTTTACATTGTTTAATCTTGCTCCTATTCCAGGTAGTTTCTACCTATTTATCTAGAGGACTTACATACATCACACCTGAAGTTCCCCAAGGGTGGTCGTGAGGGGTTTGGATCATTGGGTCAATCTTAAATCACAGTCACAAGGTTCACCCCATTTTGTCAACAGGGCATAAGTCAATATAGTAAAAAGTTTTAAAGGCTCATAAGGTCAATGAATGAGGCTCATAAGGTCATGAAAAAGGTAGACATTTGAAAAGTTTGACAGGTATAAAAGGTAAACAAGTTCTTTTTGAGGATGCCATTTACCATTTTAAGACATGTATTACCCCAATTTGTTTACCACTCACTTTGCTCGCCCTGCTTTGGACAAAGTGTCCCACTCTGCTATCAATGCACTTGGAACAGGTTACTATTCTAATCATATTCCACATCAATGGTAAAGGATGATATGTATTTCCATATGTATTGTGGAACATTTGAACTTGTCAAAATGTTCTAACTGTCAACCTTAAGCACTGAGGACCGTTTAGACATCAACTTACTGAATATTGACCATATGGGTTGAATTATTGTCTGTTCACCTAATTAAGGTCGACCTATCATCTGGATACCTGCTGAGAGAGTGTCAACACTATTGAACATACTGTAGATGTGTTCCAGAATAACATGGCATGATCTGTCCTCCTCGGCTGTGATAGAGGATATGGATGGGAGCCTTTCAGAATCGTATTATGGAGGGTTAGGAGAATCAAAAGGATCTAGATTTGGAGGGTGTGATTCTGTACAGACCTGATCCTTAAGGGTTCATTAGTTGTAATATGTTGCACAAACATTTAGAATGCTAGCATAGATTTTACATAATTGCTCAGTTGATGGTGTTCCTAAGAGTCATACAGTTTATACATAGGGAAAAGATTCTTATTTTCTCTTCCCCATGTAAAAAATTAGAATCACAAGGACCAAGGAATGTGGAAAAGGGAAAGAGAGGAAACGAATGCTACACATCAAACACAATCAGAAAGTGCTCACTTCAAGAGCAGAACTGCAGGGGAACTGAATAGTAAAGTTCTCCAGATCGTGAAAATGCCCTTATCACAACTCAGGAAATGGTTTTCTTGCATTCAAGGAATAATGAAGTTTTTAAGGAAGGGATCTAACTGTTCCTATTCCAGTCAGTAGAAACTGCCTGGAATAGGAGTTTATGAGACGCTCGTGCATCTTAGGCCTCTACGCCAATGCCCGTATGATCGCCTCTCCGCCGGCGTTCACCAGCGCAGGGGATCTGGAGGTTACCGGTGCTGTGTGAGAGGCACTCACTAGGCTTGCCAGGGACGCCGATAACAGAGTTGCAGCTCACAGGGACAGTACGGTGACTATGCTGCCTGACGGGGACAATATGCTGACTATGCAGGCTGCTGCGGGGACACTATGCTGACTACGCTGGGCTGCTGTTGTCCTACGCTGACAATGTAGTTTAGCCTACGCTGACAACATAGCATAGCATGCCGCCATGAAACTACAAAAGTACCTGCATTAATTTTAACACACAATACTTGAAAACAGTATCTAGCAAAATTAAGCATTGAAACAGTACTTAGTACTGTAGGTACATAGGGGCAGATGTAGTAAGCCTGGAGAAGAGATAAAATTGAAGTTGATAATGCACCAGCCAATCAGTTCCTGATTGTCAAGTTACAGCCTAGGTTTGAAAAGTGACAATTAGAAGCCATTTAGCTGGGGCATTATCACCTTCGATTTTCTCTCCTCTCCAGGCTTAATACATCTGCCTCAGCGTTCTGGTAATTATCAGTTATTTCCTTCTTTCAGAACACTAGGTCATCCATGATCTTCCAGCTAGGAACCAATCATTCTAAATGTCATTTCTGCTGTACAAGTGCTTCAATGCATTATTTGTAGACGGCAAAAGGTGTTCCCCACAGTCAACTGTTCCTCTAGCACTGATCCTGCCAGTCTGGTAGAAGCCATAGCCTACAATCAGTCCTGCCAGAATGCTAAACTCAGTGCTTAATTTTTACTCCAGGGCTCCCATGCTCCAGTGGGGAGTGGAAACACTCACTTGCTACAGGACATCACTTAAATATGCAGAAGTCCTGGGTTGGTGTGTATTAGATTATAGCTCAATGAATGGTTACATGGTTACCTACAAGTAACTCACAATGTCTCTCCTCACTAATCTAGTTAGGGTTCCTTTCAGAGTGCCATATCACTCCAATCATATTAATACAATGGAGAGAATGTTTGTTTTGATCAAATTTAACAATTGAATACAGTACTTAAAATTGTTTGTGACCAATAGAAAAATATAATTTTGATTAGTGTACCATAACCTAAAAACTTTGAAATAGGAACCCAATGACATATCTGAATGAATAATTACAAGAATAAAAAATTACATGCATGAGCCCTTCTCACCTTATTTCTGTATGGTTTGTTTATAAAAAAAAATCCAAATATTTGTGCTAAATTGTACTTCGGACATATATTTGTTTTTTGTAAAAAAAAAAACTATTTCTTAAATTACACGCATGATAAGGCATAACTGTCATCTAACAAGGCCACAATTCATGAACTGAGTGTGATCAAAAGAAAATTCTGCGACAGAGGGCAAGTAGGTAGATTATTCTGTATGGTAAACATAAAGCATGTTGACATGGAAACAATGTCAACATTAAAAGTGTCATTAATTAGAGAGCATAGTCTAAATGCCTACTATTTTGACATTCTAGCAATGTTGACATTATGTATGAACCCAATGACATATCTGAATAATTACAAGGCTACTGTAAATACGTGTAACTACTCATAACTAAGTAATATAGCTGACATGGTGACTATTGACATTCTGTTCATGTTGACATTGTGTTAGTTGCAACATTGTCAATGCTGACATTTCTCATGTTAACAATGCGGACACTACACTTCTACCGCTACTCCGCTAGTTCTTAACATAGGACACATAAGGACACGCATACTGCTCATTTCCACTTTACTCATAAGTACTGTGGATATTTCAAGGGGTAATGGAGAGAAAAAAGGTTGGAAATCACAGCAGGATATTTAGGATGTAAAATTAAAAACCATAACCACTGGCAGATATTATTGCAATTTTACCCAAGGTGCAATTCTCTGCACCAAATGGGCAGAAATCCACTTATATTATACAGTATACACTATATACAGTGCATTTTTCTTTCTTTCTTTCTCTGTATCCACAAGACACTCTTCAAAGTAAAGGTTGGAGAAGTCCTGGAACTATAAATCTGTTTACATATATTCACTTTGTGGGATCTTTCTCTGTTACAGTACTGTGGGGGACATTTACTAAAGGAAATACACTTATTTTTGACATTTACGATCCCGAATATACGGCAATTCGTCTTCGTATTGATGTGCTATCAATACGAAGACGAATTGCCGTATTTTCGGGATAGTAAATGTCAAAAATAAGTGTATTTATAAATACAAATACACCTATTTTTTACAAATTTCCTTTAGTATATTTCCCCCTGTATGTCAACTTTTATTAAATCTTGACCTTTTTTTCTGTATTATATATCAATTTAAAAAAAATGTTCTGTAATAAAACTGCACAGATGGAGCGTGTCCCATCTTTGGCCGGCGCTCGCCAGATCCCTCACACTGGCGAGCGCCGGCGATAGAGACTGGGACGTGCGTGCGTCTCACACGTACGTGCGTCCCAGTTTCCCATCAGCTGTGGGACGGGGACCCTGTCCATCTCCGCTTCAGGGAGA
The DNA here is from genome assembly GCF_055691185.1 of Crinia signifera. Taxonomy (NCBI): domain Eukaryota; kingdom Metazoa; phylum Chordata; class Amphibia; order Anura; family Myobatrachidae; genus Crinia; species Crinia signifera. The sequence continues at coordinate 97,776,712 of NC_139217.1, forward strand.
CGGACAGGGTTAGGTGGGGGGTGCGGCAAGGTGGCGGGGACCCGGGGTGACCGTCGGCGAGGCGGCGGGGACCCGGGGGGAGCCCCGTTGTAAGGGGACGTACGCGCATCTCGTGTGCGTCCCCTTACGGCGGCTGGCGGGGGATGGCGGCTGGCGAATCTTCCACCATCCCCTGCAAAGATGGGCCGCGCTCCATCTATAGATTGATAAATTACTTGAGAACCTTGAATTGATCAGGAGAACATTCAACATTCCATATTTATATTGTTTAGACAATAAAAACTTACATAAAATATATCCACTTAACATTTTGCAATGGTAAACTTTTACATATACTCAGTTTCAGTGAAACATTTCAAGTTTTAAGTGTTTGTTTATCTGATTCATCTTTTATGTTAAGGTACTATTGCAAATCAATTAGAAATACCTGAGTCTGTAATGTCAGGTAGAATACTACTGTATAAGCAAGGCCAGAGCAATCAAAGCAAATGCTTAAGTTGGAAATTTCCACATTTTGTACATACTGTAGTTAGCAGATACATAGTATTACATACTGTATAATATACAGTTTAACTATTTCAAGACATCTCTTCCAGGAAATAAAACAACAGGGGCCATACACAATGTTTTACACAAAAAAAAAAAATAATTAAAGCAAAAGGTCAGATTCAATAAAGAGCAAACTGATGACTGGTGCTTTTGTCATCTCAATATGGTAACTGATTTCTGCTCTCACCTCCATCAGGTTTTGTATAACATAGCTACAATATAACAAATAGAAAATCAAAGGACCAGCTAATATGCCTCATATTAAATAATATATAAACCAGACAAAAAAATGGGAAAAAAATAGTTTTTGAAACTTTAATGAATAGACATCTAAACCAAACTGATCAATGTATCACGTTCAACCCTTTGTGTGCCAAGTAAATTTGTCAAATTAGGTGTCAAAATTGGCAAGCAAACATTTTTAGGTGCTTGCGTAGTTTGACGGCACCCGATATATCGGATGCGATATCGGCTGATATATCGAATGCGATATCGGCCGATATATTGATGCGATCCAAAGCGATTTTTTTACCTGTTCATAACCCCACTATCCACTATGAATGGAGATGATTTTATATAGTGTGGCGAGTACAGCGAGCCACCGATCCTGAAGCGTGGTGAACCCCGCGAGGGGACACGGATTACAGCGCTCGCCACACTATATAAAATCAACTCCATGCGTAGTGGATAGTGTGGTTATGAACAGGTCAAAAATCGCTTTGGATCGCATCGATATATTGGCCGATATCACATCCTATATATCAGCCGATATTGCATTCCATATAGCGGGTGCCGTGAAACTACACAAGTACCCATTTTTATTCATCATAAAGACCTGTCACGTTTACCCTATATAGAAAATATACACAACATTTTTATTTGAAATTATATGACAAATGTGGGCGACGCTGGCATTTTTAGCGGATATTTTGCACATCTCTCACAGAGACGTTGGCACATGCTATCCATGCTACCTTTGATAAAGCTTTACAAGCAAAACGCGTTAGAGGGTGGATTACAATTCCCAGTGGAGGTGGACTACAAGTCTCAGCGGTACCTAGACCCCTCATCAGCTGCCTGAACCAGCCTGGATGGACCAGAACTTCCTTACACTAATAACCATCAACGGTGTATGCCACACCTATATTGGATATACAAAAGGGACTTTGGACCATAAAAGGAACAATCTGCAGTAAAACTTGGATCCATGACCCCATAATCCAACAGATGGATGGTAAATATAACTACTCTAAACCAATATAGAGTTGGTCCATTATTTCTCCAGTTGTTAATAGGAATGAACAGTGAGGATATTATATACCCAATTAATTGTCCTGCCACTATGTCTTTTGCAATTTAAATTGCTTTACCACAATATTTTTTATGTAAAAATATATTATTTTTTAATTTAATTTTCAATGTATTCTTATTTTTATGTGATATGTCCTATCCAATGGTCTATTAAATTGTCTTAGATTTTATGAATATAAAAATGATGTCAAGTCAATCCAATGCAATTGTTATTTTTAACCAGCGCTGCACACCTATCTATCTTTCATGTTGGCACAAATGTACACTTTCTCCCCTTCATTATAATGTTTTTCCGTAAAATTCCATAACAGTTAAAGACTCATTACTTTATCCTACTATATTTCCAGCAGTCTAACCAAAGTGCAAGTGGTAACTCACAAGGTTAAAAACAAAAATGCATACACCCAAAAAATCTTTGCACAATTATAGTGCTTGTTGAATACAATTAGGAAAATTAGTTAAAAGTGCTCAACTATGCAATATATTAACATCTGCAACTAATGTTCTACATAAATATTGATTTCTTAGGCAGACATATAACATTCAGCGAGTCTCCATTCTTGAAGCCTGTAATATCACATACAGTACAATACTTGCAGCAACTTTCTTGTGAAACTCTGTACATCATTTGTATAGTGTTTAGCTCATATTCTTAAATATGTAGAGTATAGTGTACAGATGGAATGGAAATACTTTATTTATATCATGATCAATTGCTTTGTTAATTCCGTACACTCATCGGTGTATTAAAAAAATGTCTGGCTACTATTACAATGTTGTTATTAAACCCTGTACCCACTGCAATTTTATCCCAGTGAGTTCCCAATAGGGCAGAGTATATATTGCGTTAGTAGCCATCTAGTATGCAAAATTATATACACAGTCATTTTATTTTCATTATTATATATATATCAGTTAAATGACTGTAAAAACTTGTCAGACATGTTAATATTGTACTTTAAGGAACATGTTATCTCTGGGAATAGGCCTCTATGCCAAACTTGAATCATTGTTATGGCTATTGCTATGCATCTTTGTACATTTAAGCAGTTGAAAAAAAACCGCTTTCTTCACTCCAGGCACATTACGGGATGTGGTCAGTAGGTCGACCACTATTGGTTAACAGCCCGTAGGTCGACACATGAAAAAAAGGTCGACAAACCTTAGGTCGTTGTGGTCAAATGGTCGACATAAAAAGGGTTGACATGAGTTTCACAGTTTTTTTGTGTATGATGTTTACAACTTTAGTAACACTATGTAAGTTAATATTTATTAACCAAAAAGACAAATAAAAATAAACACAACAATGGTACAATGAATTTAATAAAAATTAAATATCTCTGCAAGAGTGCAGTAGTTTTACCTCCTATTTGGGAAATAATATGTTTGGCCTGCAATATAAAAAGAGGGTGCTGATCACAGTATATATTATATTGAGCATCCCCGGTTCTCTTATTCAGTACTTGTAGGTAGGCTGGAGTGGGTCTGCTGTAACTGGTGCACTATTATATGTTGCACCCCTTCGGCACTTAAAGGTGCAGAGAATAAGTTTATAACTTTATTATTGTAAGATGTTGATTCCAGTGGAAAAAGGAACAACAGCTTACTCATGCAGGGCCGGTGCAAGGCACCGGAGCGCCCCAGGTGAGTCAGGGTGTGGGGGCGCCCCGGTGCCGGGGGGGGGGGTGTACCTGTCCTGCGGCTGTGTATATAAAGCTTGCGGCGGCGGCAACGGGGGGTCCCTGCAGTCAATAGGAAATTACGAGCGCTATCCGCCTGGCTACGCGGAAGCGCTTCTGTTGTGAAAACGGCCAGTGTTTCCACAACAGAAGCGCTTCCGCGTAGCCAGGCGGATAGCGCTCGTTATTTCTTATTGACTGCAGGGACCCCCCGCTGCCGCCGCCGCAAGCTTTATATACACAGCCACAGGACAGGTACCCCCGCGGCATGGGGGGGGGCGAAATGCCGCCCTCCAGTGGCCGGCGCCCTAGGCAAATGCCTAGATTTGCCTAGTGGTGGCGCCGGCCCTGTACTCATGGAGCCAGAGTGTGGATGGCAACAGTTGGAGGCCAAATGGTGGATCAGTATGCCGTCTTACTGGTGGTTGCCGGTGACATCAGAGTGACTACAATTCCCAGTTGTGTAGTCTGCTAGCAGGGAATCAGGATGGAGGATCAAACGGCAGTTCGGGCTGTGTAGTCCGTAAGCGTGAATCGGGACGAAGTGTCAGAAGGAGGTGAAAGCTGGCTGCAGGATTGCAGGCACCATGCTGGTTTGCCGTCTCACCGGCGGCTGTCAACACCAACCCTTCCTGACTGTGTGGCAGGTGGATGGAAGTCAGAAATAGATGTTGGGTGGCGGTGGATGCTGTCTGCAGAGTTGCAGGTGCCGCTTTGAGAGCCGTCAACACTGAGTGTATGGGAAAGTACTATCCAATATACATATATATATTTTTCATTAGGTGATTAGGTAATCACAGCATTCGGGGCAAAAAAAAAAAATTCTGAACCATTTATACCCCTTGAAAATGCTATGTTATTTATCTGATTTTTTTCTTACTTATTTTACATAACATTTTTATTTTTTATTATTTTGTCTTCAAGTTTACATTAATATTACTTTTTTAATTTTTATTAGTAATTTTTATGTTTTTTATATTTTTATACATTATATTCTATTTTTGACAGATCAACAATCTTGCGGATTACTACATTTATTTTTCTACATTGTACAGTTATGTATTACTACTTACAGTATACTGTAATATACACTCCTGGCACCTGCAGTCCTGCAGCCAGCTTTCACCTTCTTCTGATTCTTAGGACCTTATTCTGGTTCGGCCGGCCAAACGTACGTACATTCCGTATCACCATACGTTTCCCATACGCAGACGTTGAGCGAAAGTCCACCCACAAAACATCCGCATACGGACGGTCACAAACACCGACAAAGGGGAGTGGCGTACACTTGAGCGTACGCCACCGTACACGGACGGATCTCCTCTTAGACACCGACAACTGGCGTACAACAGAGCGTACGCCACCGTATAAGGACGGGTCTCATCCGTTTTCACACCGACATCTTACGGCTATCTGAGCGTTCACCACCTTGCACGGACAGGTCTCGCCTGTTTTCAATGGAAAACTCAGCTTATGTCACCGATCGTGAGAGTGAGCGTACGTCCGTGCACGCTGGCATACCCTTCACATATATGGCCCTGCTAATCTAGCCTTTCAACTATGATTAAGCCAATTAAATGAATTATTCTAATTGTTCATCAATTATTGTTTTCTATTACCTCAATTGTCTACCTTAATGAACAGCCTAATAAAAATACATTTTACCCCTCCTTACATGTATATTTAATATGTTCTAATGTTGCATTTTAATCACTATCTATGTGTCCCCACATTGCTTTTACTTTTACAAAGTTATGTTTGTATAAGAGTGAAAAGGTTGACACATGTCGACTTGTGTAGATTGAGTGTGCTGCTGTTTAAAGTATATGAAAACACTTACTGAATGTGTGTAAATGGTTACAAAATAACTACCTTGACATATATAAGCAGGTCTTAAAATTAATCTTAGCTAAAATGAAACCAACCTTTACATGTAGAGAAGTGTAGAAAGATATGCTTCCAATGTGTATTTGAGGGCTGTGTGTGGCTTGCAGGTAGTGAAATAATGGTTTGGACTTAATAGACTGCAGCAATGCTTATTACATTCAGGTGTATGTGTTTGACCAGTAATCAGTGTTAATTAGCAGACCCAGGCGTCCGCTCTCATGCGGTATCTGTAGGGGTGGTCTGGAGGTGTCGGTGGTGCTTTCGCCAATCGAGCGGTAGTAGCACCGTACATTTTTTGTGCACACCCCCGTGTACGCCCATGTTTACGCCCAGTTTCCCTCATTATTTCGGCCGCTCCCCTCAACACGCCCCTATGCTGCCCACAATGACCGTACTTATGCGGACAGGTTTTTCGCATGGAAAGTATGCATGCGCAGATAAAAAAAAAAACAGATCTGCCGGCGTACGTTAATAACGTACGAACCAGAATAACCCCCTTAGTCACGATCCCCGCTTATGGACTACACAGCCAGGAACTGCTGCCTGACACTCCATCCTGATCCCTTGCTGACGGACTATACAGCTGGGACCATCTGTCACTCTGTTGTCACTGGCAACCACCAGTAAGATGGGATACTGATCCATCATTTGGCCTCCAACTGCTGCCAGCCACACTCTGGATCCATGACTGAGCTATTTATTGTTCCTTTTCCGCCTGGAATCAACATCTTACAATAATAAAGTTGGGAATTTTTCCCCGCACCTTAAAGTGCCAGATGGGTGCAATACCTAATAGTGCACCAGTTACAGTGGACCCTCTCCAGCCGACTTTAAGGTAATGAAAAAGAGAACCGGGGACGCACGGTTGTCCTAAAATATATACTGTATATATATATATATACAGCACCCTCAATTTTATATTTCAGACCAAACATATTATTTCCCAAAACTACTGCACTCTTGTAGAGATATTCAATTTTTATTACATTCATTGTACCATTGTTGTATTTATTTTTATATGTGTCTTTTTATATTACCTTACATACAGTAGTGTGAATATTAAAAATGTTATCCATCATACACAACTCTGCGCTGTTTTTTCTGTTTTCTCCTGATTCTCCTTATCATTCAATCAGCAATAATTAAATTGAAGCAGCAGCAGACACCTGCTTGATGGACTAATACACAAAATTTATTGCAGAACAGGAACTCCAGCGCTTAGAGTACCAAACTCCATTTGTTCCGCACCCTGCTATATCTGCTCATACAACATAATCCTCAAATAATCCCCTTCCATCTGTGTACTGTAACTTTACTACTATAATTGAATAAACACTTTAGTACCTGTACATATAAAATGTATTCAAATAAAAGAGCTAAAAAAGGGATATGTTTGAATCATATATGCAAACCAAAATGGGGAAGTGTTTTTATTCAATTGTATATATAAAAACTTTACTGCTCATACTGTACATACAATGCTTTAGTACATAATATTATTGCTACAATGGAGTTGTACTTGGCAGTGACAGTAATTGTGAAACTATTTGTTTTGCGTTGCATATCTGTCCATATTATACATTCTTCGCATTGTGTTTTCAGGTACCATTAACTCAAACGTCTATTTATTAATTGAAATTACTCTACCAGACGACCAGTTGTCTTGCCTTTATTCCTAATACTTAACAACATCCCAGGTGTTTTTAAAACATTGTAAAAGTACACATTTATTATACTTTTAAAACATTCAACACCAGCAATATGAAACATCCTAACGGTCCTGAAACCAGGGTACATACAGTATATGACACTAAGGGTATTGGCAATTACAATATAAATACAACTAATCAAAAGATATATAAATATATCAGAATGCATACTATCTGGTTTACAATATCTTTATAACAGATTATGGGGTAGGTACATTGGGTAAAGGTACATACATTAACCCCTTCCTGACAGAGCCAGTTTTTGCGTTCCTGACAGAGCCCTTTTTTTCAAATCTGACATGTCTCACTTAAGTGGGGATAACTTTTTTTTGCTTTTACTTATCCCAGTGATTTTGAGATTGTTTTTTCGTGACACATTGTACTTCAAATTAGTGGTAAATTTGGGTCGATACAGTCTGTGTTTTTTTGTGAAAAATACCAAAATATCGTGAAAAAATGGAAAATTTAGCGATTTGCAAAATGTTAAATTTTCTGCTTGTGAGACAAATAATCTTACCACTCAAAATAGTGAATAACTAACATAGACCATATGTCTACTTTATGTTGACATCATTATTTCAACTTCCTTTTAATTTTTTGGGACACTAGGAGGCTTACAATATGAATAGCAAATTCTCAAATTTTCAAGAAAATTTCAAACACTGATTTTTTTAGGGACCAGTTCAGTTCTGATGTGACTTTGAGGGACTTGTATGTGAGACACCCCCATAAATGATGCCATTTCAAAAACTGCACCCCTCACAGTATTCAAAACAGCATTTTGGAAGTTTGTTAACCCTTTAGGTGTTTCACAGGAATTAAAACAAAGTGTAGGTGAAATTTCAAAATTTCTTTTTTTTTTGCAGATTTGCAATTTTAATACATTTTTCTAAGAAACACAGTACATTTTACTAGAGAAATGTGAATGAAAATTGATTCCCCCAATTCTTTTGTTTTCATAAATATCCTATATGTGGCCCTAGTGTGCACGGTGACCAAACCACAGGCTTCATAATAGAAGGAGCACCTACTTGATTTTGGAGCCTCCTTTTTATGAGATTATTTTTTAGGCACCATGTAGGTTTCTAGGCACCATAAGATGCTAAAAGTTAGGAACCCCCCCACAAGTGACCCCATTTTGCAAACTACACCCCTCAGGGAATTCATCTAGGGGTATAGTGTACATTTCAAACCCCCAGGGGTTTCACCAATTGTGGTACAACTGGGCAGTGAAAATGAAAAATTATTTTTTTTACACAAAAATACAGTTCTGGCTCCAAATTTGTCATTTTCAGAAGGTATGAAGGAGACAAAGCACCCCAAAATCTGTGCCCCCATTTCTCCCGAGTACGGCAATGCCTCACATGTGACCAAAAAATACCAGTTGGGTGCATGGCAGGACTCAGAAGGGAAGGAGTGATTTTTGGATTTTGCAGCTCAGATTCTGGTGGAATTTTGGTGGGTGCTATGTCGCATTAGCAAGACCCCCAAAGCACCAATACAGTGGAACCCCCCCACAAGTGACCCCATTTTGCAAAGTACACCCCTCAGGGAATTCATCTAGGGGTATAGTGTACATTTCAAACCCCCAGGGGTTTCACCAATTTTGATACAAGTGGGCAGTGAAAATGAAAAATTACATTTTTTTACACAAAAATGCAGTTCTGGCTCAAAATTTTTCATTTTCAGAAGGTATGAAGGAGAAAAAGCACCCCAAAATCTGTGCCCCAATTTCTCCCGAGTACGGCAATGCCTCACATGTGACCAAAAAATACCAGTTGGGTGCATGGCAGGACTCAGAAGGGAAGGAGTGATTTTTGGATTTTGCAGCACAGATTCTGGTGGAATGAATGGTGGGTGCTATGTTGCACCAATACAGTGGAACCCCCCCACAGGTCACCCCATTTTGCAAAGTACACCCCTCAGGGAATTCATCTAGGGGTATAGTGTACATTTCAAACCCCCAGGGGTTTCACCAATTTTGATACAAGTGGGCAGTGAAAATGAAAAATTACATTTTTTTACACAAAAATGCAGTTCTGGCTCAAAATTTTTCATTTTCAGAAGGTATGAAGGAGAAAAAGCACCCCAAAATATGTGCCCCAATTTCTCCCGAGTACGGAAATGCCTCACATGTGACCAAAAAATACCAGTTGGGTGCATGGCAGGACTCAGAACGGAAGGAGTGATTTTTGGATTTTGCGGCTCAGATTCTGGTGGAATTTTGGTGGGTGCTATGTCGCATTAGCAAGACCCCCCAAGCACCAATACAGTGGAACCCCCCCACAAGTCACCCCATTTTGAAAACTACACCCCTCAGGGAATTCATCTAGGGGTATAGTGTACATTTCAAACCCCCAGGGGTTTCACCAATTTTGATACAAGTGGGCAGTGAAAATGAAAAATTACATTTTTTACACAAAAATGCAGTTCTGGCTCGAAATTTTTCATTTTCAGAAGGTATGAAGGAGAAAAAGCACCCCAAAATCTGTGCCCCAATTTCTCCCGAGTACGGCAATGCCTCACATGTGACCAAAAAATACCAGTTGGGTGCATGGCAGGACTCAGAACGGAAGGAGTGATTTTTGGATTTTGCAGCTCAGATTCTGGTGGAATTTTGGTGGGTGCTATGTCGCATTAGCAAGACCCCCCAAGCACCAATACAGTGGAACCCCCCCACAAGTCACCCCATTTTGAAAACTACACCCCTCAGGGAATTCATCTAGGGGTATAGTGTACATTTCAAACCCCCAGGGGTTTCACCAATTTTGATACAAGTGGGCAGTGAAAATGAAAAATTACATTTTTTTACACAAAAATGCAGTTCTGGCTCAAAATTTTTCATTTTCAGAAGGTATGAAGGAGAAAAAGCACCCCAAAATCTGTGCCCCAATTTCTCCCGAGTACGGAAATGCCTCACATGTGACCAAAAAATACCAGTTGGGTGCATGGCAGGACTCAGAACGGAAGGAGTGATTTTTGGATTTTGCAGCACAGATTTTGGTGGAATGAATGGTGGGTGCTATGTTGCACCAATACAGTGGAACCCCCCCACAAGTCACCCCATTTTGCAAAGTACACCCCTCAGGGAATTCATCTAGGGGTATAGTGTACATTTCAAACCCCCAGGGGTTTCACCAATTTTGATACAAGTGGGCAGTGAAAATGAAAAATTACATTTTTTTACACAAAAATGCAGTTCTGGCTCAAAATTTTTCATTTTCAGAAGGTATGAAGGAGACAAAGCACCCCAAAATCTGTGCCCCAATTTCTCCCGAGTACGGCAATGCCTCACATGTGACCAAAAAATACCATTTGGGTGCATGGCAGGACTCAGAAGGGAAGGAGTGATTTTTGGATTTTGCAGCTCAGATTCTGGTGGAATTTTGGTGGGTGCTATGTCGCATTAGCAAGACCCCCCAAGCACCAATACAGTGGAACCCCCCCACAAGTCACCCCATTTTGAAAACTACACCCCTCAGGGAATTCATCTAGGGGTATAGTGTACATTTCAAACCCCCAGGGGTTTCACCAATTTTGATACAAGTGGGCAGTGAAAATGAAAAATTACATTTTTTTACACAAAAATGCAGTTCTGGCTCAAAATTTTTCATTTTCAGAAGGTATGAAGGAGAAAAAGCACCCCAAAATCTGTGCCCCAATTTCTCCCGAGTACGGAAATGCCTCACATGTGACCAAAAAATACCAGTTGGGTGCATGGCAGGACTCAGAACGGAAGGAGTGATTTTTGGATTTTGCGGCTCAGATTCTGGTGGAATTTTGGTGGGTGCTATGTCGCATTAGCAAGACCCCCCAAGCACCAATACAGTGGAACCCCCCCACAAGTCACCCCATTTTGAAAACTACACCCCTCAGGGAATTCATCTAGGGGTATAGTGTACATTTCAAACCCCCAGGGGTTTCACCAATTTTGATACAAGTGGGCAGTGAAAATGAAAAATTACATTTTTTACACAAAAATGCAGTTCTGGCTCGAAATTTTTCATTTTCAGAAGGTATGAAGGAGAAAAAGCACCCCAAAATCTGTGCCCCAATTTCTCCCGAGTACGGCAATGCCTCACATGTGACCAAAAAATACCAGTTGGGTGCATGGCAGGACTCAGAACGGAAGGAGTGATTTTTGGATTTTGCAGCTCAGATTCTGGTGGAATTTTGGTGGGTGCTATGTCGCATTAGCAAGACCCCCCAAGCACCAATACAGTGGAACCCCCCCACAAGTCACCCCATTTTGAAAACTACACCCCTCAGGGAATTCATCTAGGGGTATAGTGTACATTTCAAACCCCCAGGGGTTTCACCAATTTTGATACAAGTGGGCAGTGAAAATGAAAAATTACATTTTTTTACACAAAAATGCAGTTCTGGCTCAAAATTTTTCATTTTCAGAAGGTATGAAGGAGAAAAAGCACCCCAAAATCTGTGCCCCAATTTCTCCCGAGTACGGAAATGCCTCACATGTGACCAAAAAATACCAGTTGGGTGCATGGCAGGACTCAGAACGGAAGGAGTGATTTTTGGATTTTGCAGCACAGATTTTGGTGGAATGAATGGTGGGTGCTATGTTGCACCAATACAGTGGAACCCCCCCACAAGTCACCCCATTTTGCAAAGTACACCCCTCAGGGAATTCATCTAGGGGTATAGTGTACATTTCAAACCCCCAGGGGTTTCACCAATTTTGATACAAGTGGGCAGTGAAAATGAAAAATTACATTTTTTTACACAAAAATGCAGTTCTGGCTCAAAATTTTTCATTTTCAGAAGGTATGAAGGAGACAAAGCACCCCAAAATCTGTGCCCCAATTTCTCCCGAGTACGGCAATGCCTCACATGTGACCAAAAAATACCATTTGGGTGCATGGCAGGACTCAGAAGGGAAGGAGTGATTTTTGGATTTTGCAGCTCAGATTCTGGTGGAATTTTGGTGGGTGCTATGTCGCATTAGCAAGACCCCCCAAGCACCAATACAGTGGAACCCCCCCACAAGTGACCCCATTTTGCAAACTACACCCCTCAGGGAATTCATCTAGGGGTATAGTGTACATTTCAAACCCCCAGGGGTTTCACCAATTTTGATACAAGTGGGCAGTGAACATGAAAAATTACATTTTTTACACAAAAATGCAGTTCTGGCTCAAAATTTTTCATTTTCAGAAGGTATGAAGGAGAAAAAGCACCCCAAAATCTGTGCCCCAATTTCTCCCGAGTACGGCAATGCCTCACATGTGACCAAAAAATACCAGTTGGGTGCATGGCAGGACTCAAAAGGGAAGGAGTGATTTTTGGATTTTGCAGCTCAGATTCTGGTGGAATTTTGGTGGGTGCTATGTCGCATTAGCAAGACCCCCCAAGCACCAATACAGTGGAACCCCCCCACAAGTGACCCCATTTTGCAAACTACACCCCTCAGGGAATTCATCTAGGGGTATAGTGTACATTTAAAACCCCCAGGGGTTTCACCAATTTTGATACAAGTGGGCAGTGAAAATGAAAAATTACATTTTTTACACAAAAATGCAGTTCTGGCTCAAAATTTTTCATTTTCAGAAGGTATGAAGGAGAAAAAGCACCCCAAAATCTGTGCCCCAATTTCTCCCGAGTACGGCAATGCCTCACATGTGACCAAAAAATACCAGTTGGGTGCATGGCAGGACTCAGAAGGGAAGGAGTGATTTTTGGATTTTGCAGCACAGATTCTGGTGGAATGAATGGTGGGTGCTATGTTGCACCAATACAGTGGAACCCCCCCACAAGTCACCCCATTTTGCAAACTACACCCCTCAGGGAATTCATCTAGGGGTATAGTGTACATTTCAAACCCCCAGGGGTTTCACCAATTTTGATACAAGTGGGCAGTGAAAATGAAAAATTACATTTTTTTACACAAAAATGCAGTTCTGGCTCAAAATTTTTCATTTTCAGAAGGAATGAAGGAGACAAAGCACCCCAAAATCTGTGCCCCAATTTCTCCCGAGTACGGCAATGCCTCATGTGTGACCAAAAAGTGGCAGGACTCAGAAGGGAAGGAGTGATATTTGGATTTTGCAGCACAAATTCTGGTGGAATGATGGTGGGTGCTATGTCGCATTAGCAAGACCCCCAAAGCACCAATACAGTGGAACCCCCCCACAAGTGACCCCATTTTGCAAACTACACCCCTCAGGGAATTCATCTAGGGGTATAGTGTACATTTCAAACCCCCAGGGGTTTCACCAATTTTGATAAAACTGGGCAGTGAACATGAAAAATTACATTTTTTTACACAAAAATGCAGTTCTGGCTCAAAATTTTTCATTTTCACAAGGAATGAAGGAGACAAAGCACCCCAAAATCTGTGCCCCAATTTCTCCCGAGTACGGCAATGCCTCACATGTGACCAAAAAATACCAGTTGGGTGCATGGCAGGACTCAGAAGGGAAGGAGTGATTTTTGGATTTTGCGGCTCAGATTCTGGTGGAATGAATGGTGGGTGCTATGTGGCATTAGCAAGACCCCCGAAGCACGGTGAAATTATGAACCTAATATTCCATAGATGTGTGGTACATTTTAAAACACTCCTTTATACATAGGCCGGGTTTGTCGGGGCAAGTGTCACACTGGAAAATAGTTTGCTTTCTTATTCCCTTTTTATAGCAAACTTTGCACCTTTTTTGTGTCCTGCCCTTTTTTCCAGTGGAGGGGATTTCATCAGGAAAATGCTGCCCTGGTACAATACGGGGGCCAGTACTAGAAGTACTGGGGCCCTCTGCCTGCTGGTTCCCAAATATTAGGCCCTTTATGACTTCCTCTTGAAAGTGCATAAATGTCCCCCTCTGGCCGGTAGAACGGAATAGCACGTAAGCGTTATACAGTGCCATCTGGATGATATACACGGCCACCTTCTTGTACCAGATTTTTGTTTTCCGCAGGGCACTGTACGGCTTCAGTACCTGATCTGAAAGATCCACTCCGCCCATGTACCTATTGTAATCCAGGATACAATTAGGTTTTGAGGTGTGGGTACTGGTACCTCGTACAGGGACGGAGGTGGTACTGTCTCCGTGAATTGTTGTCAGTATAAGGACATCCCTCTTGTCCTTATATTTGACCAACAACATATTTTCGTTGCATATTCCCCTGCTTTCACCCCTTCTCATTACTTGGGCAATGTGCGTTTTTGGGAGGCCTTTTTGGTTCTTGCGCACAGTACCGCAAGCTGCTGTACCTCTTGAACCAAGGGCCTTAAACAGGGGGATGCTAGTGTAAAAGTTATCCACATAGAGGTGATAACCTTTATCCAGGAAGGGGTGCACTAAATCCCAGACAATTTTCCCACTAACACTTACGAGGGAGGGGGGGCATTCTGGCGGTTGAATTCTTGAATCCTTCCCTTCATAAACCCTAAACCTGTGGGTGTACCCTGAGGTGCTTTCACACAGTTTATACATTTTTATGCCATACCTTGCCCTCTTACTGGGAAGGTACTGGCGGAATTTAACCCTTCCTTTAAAATGTATAAGGGACTCGTCGATACAAATAAATTTTTCAGGGATGTACACCTCTTCAAATTTGGCACTGAAATGATCAATGACCGGCCTGACTTTGAATAGCCGGTCAAAGGTGGGATCATCTCTGGGTGGGCACTGTGCATTATCGGTGTAATGTATAAATTTAAGAATTGTCTCAAATCGAGTCCGGGGCATGGCCATACGGTAAAATGGAGTACTGTACAGAACATCTGTACTCCAATATTGCCTAATTTCTGGCTTTTTTACTATGCCCATATGAAACACCAGACCCCAAAACGTCATCATCTCTACTGCATCTACAGGGGTCCACCTAGCAAATGATGACGTGGGGTTTTGAGCAATAAACTGCTGGGCATATAAATTAGTTTGGTCCACCATTAAATTTATAAAATCATCAGAGAAAAATAATTTGAAAAAGTCAATTTCTCTGAGACCTGTGGAATCAAATTGGATTCCTGGCATGGCCAAAAACTCAGGAACCTGGGGCTCAAAATTGTCTGGTGGTGGGGTCCATACTAGATCAATTATTGGGGGGGGGAATCTCAGCTGATCTACGGGGGCGTCTTTGAGGGGGTCCCTCATCACCAGAGGAGGAAGAGGAGCTTAAGACGAATCCTTCAAATTCCCCGCTTGCATCACTGCCTGTGTCAGAGTCAGAGGCAAGCATGGCATATGCCTCCTCCACTGAATACATTCTCCTGGATGACTGGGAGGACATTTGGGAGGACATTTGGGAGGACATTTGGGAGGACATTTGGGATGCCATTTTTATTTTTGTGTTACTGGTAGTGAAATGTTTCAACACGTGTATAGTGTAGGGGGGGGTACAAACTTTATTTCAACCCGGGGGGTATGTAGTGTGTAGTGTGTATGTAGTGCAGAAAAAAAAAATACTTTATACCAATAAAAAAAAAAAAAATGAAGGGGTTAAAAATAAAAAATTGAAGGGGTTAAAAAAAAAAAAAAAAAAGGTCCTGCGCCAAAAATTGAGCACAGATGTTGGTCAGTAACGTCTGTCACTGAACAGCGCTCAAAGGCAACAGGAATCTGATCAAAAAAAAAAAAAAAATAGATCAACCCTGTGCCGAAAAAGCTGATCAGTGATGTACGTCACTGATCGGCGCACAGTGGCCACAGGACACCCACAAAATCAGTGTGTGTAAAAAAAAATTAAAAAAAGACCCCACAGCACTCACAAAAAAAAAAAAGGTGATCAGTGATGCGACACTGATTACCAGTGAGGGACAGCAGGTGCACAACCTTTGGTGCAACTGACAGTGCAACTGGCAGCAACTGACAGGTATATATATAAAAAAAAAACCTCTGCGCCCCCAAAAAGTTGCTGATCAGCACAGATATACTGATCAGCACAAAAGGGGGGGTAGCAGACACAAAATATACACTCTCTATCACTCTCTGTCACTATCTCTCTCTATCTCTCACTATCTCTCACTATCTATCACTCTAGGACACTGCAGCAGCAGCACTGACAGTTATATGTATAAAAAAAAACTGCACCCCCAAAAAGGGGGGGTAGCAGACACAAAATATACACTCTCTATCACTCTCTGTCACTATCTCTCTCTATCTCTCTATCTCTCACTATCTATCACTATCTATCACTCTATGACACTGCAGCAGCAGCACTGACAGTTATATATATAAAATAAAACCCCTGCACCCCCAAAAAGGGGGGGTAGCAGACACAAATCTCTCTATCTCTCTACCTCTCACTATCTATCACTATCTATCACTGTATGACACTGCAGCAGCAGCACTGACAGTTATTTATATATAGAAAACCCCTGCACCCCCAAAAAGGGGGGGTAGCAGACACAAAATATAGCTCTCTCTGTCACTATCTCTCTATCTCTCTCTATCTCTCTCTATCTCTCTCTCTATCTCTCTATCTCTCTATCACACTGCAGCAGCAGCAGGAAGTCTCAGGAAGTCAGATCCAGGAAGCGTCCAGCACGCTACAAGCAGTGATAAGGTGATCAGGTAAGGTATTTGCAAGGATCAGGTAAGTATTAGCAAGGATCAGGTCGGTATTCTCGGCAGGCAGGCACGGTGACCGTTCTGCACGCTATTCCAGACCGGAATGGCGTCTGCAGCGCAGTCACCGTCAGTTTAAATGTCGCGCCTTGGCTGTGATTGGTCCGTGGGTCCCACGGACCAATCACAGCCTTGGGGGCAGGTGGGGTGAGGGTGGGGTGAGGTGTCATCGTCACCG
The DNA here is from genome assembly GCF_055691185.1 of Crinia signifera. Lineage (NCBI taxonomy): Eukaryota > Metazoa > Chordata > Amphibia > Anura > Myobatrachidae > Crinia > Crinia signifera. The sequence continues at coordinate 97,793,609 of NC_139217.1, forward strand.
ATGACCCCCTCATGCCCCCTGACGCCCGGCGGTGATTGACACCTGTGTTACCGAGCGTCTGATTCGCTGGTAACACAGGAAAACGCTGTGAATGGCTGTTCACACTGAACAGCCAATCACAGCGATCGCCGACGGGGGGGCGGCATCGCAGCCCCCCCTGGGCATGCAGGGACATGTCTGCTGTCAGGGACAGCAGACATCGTCCCTCTGTCACTGCGTCTCGAGACGCAGTGACAGTTTAAACTCATGACGTACATTTATGCCATGTGTCGGGAAGTACCTCCCGGCCATGACGTAAATGTACGTCAAATGTCGGGAAGGGGTTAAAAAGGAAACTTGGCAAAATATTTTCAATCACTAAAGGGTTTAGATTATGGTTATCCAGAAAAATACTTGATTTTGAATTATAGTCATTTATAATATTTAATGCAGAGACTCACCTTCTCCTCGGTTCTGGAAGCACAAAAAATACAGCGTTCACCTGTGATAAAAACATGGACATATTAATTTCAAAAGGGTAACCTCCATACTTCTGCAGCTAACATAAATGCTCTTTACATCTAGAAATACTATACAAATACATTAAATTTGATTTCATAATTAAATCATTGTAGATACCATATTACAAGTTTAACTAAAATATTCCTTGAATTGCTTTATGGCACATTGTTAACAAATATATTTAATGACAAAGAGAGGGGGGAAATGATAACACATGCAGTAGCAGCTCTTATCTATATAACACTCTTTAAAACTTTGCTTGCTTGTGATGCCTTGGGTCAGAGCCAGATTAAGGCTGCATGGGGTACTTAAGACAAAGGGGAGACTCTAAGGACTAAATAAACACACACACAGCTTACCTACACACATATAGCATACATACCTACATATTTACATACATACATACAAACACATTATGTATACATATTGTGACAAGAATCACAAAAATGGGGACTCAGGTGAAGACTTTGATGTTTATTATGAACAGCAGGTCACAGCATCTCAGGTTAAATCCATATGAAATCATTACTACAGGCAGTAGCATACGGGCAATTTCAACATAATAGAAACTTCAATGATTCCTACCATTAGCCCACACATCCAGACCTATTGCTTTGGTGGCTAATCCACCATCCAGAGCCAAGTGATGTTGCCCTGGAAACCTTTATATCAGTAGTTTCCAGATGCTGCTGATTACACACCTGGGTTCTGCTACTGCTCCAAAACCGGGTCAGGATCCTCCACATTAATGTGGGAAGATGCTGTCTCTGCCACACTCCTCCTCCCTTAGCTTCAATCACCCTGGTGAAGAACTATCTTGCATCTATTTTAAGAACTACTTTCTATTCAGTGATAAATTTTACCTACAGACCAGCGGATATGCCATGGGCAGTTGCATTTCTTCATTATACGATAATGTGTTCATGCTGGCAGAAGAACAAAAAATGTTCTTTGCATCAACAGGAACAGCAGGAAGAATCGTCAAATACTGTTGCTATATAGACAACATATTTCTACTATGGTCAGGCAACATGCAACAATTAGAAGAATTGGTCACCTTCATCAACAGCAGGGACTCTTCCATTCGAGTCACCCACCAAGCCAGCTTTCAGCAGATCAATTATTTAGATGTATTAATCACAGTGGTCAGAAGTAAGCTGCAGAGAAAGGTGTACCATAAACCTACTGATAAGAATACACTCTTGAGAGCCTATAATCATCACCCCAAAGCACTCAAAGAGGGGCTACCGAAGTTGCAGTTTATACAAGCTGCAAGGATAACGAACGATCCAGCACGGTTAGAAATTGAGCTCAACAAAGTGTCATCTAAGTTCCACCAGAGAAGGTATGATCCTAAACTATTAAAGAGACTCAAAAGTGAAATGATGGAGCTCCCACAAAAGCAGCTACTTAGACCGTTAATACGGGCCATAGATACTGAAATACCATGGGCATGCAATTTCACCACGTCCAGTCCAGTAGTATCAAGGGACTCTAGGGCTCTATGGCCTATAGTATCAACGGATCTCACCCTGTCATGCTTTAAGAAAAAATGTCCAGTGGTATGCCACATGAGAGGCAGGAACATTAAGGACATGTTGTCCACACTAACATAACCAGTTTCAATAACAAGACACCTCTAGAGGCATATCCAATTTTCTTACTAAGACTCCAGGCTGCTATAGATGTCTGCACTGCAAAACCTGTAAAAATATGATAGTGGGACCTTCATTCAAGCATCCACACAGGCAGAAAATGTACAACATCAAACATGTGTTAACGTGCATGTCTTTTTTCATAGTTTATTTATTCACATGCCCGTGTGGTCTAGGATATGATGGCAAAACCATAGGATCTTTATGTGACCGAATGGCTTTACACAGATCAGCTATTAAATCAGCACTTAAAGGTAAGGCCTGTGGCAAGATGTCAGACCAACTGGCGGCCAGGCATTTTGCGATGGAACATTCCCTGGTCCACTTTAAACATCAAATCATTGACCATGTTTCAGTAAGCCTACATGATGGTGATTGGGAGAGAACATTACTACAAGCAGAGGCCCGGTGGATGTAGGAGTTGAACATGATACACCTGAATGGATTAAACGAAAAGGTGACATGGAGTGTATTCTAAAGATGGAACTGTTTCTTTGGGTCCTACAGCATATCGTTTGACCCCTGTATTCTGTATGCTGTCTAGCATGTGACATTGGATTCGAATGAGCTTGCAATAGATGTAGCGGGCTTAAGCTTGCAACAGTACATCGGATTCTTCTCAATATGCACATTTGATTTGGAATATATATATATATATATATCTAGCATGTGGCTCTGGATTCATATGAGCTACCAACAGATGCAGCAGGCTTAAGCTAGCAAAAATACATCAGATTATATATATATATATATATATATATATATATATATATATATATATATATATATATATATATATTATAGTGATTCTCTATGTACACATATGCATTAATTGCATGCAAGCAGTGTCATGCATATTGCTAAATGATATGATAGCACGTGACTATGATCAAAGCAACGGTAACCACGCGCAATGTAGTGGACAGTCCTCAACAGCTAACAAACCTGCTGGTCTGTGGCATGGTGTTATGTCACACAGTGTAGATAGTATTGGCTGTATCACACTGTGGCATTTGTATACACAAGCACACTGGCATCCGGGTTGCCATGGCTACAGGGAACGCTTGCAGTGTTGCGCCCAGAAGGGGGCCAGACTGGAAGTAAGAGTGACAGCTTCCAGGTCCTGACCTGAGTGTGGCGCAATGCACAGAGGTGGAGGGATGGACACTTCTTTCCCCTACTGTGATTTAAGGTAAGGGTCTTAATATTTTTTGCACGTATGGTTAATGCACCTTGAGAAAGGGGTCTGTGTACCCTGAAATGTTGGGTTTCCAAGCATCATGTACTTTATTTACATATGTCTTTTGAAGACTTGAGTGCCACTCTTTTCCAAACTATATATATACAAGCAACTCCCCTAAGGGAAAACAGCACTCACCAGACTTTTGAAGATGGTGTCATCAGGGTCAATATCCAGTTTTAATGGTGTAATATAAAGCCTGCCAACGTTTTGGTCATTTAAATCCTTTCTCAAGGCAGCACAGGAAAGCATCAGGTAACCAGGTATGGGGTAGGAAACTGGGACTCTCTTGGCAATGGGAAATGCAAGTGCATGAGATGCATGTGTGTTCTGGTCAATCTGCTAGCTATATAGATATGGCGTGCTCGTGGATTGACAGAAAACAGCTCCATCTGTATATGAAATCTTATTGTATAGTAAACTTCTGTATCAGCTATAAATGTTGTAATATTACATAGTTACAGATCAGACATCTCTTACATCTGATACATACGTGGGTATACAGTATTTACAAAGGTTTTTAGAAATGGAGATGTTGTGCATAGCACATAGCTGCATAACAGATAAATAACTTTTCATTCCATTACTAACTATAAGAAACCATCTACCCCTGCTGTTATGAGCCAGAAATTGAGCTGAATAACTTTTATTGCAGGTTTGAAAAGTGTGAACCTAGTTCTGATGCTAGTTTCAAACCATGTACAAGGGAAATCCTGCCTCTTAATCCTATGTGTTATTCTCAGGTGTTGCAGGTGGGGCGAAAAGAGGCGGAAGAGATGCTCAAAAGGGTAAAATCCATGAAAACTTCTGGCTCTGGTCATCTTCACAGGGATCTTTATTAAATCACTATAATAAATTACTGTATGGTTCCCTCTTGTTTTAAATGCTCTACAATTGCCCCATTCCAAAAGAAACATACTTTTATGGATCTAAATGACGACAGACTCATTGCCTCCATGCATTTGGTCATGAAAATGTTTAATGGATTGGTTCTGAAGAATTTCAAAGTATCTGCTGACCCATTGCACTTTCCTTATTGGGTGAACAGATGTGTTGTGGATGCATCAATTGTACAGTATGCTAAAATAGTCACTTTTGAATACATCACTAATGGAGACCTGTAGTTTATTGATATTATGGAGCACGGTGACTCCCAGTATAAAGACACAATAATCATAAGTATTATGAGGCTTTTCGCATGATGAGACTGATGAGGTTAGCTTGATGAGGGTTGTGGGTGGGTGGGACATGATAGAAATCTTCAAATATAGCAAGGGTTTTAACATAGTACAGGAGGGAAATTTTCTTTCAAAGGAAAAGAAGTAATAGAACACGAGGACATGCACTGAAACTGGAGGGAGGCAGGGCCGGCGCCACCACTAGGCAGCTCTAGGCATTTGCCTAGGGCGCCGGCACCTGGAGGGCGGCAGTTCGCCCCTCACCCCCAGCGAACTGTGTAAAAAAATTGATGCCCCGGTGTCCCTGCAGTGCTGGGGCGGTCAGGGGTGTCCGTGCCGTAAGGGTACCTGCGGCACCGTCATGTGTATAAAGCTGGCTGCGGCCGGCGGGGTCCCTGTAGTGAAAAGCAAATAACTAGTGTTATGCGCGCAGCGGCGCGGGAAGCGCTAGTTATTTGCTATTCACTACAGGGACCCCGCCGGCCGCAGCCAGCTTTATACACATGACGGCGCCGCAGGTACCCCTACGGCACGGACACCCCTGACCGCCCCAGCACTGCAGGGACGCCGGGGCAGCAATTTTATTACACAGGTACCACCCCCCCCCTCCCTCCCCCCGGCACCGGGGCGCCCCCACCCCGACTCGCCTGGGGCGCTCCGGTGCCTTGCACCGGCCCTGGAGGGAGGTAGGTTCAGGGGAAATGTTAGAAAGAATTACTTCACAGAAAGGGTAGTGGATAAGTGGAAAAGCCTCCCATCAGAGGTGCTTAAGATAGGAATATGAATATCCTTACAAAAAAAAATAAGGATTAAAAAGGGTTGAGATTACCTGAAGAGTAAAAAAAGGGGCAGACTAGATGGGCCAAATGGTTCTTATCTGCCGTCAAATTCCATGTTACTATGTTAATATTATGTGGGGAAGGGGGAATAATAATAATGTTATGAGGGATTAATGTTAATTTATGACTAGGGGGGCAATGTTATGTAGTGACTTCAGATGTTCTAAGGTTAGGGTTAGGTTCAAACTAAAATTCCATTTACATTTTCTATACCATCACTTTTAAATTTTAATCTTTGGGATGGCGGTGTAGTGATTACATAAAGATTTGAGCTAACATAATTTAAATATTTAAATTATTAAATATGTGGATCTTCATGAACGGGAAAGGCAAAATTTATTATGATGTTAGTATTTAAGTTTGAATGCAATATTTATTTGAATGTAATAATAATAATTCCACCCATTTTCAGACCTAAGAAATGAAGGAACTTGAGTGGTTAATTGCTTATTTTCCTTAATTGTGTACATTACTAGGCAATTACAAAGCCAAGTTTCCTTAATCTATGAGCATTTATTTTTTTTTAATTGGGAAGTTAAACTTTGCAAGCTAATTAATTGCGTACACATAAATTAACTAGCAATTAGCAACTACATAAGAAAATCTACCTGATGCTTAGGAACAATTTTTTTTCCTTCATTAATAGGGATACATCTCACCATCTGGAAAGCCTATTTTCAGGCAGGTGCTGCCTTCTGTTTAAATACTTTAAGAGTAAATGCTTTAGAGGAGTAGAGTTAAATCTTTAAACTTAATTGTATATAGCTAATATAAAAAGTGCTACTTGATACAGCTGCCTAATTTACATGTTCCTTCCCACAGGAGGCAGATATCTCATATTAAACAAAGTTTATCAAATCTAGTTACTATAGGTAATCCTCTTCTCTGGGCACAAAATATAAAATGTATTTGTTTATATTAAAGTTGACATCCATAGCACCATAAAAGTTAAGAATTAAAGGCAACAAAGTAAACAGTGTATCATTACCATATTAGGCTAATACTGTTCATATAAATATATCAAACTTTTGGTTGAATAGATAATGCTTTTACCTGAGTTAAAAAATAATCAAAAATTAAGTTATATCTACTGTATAATAAATAAAAATCAATATCTGGAATGACCCATAAATGTATAAATTAAAGGATAATTGTTTATGAAAATGATATACAGTATGTAATAAATGTCTACCGTATATGCCTGTTATTTTGTTTTATGTTTTAGACAACCTAAATATATTACCTGGAAGCTGATGTGGCTCCCAGCAGCATGTTTCTGGCACTGTACAATACCTATACACGTTAGTCTTCATTCTAGCACCCGCTACCTTTGAAAACCCTTGCAGTTGATCTCCCCTGCCTGGAGTGTCGCTGTCTGCTGTAGTGCTTCTAGCACAGTGTGGTCTGTATATCAGCACTGTTATGCAAACCAGACCTAAGGTATAATGTTTTCTTAGCAATTTTCACTGCTATTTTTATAAATTCATTTGGCACTCACATGGTTAATCCTAGTTTTAAATGCACTACAATTGCCCCATTCCCAAAGAAACTTACTTTTATGGACCTAAATGACTACCGAATATTTGTAGAAATGGAGTCCTTGGAAAAACAGCTTGAATGAATGGAGCATAGAGAGTAGGCAGCAGAAAACAGGTAGTGGCCCAGAGTGCAAATTTATGACAGTACTTACTCTCCACCTTGAGAAGTTATGGAACATTTCCGTATAAAGCCTATACTCTCAGTAGACTAGTCTTTTGGAATTGTACTTAATCCAGAATGTGTTAATATCTGTATATACTGTAATTAACTATTACAATCTGTGTTTTGCAAAGCCTGCTGTGCCTTTCATTTGATTTTGAAGCTAAATTTAAACAGGAAATTATAAATACATTTAATAATATTGTACCTTTTTAGCCAGTGTCTGAGAAGAGGTAGTGGCTTTACAAAATACTGCTTAGTACATTATCTGTGCTTGATTCAGATTTTTAAGTAAAACACAATAAGCACAGTAGCTGAAGAAATGTTTGCAAAGAAATGCAGCACTGCCTGTCCCCACAATTGTGTATACCAGTTGGCAGAGGTGCAGCCACCACGGAAATAAAAAAAATAATGGCAGTTTTATAGCTTTATCGGTAAAATGAATAAATATCTATTTGCAATAATAATTTTTAATATCAGTATTATTGTGAAAGGTCTGATGGCAAGTGTAATATATTAATGGTGGACGTGGTGTTAAGGAAACATCGCCAATCAAGTTCAATAGCCACAGTCTGGGAATGGATGAAAATGGTTTAAAACTATCTATAATGTTGATAGTTAATAACAATATGAATGTTAGGTACTTCTTTACTTTCATGGCGCCGCGCGTCAGAGTCCCCTTGCGGGGCTCGCTTCGCTCGCCCACGCTGCGGGCTCGGTGGCTCGCTACACTCGCCACGCTAATTAAAATCAACTCCATGCCAACATGGATAGTGGAGGTATGAACTATCCATGTTGGCATGGTGTTAACTTCGTTTATTTTACTTAGTTTGTGGCGAGCGTAACCCGGAAGTACGCGCGGCGTGAAAGTAAAGAAGTACCGAATGTTATTTATACATAACTTTTCTCCTGCTGGACTATAAGTCTGTTCACATCCCAAATACCAAAAATATGGTGTAGGGTAGAAAGGCATTAGAATTACATCAAGTTATAAATGATAAACAACAAAACCTAGAGAGTAAAATAAGCATTATGCAGAGTTTGGTGCAGACATTTTGGTTAAAAACTTTAATGAGTTATATATATATTTCCCATGAAAGGTAACAGATAAGTCAGCCATGTTAAGCTCACCATGGGGGTATTCAATCTGTGCCGCTATTTCCACCAGCAGAAAATGCGGCATTAGGTATTCAATGCTGCTTGCTGCGGTTTCCTACAGCACTGAAGGCTTTCAGATTCTTCTTTTTTTAAAGTTGAGTATGAATTGTCATAAACAGATGCTAATTTTAGAATTTGTGGGTGACCCGGACAGTCTAACGTCTGGTTCCGACTAAACCAACTGTCGAGTTACAGTTGGAATGGGTTGAAAAGGTTGTGAATCTGACTGTCGGGAACATCCAGACAGTCAGATTCGGGATTGAATTCCCCTATGTAGGTTACCTACAGTAAGTATTCTAAGAGCAAGGTTCCATGCATCAGAGGTATAGACTATAAGCATACAATTATGCCTCATTGATAATAAAGAAAATTGACACAAGTCTCAAAATTCATCAACTGTGAAACAGGATCCATTAGAGGAGTCACCACACACATCAATTTAAAGATCAGCCAATTATGGACTGGTGGGGCTACAGGCATGTTTGTGGACCATGGGGCAAGGACAATTCAGAGGTATCGGGGGCAGGGTTGTATTAGGGTGCCAGACACCAGGCTGCAGACAGCTTCCTGGAATCCAAGACAGCATAAGCAGTGTTCATGGAATCAGCAGACAAGGCTGGTTAGGAGATTCCCAGCAGCAGAATACTTTATGTAGCTCTAGAATGGGTCTAACTGCCAAGGCAGGGGGAAGATAGTGCACAGGAGACTCCTGCAAGAGGGTCCACTTACTAGAATCAATACGCCAGGTGTCCTTTCTGGATATGTGCTCTCAGGATGCTCTATAGTCAAGCCCTCTCTACAGATGGAGCGGGTCTCTTCTTTGCAGGGGATGGCAGGAGATTCGCCATCTGCCATCCCCCGCCAGCCGCCATAAGGGGACGTGCGCTCACGAGATGCGCGCGCGTCGCCTTACAACAGGGCTCCCCCCGGGTCCCTGCCGCCTTGTCGAGGGTCACACCGGGTCCCCGCCGCCTTGCCGCCCCCCCTAACCCTGTCCATCTCCCTGAAGCAGAGACGGACAGGGTTCCCGTCCCCCCGCCGACGGGAAACTGAGACTCGCGTGCGTGTGAGACGCATGTCTCAGTCAGATGGGGCGCCTCTCCACCAGATTCTGGCGCTGGCGCAGCGCCAGCAAAGAAGAGACCCGCTCCATCTGTATGTCACATCTCAAAGTAGCAGTTGGCACACAATGCTGTAGGCAAATCAGGTTGATGGTGCTGAGGCCACGCAAAGCATTTCCTGTCATGAGCAGCTTCAAACTGTTTTTTTTTTTTAAAGTATTAGACAGTCACTGCAAGTTATTGCCGATATATACATGCAAATAGGTCTGTATCTTCTTGGGTACTAGACCTAATGCAAAATCCCATTTTCCATGATGAGGTAGATTCTCTGCTTGTCGATTAATACATTAGAATGTCAGCATACAGTACCGTGGAGTTATTGTCTGTAGATTAGGAAATCTGAGCATGTGTACAAGGATTTACAATAAAGCTTAATAAGCTTCAGTACATTGTTTAGTATTGTATTCTTCATGCACTCTTGATCTTGAAACTTTAACAAAGTATCTCTTCTGTTTAAATTATTTGTTATAAATACTAAACTTTTCCCATTTTAGCTTATACTAGCACCTGAAACTCCTAATTTTATCTGTAAAAAGCTTTGACAGTGTTAATGTAATGTTAATGTAACCAATGTTTAATGCTATTATACATTGGATGCAATATAATTGTGTGGAGTCAATACTTATAGGTTAAAATGCAATCTTAAAATAATAAAAATTATTTTATCTCTAACAAACATTGCTAGATTCAAAAGACTGTAGAGGCGGGATGTAGCTGGCATGCTGAAATTTGGGATGCCAGCAGTCTAGATAGCGGTGACACTAGTGAGAAGACCAGTGCCAGAATCCCTACAATGTTCACAATGCTGATGCCGAAATACCAATGCTGATGCTGATTTTAGTTCTACCAGCTATACCCCTATTTATACTGTATTTTTCAACACACCCTGTATGTGACCTATATATATATATTTATTATACTTTGCGGCGCCTTATAAATAAACGTACTACTACTACTACTACTACTACTACTACTACTACTACTACCAACTGCCATCATCCTGAACATAAGTATGCAGCTATGGTTAGGGATGCTAAGTTTGGGCACTAAGGTGAATGTTAGGAATAGGCTGCAGAGGAGGGAGGATTAAGGTTAGGCACTAAGAAGGAGGTACGATTGGGATTAGGTATGAAGGGGAGACATTTACGGGGGTACTCAATCTAGGATCACAGCTGTCAAGCTGTGATCCTGGCTCGTTTGCGGTCAGCCCGACAGCTGAACATCAGGTGGGAATCAATGTCCCACCTGGTGATCGGCGCAAAGGGGGCGTGGTACGGGCCTGAAAGCTTCTAAAGTCGGGCCCGTTCTGCCGTGATCCCGCTTTAATGCTGTCGCTAAAGATAGCATTGAATAGGGAGCTGCCGCTATTTCCCCTGTTGAAAATAGTGGCAGCACATTGAATACCCCCTTGGGGTTAGGCAATAAAGGTGGACAGTTATTGGCATGCTTCCTGCTAAGAATCAGAATCAGGTTTATTGGCCAGATATACTTGCGTATACTAGGAATTTGTTTTCGGTTTGCTGTGCAGCAGCCAGGTGGGTAACAAATAAACAGTATACAGTGTAAACAATAAACAATATAAACAGGTGGGGGGACATGTACAGTCACACAGAAAGTTATTCCGAGGTGATACCATGTTAGATTATGTGCAAAGGTTTATGGCGTGCCTAGACAGTGAGGTGTTCATGAGTCCATGTGTCAACAGGTGAATCGCTTGAGGGAAGAAACTTTTTAGGCTTCTTGTGGACCTGGTGGGAATAGTCCTGTAGTGTTTGCCTGATGGCAGCAGGTTAAACAAGCCATGGCCAGGATATAGTTGGTCCTTGACTATCTTCGTTGCCCGCTTTTTTTTTGCTCTGGACAGGTACAGATCCTTGAAAGAGTGAAGGTCTGTCCCAATGATCTTCTCCACAGTTCTCACTACCTTTTGGAATCTGCATTTGTCTCTCTTGAAGGCGGAGCCATACCAGACCAGTATCAAGGAGCACAGTACAGACTCCACAATTGCGGAGTAGAAGAGAAGCAGAAGCTTCTGTGGGATGTTGAACTTCCTCAGTTGTCTAAGGAAGAATAGCCTCTGCTGCACTTTTCCAACAATAGTATCAGTGTTGGGCCCCAATTAAGGGTCCCGGGAGATTGTGGTTCCTAGGAACTTGAAGGAGTCCACTAGCGACACCACACTGTCAGCAATTGTTAGCGAAGGAACACCAACAGACTTTTGTTCACTACCATCTCAACGGTTTTGAGTGGTTGAGCTCTAGATGGTTGCTGCTGCACCATCGAGCTAATCGGTCCATTTCTTGTCTGTAGGTTTATTTGTCCCCGTCCTTGATAAGGCCAATGATGGTAGTGTCATTGGCAAATTTGATTATCTTTACTGATTGCGTTTCAGAGGTGCAGTCATTGGTGTACAGGGAGAAGAGCAGGGGTGAGAGTACATGCCCCTTGGGGGCTCCTGTGCTGATGAACTGCACTTGGGAGGTGAATTTTCCCGCTTTCACAACTTGTTTTCTATCAGTCAAAAATTCCACAATCCAAGAACACGTAGCTTCAGGGACTCCTAGGCGGGGTAATTTGGGGTGAAGGATGTTGGGGATGATTGTGTTGAAAGCCAAGCTGAAGTCAACAAATGGGACCCTTGCATAGGGTACCAGGCATATCCAGGTGCTGCAGAATGTAGTGTAGGCCCAGGTTGACTGCGTCCTCAATGCATTGATTCGATCGGTAGGTGAACTTGAGGGGGTCTAGCTGGTGGCCAGTCACAGCTTTCAGGTGGTACTGAACCAGGCTCTCAAATGTTTTCAAAATCACAGATCATCAGAGCTATTGGCAGGTAGTCGTTCAGAATTGTAATAGTGGATTTCTTGGGGATTGGAACAATAATAGAGCTTTTGAGGCAGGAGGGAATCTTGCATTGTTCCAGTGATTTGTTGAAGATCCAGGTGAATATGGGGAAATGATGACCCGCGCATACTCTCAGGGCAGGTGGTGACACCCCGTCAGGACCTGGGGCATTCCTTAGTTTGGCCCTCTTGAACATCTCCTTTAACTCTACTTGGGTGACCTGAAGTGACTGGAGTTGACTGTCGACATTTGGGGCAGCACAGAGGGTATGGTTTGGTTTATAGTGGACTACTTTTTCAAACCTGCAATAGAAGATGTTCAGCTCATCAGCTAGGTCTTGGTACATGGCAGTGGGTTTGGGTGTTTTCTTGTAGCTGGTTATAGATTGCATTCCTTTCCACACAGATGAAGGGTCATTAGTGGATAGGTCCAGTGGATTTGTGGATAGTGGATTTGTCAGCTTTTCAGAGAACCACTTTTTTGCTAGCCTGATTTCTTTTTTTACAGAGTTCCTGGCTCATTTGTATTGTGCTCTGTCAACCCTGCTGTAGGCCTCCTCTTTGGCTCAGCTGAGTTGTCTGAGCTGGGCATTGAACCAATGCTTGTTTTTGTTGAAGATACGGTAGGTCTTGATGGGTAAACACATGTCCTCACAGTAACTTATGTAGGATGTGACAGTGTCAGTCAGGTCATCCAGGTCAGTTGCAGAGGCTTCAAAGACAGTCCAATCTGTGCAGTTGAGGCAGGACTGGAATTTCAGCTTAGCAGCGTTAGTCCTTTCTTAACTGTCTTGATGACAGGCTAAGCCTCTCTCAACTTTTGCTTATAGGTAGGGAGTAGGTGGACGAAGCAGTGGTCAGATAGTCCGAGTGCAGCACGGGAGATTGACCGGAAGGCAGACTTAAGGGTGGTGTAGCAGTGGTCAAGGGTACTGCAAGCTACTTGCAATTGTGCAAAGTGTTTCCATGAAACCTCTTTTTTTTATGCCGTACTTTTTTTTTTACACAACCAGGAAGAATGTGAGCTCTGTGCTACAATATATTACTTTTGCAATGTGGCAATTCGATTGTGATTAGCTAATTTCCTTGACAGATGTTTAATATCGACATTCTTATGAAGATGCTTAAAAATTACATCGGTTTTATTTAAAATATTATACTTATGTGTAGTTTTATTTTTAAACCAGATCTGATGTATAAGAATTAATAAATAAAAAATATAGTGTTTAAATGATGCACTGAACATATGTTAGGTACAGATGCAGCAACATTAATGTTTGCATTGCAGATACTATTTAATAAAAACAATTCCTATCTCTTACCATTATTTAAAAAAGTAAAATGCAACAATGTTACATTGAAATGCCCTAAAAAAATATTTTAATTCAGAATGATTATGGTGTGAATAACTTTAGCCTTTCTTATGTAAATTGCTAATTATTTTTAATTGATATTACTTTACAAGTCACATGTAAGGTAAAAAAGATTGTGACAATTTAATTTTTTAATTCAATTAGATTTTTTTGAACTGCATGTATTAAAATGTAATCCAAACAGAGTGGGATGAAAGAGATAGTCTTGTCCTGCTACAGTCTTGGTCCAGTCATTGTCCAGTTACTGTCCTGGTGCAGTCTGCGTCCAGTCCTGTCCTTGTCCAGTCACAGTCCTGTCTTGATCCAGTCACTATCCTGTCCTGGTCCAGTCTGGATCTTGTTTCCGTCCTGGTCAGCTTTATTGTCAGTTCCTTATCTTCTTTATTTCTGTGGGCAAGCTGCCCTTTATCCTCTGTTATAGTTATTATCTTAATCCTGCTCTCCATGATTCGGAGAGGCCCATGGTTGTGGGTTTTGGGGTACCGGTTGTTTTAGTTTTGTTTTGCGTGTATTTGTTTGGTGGCACCCCTTCTTGGTATGTCCGGTGCTTGTGACTAGGTCACACTCCCCGTGCTTGGCCTGGTGCCGTTAGAAGGGTGTTTTGTCCAGTTAGCGCCTGTAGTTAGTATTTCCTCTTGGTCCTATCTCTGATGGTCCTCGTAGACTTGTAACATCCTAAAACCTGGTTGCATCGGGGTCGGAGCGGGCTTAACTCACTCCTTCGAACACGGCGACTACAGGAGAAGCCTAGCACACCGCAGTCTACAGTCATTTCCCAGAGAAGGCCAATAGAGATAGCGTAGGGTTTTGCCGTGGCCGTCCTAAACAGCGGTCCTGGCTGAGGGCTCTGCCCACCACCACTGTACGCACATACCCGCCACGTTACAGGGATGCCTCACTCCATATATCTAAGAACATATCTAATAAATTGTAGAAATCTCCCATACATATAACTGAAGTATAAGCAGAGGTAGCATTAAAAGCTGTAGTTTTTTTTTAAAACTACATAGGAGAATGGAGTAGGTATATACACTTCGATAATAAAAAAAGAGCTAAGAATGTAATCTACATTCAATAAAGGCATAGCTGCCTGGAGGAAAAGTATTAATTGAGAGTAACACAAGCTGTTCTAACTTCTTAATCAAAACCGATACATTCCTGAATTTAGAGGAGTATGAAAGGCCCAACAGACTACTGATTTACAAAGGGATAGAAAGACCTTTCTCTCTAAAAGATTCTCAGTAAAACAGATTACATCAGGATCATATTGTCTAATAATTTTCAATAAAAGGGAGCGTTTCACTTTATCATTCATGCCACAGAATTTCTGCGTGAGAAAATTCAATCTAGTTATAAGGAATTCTAGACAGCAAATACATGAAGAGTACTAAAGCAACAGACAGCACCAGCATTGTAAAAAAAATATGACCAGCAAAAATACAAAAATTCAGCATAGAAATAAAAATTATAGAAATTCAACCCGCCCCACATGCATACCTCCCCGAACTGTGGCATACTGTAGTTAAATTCCAGGAACAAAAAAAACCCTATACTATAAAATAGAAATACAACATCGCATCAAAAACCACAACCATTTCTTCAACAGTAGGTATACAGTATATAGGGTGCACAGTAAAGGGTCACAGAATGAGCCTCTCATTACGGTACCCTGCACAGGTATTCTGCAGTGTGATCAGTCTCTGTGGGCGCTGGGTAGAAGGATGCATGCCAGCTGGAGCACACTCTCTATATAGTGCAGGGAGGCAAGTTATGAAGATGGCCTCCAGATAGATATGCCACATGCCCAACTATTGGAATAGTCATAATGTGTGCTATAAGGGGTAAGTGGGCACAGAAGATAGTGCAGGAGGTGTCCTTACCCCATACATAGCTCTATATAGAAAGGCAGCATAATGTGCGGCAGTGTGGGATGACAGGGAGAACAACCTGGAAGTTTCGGCCTTTTGACTGTCTACTTTTTGACCCTGGCGACCTTTTGACTGTAGGCCATTAGTGGTCGACCATATGACGGTCTATCATGAGTCAGTCTATGATCAGTCTGGATACCATGTACAAAAACACATTCATGCTAGGGTTACTTTTGTTGGGAGCCAATTAACCTACCAATACATTTTTGTATTGTGGGAGGAAACCGGAGTACTCGGAGGAAACCTCTAAACTCAGAGAGAAAATACAAACTCCACACAGTTTGGGCCATGGTTCTAATCATTAATGAAAGGTTCTACCATGCTAAGACCTGCAGTTCCACACAGACTTGAACCTTGGTTTTAACCTGGGGACCAACCGCATAAGGTCATCTGGTCACAGGTGGGCCTATATTTTTGCCCAAAAGTATGCTTTGCACCAGAAATGTACTGTTTTATTGCAATTTATTATAATTATTCTGAAAAACAGTGTTTAGTATTTAGTGTGCACCTGCATGTTTTCTTTTTTTCTATGTAAATGCAGTTAAGTTTATTGTAATAAACAAAATAAGAACAGTAAATATAGCAATTAATGTAACTGTATCATTGTTTTACACTCTCAAATGACGGTATAACATAATGAAATAGGTAGGGTTTTCTTTGTTTACATAAATAGCAAAACAAAAAACCCTGTGGCTGGCCATGTTAGCAACATAAATCCACATTAAAAGTTAATGTAGCTAACTGAGTTTCGTTATTGTATTTGTTATGTTTATTCTCTTATTCAGTACATTTACTGTGTTGATTTTATTGTTCGGAAGGTTGCTTTTTTTATATATATCTTCACTATGGCTCTTATTCTGATTGAATCTGAATGCCGATGTATTGTGTTTGCGAATGTGCGAACGCCGCGCATGTCTGAATACGGTTTGAATTCCGTACAGAAAATGATCGGTTGGAACAATCCAAGCCGGGGGTGGAGAGGGGCGTGAAGGACTGTTTGGGCTCATTACCATATGCGTACACCCGGTGTTTCATGGGCATTCCCATGAAAACATTGGGTGTACGTATGGTAATCTGGCCGTGACGCACATGTGGGGGGAAGACAGCTGACATAGCCAGATGCCAGCTGCCCGCCCATATCCCTGCTTTCGCACAGAGAAATGTTTGAGTGGTCTGGAGCACTCGGAGCTGTCTGACCGCTCAGTCCATCATTCGATGGTCGGCAACCATCGGAGGATGGGAGAGGTTCCCACGGATGGGGGAGTTGTTCACATGATACATCCACTCGCAGTCCGTTTGCTCGGCATCTTACTGCGTTTGGTTAGTGTGAGCGATCCGTTTGGTAGGCGGGGCTAAGAACACTCGGTGGCCATCCAAAAATAGGCATCCATCTGAGTCAAATAGATTAAGGGCCTATAGCTGTACATTATCATTACCTTAAATATTTAGTTAAATATTCCTCTACAGAATTGCTAGCCAACATAAGAAACAGCTATGTCTCTTTACCTCTCCCTGTGGAAACTATACTTTGCTTATTGCTTTGTCTGTCTTAGACACTGATATTAAAGTGAATTAACACTTTTTCACATCATTTTTAAACAAGGATTTTGGGGGTATTCAATCTGCACCGCTATTTCCGCCAGTGGTAACAGCGGGACTGACCTATTCAATGCTACCGTTTCTGACAGCATTGAAGGCTTTCAGATTCGGCTTTTTGTAAGTGGAATTTGAATTGTTGGAAACGGCAACTAATTGTCGAATTTGCGTCTGATTCTGAAAATTTAGCGGCCATGCTGACAAAGCACAGCCATTCCGACACTCGACAGTTGGAACATTGAATACCTACACTCAAGTTACAGTACAGTATAAAAGATTTTTATTATGTGCTGAAACTTAGAACCAAAACCTCTTCTATCTAAAACAATAAATGCATAAATTGAATAAAAGGTTGCATAATAAAGGACAAGGAGTTATCAAAGGAATTGATAAGTAATGCCTTCATATATTTGTAGTTCATAAAGAAATAATGAAAAAAGTAAAATGTTTAAAAGTTCATGGAGAAGTTATCCTGCAATAGAGATGAGTGTGAGAGGAGAGCGGTTCTGAGCGTCATTGGTTTTCTCTAAGGGTGTGATTCAGACTAGATTGCTCAATTCCAAATTTGCTACCCTGCCCGATGTTTGGGGCTTGTGCATGTGCAAACCGCCAGAGCAAATGCCTTTGTTGAGTTTCTCACTTGCCAGGGCTTTCGCTCAATAGTGGGTGGGGGGGGGGGGTAGGCATGAGGTGGACTCAGGGGACCTTCAGAGTTTTATGGGCTCACTCATAGAAAAGCTGGGTCTACCCCTGCAAATACAGGTTTGTACATTCCTGCTTGGGGCAGGTGGCTGACATCACATGACGTCATCGCTCGCCCCCATTTCGGCCATCTCCATCCAGGATAAAAGTAAGTATAGACTTACTTTTATCCTCAAAAAACAAAAAGCTGAAACACAACCTATTAGGCGCTCAGGTTCTTGGTCATACAGGAATTTCTCCCATATGGTAGGTACATGTAAAAAAAAATGATAGAAGTAGAACAAACAAGGTAAAATGGTAGGATGGTGAATAATAGCTGACAATAGGTAAGTGCTTCTGTGGGTCCCTAAAACCCTTCACCAACACAAAAAAAAACAAAAAAATTAAATAAACCTACTGTATCAGGCGCTCAGGTTGGTCTTACAGGAATTTCTCCCATATGGTAGGTACATGTAAAAAAAGATTAGAAGTGCAATGGTGAAGTTCGTTCAAACATAAATTCCCTTTTTTATAAAAGGCTTCAGGAAATACACACTAAAATTCACATAGATATACAATAAAAACAAATCATCCATAGAGGCACTCATAAAGTGCTAAGTGCATGATGGTCAATCCTTATAAAAGGCACAGATGAACAATTACCGGGTGTATGGGGAACTGGTTGTTAAGCAGTCCTGTAAGTGCATGTAACAGAGTCCCACAGTGATGTCAATGCTGCATCTCCTTAGGCCGGTTTCACACACTCCGGCTCCTGCCGGACGGTGAAATCCCGCACGGCCAGGGAGCCGTGCCGCACACAGTAGGTTATCATGGAGGGGATGGCCACAGCCCGGCAGCCGTCCCTTCCAATGGCAGGATCCGGCTGCAGCCGTGCGGCCGGGCCGTGACCGTCCCGTGTGACTGGACACGATAGTGTCCATTCACAACTACTGTGTGCGGCACGGCTTCCTGGCCGTGCGGGATTTGACCGTCCGTCAGGAGCCGGAGTGTGTGAAACCGGCCTTACTGTGGCCTCCTCCATCTACCATCAATGAAGATCAAATGCCAAACTCACCAATGTGTTTCTTCCTCATCAGGAGTACTGTTCAATAGCAAATGAGCTTCTTTTATACCCTATTCCGTATACTGGCTGGACTCTAATTAAAATACCTCCAACGAGTCCCATAGTCCTCCAGCAGGACTTCGGGTGCTGATACCTCACTTCCAGGTGCTGTTTAGGTGTAGTACGAACTGTTCACTCATTCGCTTTATAAGCCGATACATCATTTCCGGAATTCATCAAGTCAGCATGTATCGCGTCTTTAGTTGCTTAGTGACGCGCCATGTCCATATGTAATTTCCGGAACTGTATTAGCATATCATGTGTCCTCAGTTGCTTAGTGACACGTCAGTTTATATCAATCAATTGGGGCATCCAAATTACCTTGCAAAAAAAAAAAACAATTACAATAGATGCAATACAGACATATAAAGATTAAAATTCAGTACGGACATATAAAAATTTAAAAATCAGAGAAACCATTTTATCTCAAAGTCGGAGTTTAGACCTCCAGGAACTAAAGTGCCTAAGTCATAAATCAGCTGCATTTCTGCCTTCTCCAATTGTTTAATCCTTTTTGTCTCCAGTTTTCCTTGAACTGTCTAAGACATCAGAAACTGGCAATTCCTGTTGGATTGCTATTGTAATGTTCCTGTTGGATTGCTATTGTGATGTATCCTAAAGTGCTCCGATAATAGTAACCCTATTATGACTGTTTCTGAGGTGTTCACCTAGGCGCACCTTCAACGGCCTGGATGTGCGCCCTATATTCCACAAGCCGCATTTACAATTAATGGCGTAAATCACACTGCTGCTGTTACATGTGACAAAATCCCTAATTTTAAAGTCCTTTTGGTTAATAGTGACTTCACTAATTTTGAATAATGATCCCGGTTCTACCCTACATCCCAGGCACGTTCCACATCGAAAGAAACCTTTCAACTTGATCGTGGTCATTGATCTAGTCAGTGGAACTGCACTTTTTCCCAAATTAGTTTTTATAGTGAATGCTCTTATGTAAATACATTTGGGATGTTCAGGTAGAATTTTGCCTATTTTCGGGTCTTTTTGTAAAACTCCCCAATGTTTTTTGAGTGACTTCTCTAACAATTTGTATTGGCTATTATACATTGTAACAAATGCCCATTCAAATTTAGCAGTGTTTTTACACATGTTTGTTTTGGGTTTTAGTAAATCTACTCTGTTTAACTTTGCCACTCTGTTGCTAACCAGGTTGATAGTTTCTTCCTTATACCCTGATG
Source organism: Crinia signifera (assembly GCF_055691185.1). NCBI lineage: Eukaryota > Metazoa > Chordata > Amphibia > Anura > Myobatrachidae > Crinia > Crinia signifera. The sequence goes on from NC_139217.1 coordinate 97,813,742, forward strand.
ATAAAAATGTATCCTTCATCGTGGCTGCTTGATTTCTATAAACCTCCACCTCAGTACAGTTACGTCTCAAGCACCTGAACTGACTCTCTGGTATTGATTTAAGCCAGTCCAGGTGCAGGCAGCTTGTAGCTTGAATATAAGCACTAGAGTCTGTAGGTTTACTAATATTCATAGTGTGCACTTCTTTATTATCAATATAAATAGATATGTCTAAAAAATTGATCTTTTTTAAATCTTTTTCAAATGTGAATTCTATGTTTAGTTGATTAGTGTTAAGATGATTTAAAAACTCTTCTAATAACTCCTCACCTCCCTTCCATAAAAAATCACATCATCAATATATTTCTCTAGAGCACCAGGTTCGTCCCATAGGGGCATTGGTTCCAGATGCAGTCCTCCTCCCACTGCCTCATAAAGATATTCGCATAACTTGGGATGAACCTGGTGCCCATAGCTGTTCCGATGTTCTGGAGATAAAAATTCCCATTAAAAAGAAAATAATTGTTCTCCAAATTAAAACGTACTCATTCCATTGTAAACTTTATCTAAATCACTTTTGATCACTTTTCAATGCATCTATACCTTTTGATGGTTTATTATGGTATATAAGGACTTCACATCTGCCATTACCAGTATGCTGCCCTCCTTCCATCTCACATCTCCCAGGACATTTAATATATCCCTTGTATCTTTAAGGTGGGATTAATTAAGGGTCACCATCGGTTGTAAAAAGAAATCGATGTACACAGATAAATTTGCTGTTACAGGCCCGATGCCAGTAATAATAGGTCGGCCAGGAGGACCTTTAGAAGGATGTAGAGCACCAGAATGGTGGGTTCCTCATTTAGGAGAAATTAATATTATTTTTCTGTTAGAACCTCTTTATCGTTGTATACATTTAGTAAACCTCTGATCTTACAAGAATTTTTAATGGAATGAGTATGTTTTATTTTGGAGAATGGGCACTAGGGTCGCCCCAAGTTATGGGGCAGTGGAAGGAGGACTGCATCTGGAACCACTGCCCCTATGGGACGAACCTGGTGCTCTGGAGAAGATATATTGATGATGTAACTTTTATATGGAAGGGAGGGGAGGGGAGGAGTTATTAGAATAGTTTTTTTTTATTATCTTAACACTAATCAACTAAACATAGAATTCACATTTGAAAAATATTTTTAAAAGATCAATTTTTTAGACATATCTATTTATATTGATAATAAAGAAGTACACACTATGAATTTTAGTAAACCTACAGATTCTAGTGCCTATATTCAAGCTACAAGCTGCCACCACCCGGAATGGCTTAAATCAATACCAGAGGGTCAGTTCAGGTGTTTGAGACGTAACTGTACTGAGGTGGAGGTTTATAGAAATCAAGCAGCCACCATGAAGGATACATTGATATCATCAGGGTATAAGGAAGAAACTATGAACCATGTTAGCATCAGAGTAGATTGACTAAAACCCAAAACAAACATGTGTAAAAACACTGCTAAATTTGAATGGGCATTTGTTACAACGCATAATATCCAATACAAATTATTAGAGAAATCACTCAAAAAACATTGGGTAGTTTTACAAAAAGACCCGATAATAGGCAAAATTCTACCTGAACATCCCAAATGTATTTACAAATGAGCACCTACTATAAAAACGAATTTGGTAAAAAAGTGCAGTTCCACCGACTCAATCAATGGCCACGAACAAGTGGAAAGGTTTCTTTTGATGCGGAATGTGCCTAGGATGTAGGGCGGTACCGGGATCATCATCCAAAATAAGTCACTATTAACCAAAAGGACTTTAAATTTAGGGATTTTGTCATATGTAACAGCAGCAGTGTGATTTACGCCATTAATTGTAAGTGCGGCTTGTGGTATATAGGGTGCACATCCAAGCCATTGAAGGTGCGCCTAGGTGAACACCTCAGAAACATTTGTAATGGGGTTACCACACACGCATTATTGGAGCACTTTAGGATACATCACAATAGCAATCCAACAGGAATTGCCATTTTCTGTTGTCTTAGACAGATCAAGGAAAACTGGAGACAAAAAGGATTAGCTAAACATTTGGCGAAGGCATAAATGCAGCTGCTTTACGACTTAGGCACTTTAGTTCCTGGAGGTCTAAACTCCGACTTTGAGATAAAATGGCTTCTCTGATTTTTAAATTTGTATATGTCTGTACTGAATTTTAATCTTTATATGTCTGTATTGTATCTATTTTAATTGTTTTTTTTTGCAAGGTAATTTGGATGCCCCAATTGATTGATATAAACTGGCGTGTCACTAAGCAAATAAGGACACATGATATGCTGATACAAGGAGTTCCAGAAATGACATATGGACATGGCGCGTCACTAAGCAACTAAAGACACGATACATGCTGACTTGATCCTTAACAAGCAGTTCCCCATTTACCCGGTAATTGTTCATCCGTGCCTTTTATAGGGATTGATCATCATGCACTTAGCACTTTATGAGTGACTCTATGGATGATTTGGTTTGATTGTATATCTAGTGAATTTCAGTGTGTATTTCCTGAAGCCTGTTATTAAAAAGGGAATTCACGTTTGAATGCACTTTACCATTGTACTTCTAATCTTTTTTTACATGTACCTACCATATGGGAGAAATTCCTTTGTTTTTTGGTGTTGGTGAAGGGTTTTAGGGACCCACAGAAGCACTTACCTATTGTCAGCTATTCTGCGCCGTCGTACCATTTTACCTTGTTTGTTCTATAGTATGTGTATCTTACTTTTATCCTCGAATGCTGAAGAAATCATTCAATGGTGAGCAACTACCAAATGATTTCTCTTCCATGCATCCGCATGCGAGCCAATATGTAAGTGTTCATAGTCCCTCTCATGCTAGTGCAGAGATTTGCTCAGCAGGGGAGCATGAATTTGGCGGGGTGGCGTTTACTTGCTCACTAGGCAGCAAATGTATGCCTCCTAGTAAACAGGTCTGAATCAGGCCCTAAGTACAGTACCTGTATCGAGGTTGCGGTTTTACTTTTATCAGCCGCAAGAAGGAAAGTTCATATTCCCAGATAGCTGTCTCCCAGTGAAGGTGCAGCTTCAGGTGTGAGCTTGAATGTATTGTCGTGGCTGGGACTTTCCTTCTTGCAACTGCATTTAGAGAGAACCGAGGACCCTTGGAACCTCTCACACTCACAGGATTTGTGGCTTTACAGAAGGGGCGTGTCTAAATGTGCGAATACCATTTTCCATCACAGTGGGGGACCAGGAGGTGCAGTACTGTAGATGAGGACTTTATTGCAATTGTTTTTATCAAGGTTAGTTGGGGTAATTCAATCACCCCAGTTTTTACCACAGGAAAACACACAAAGAATCCATCATAAGTTAAGAGATCCAATTGCAGCCATGAAAACAGGTCAGTTATCAGGAATTTATTTTCCAGCCACATGAAAAAAACTGACTGTTATTGGGACTAAACAAATAGACCCAGAAGATCAGTTAGCCAAAGTAATTTCCCATGGCTAATTGAATTTCTCCCATATGTTTAAAAACATATGATATTAACTCTATACCATCCAAATATCTAATGCTAACCATTCAGGTAATTTCCCAATGCATACAGAGGCCTCACCGGGTGTGCAAAACCTGACTCCTGTCATTGCAGAAAGCCAGGACTTTGGTATCACCCCCTCCAGGGCCACATCTCCTTCCCCTGGCTTGTGACACCACTGCATATATACTATAAGCTACTCGTAGATAGCAGACAGCACTGGAGATAGATAGATAGATAGATAGATAGATAGATAGATAGATAGATAGATAGATAGAGGGGTTTACACACAGGACTCAGTGCTGGTGACTTGGACTGAGCCCCATATGGTAAGCAAGATATAGCTAGCCGTCAGAGAATAGACAGCTAACTACAGTACATCCTGCCTTCCCCAGCCACGGCCAAATACACAGCGCAGGTGGCATCATTGAAAATATTTTTGCCTGCACTACATCTTTTTGGCTGGGCGATAATGATGCTGTTGGGCCAGGCATCGCTTTAGCCACGCATTGCAACCCCCATGTGTACACATGGGAGATTCTGCCTAACCTTCTAGGAGATTTTGATGATGTAGTCAAAATCACCTGGAATAATCACCCATGGCGATAGATAGATAGATAGATAGATAGATAGATAGATAGATAGAAATCATTGGCTGAAATTACATATAATGTGTCTGTTACATAATTACTGTACTTGAGTGCTTGTGTCAGAACTACCATTGGTGCAGCAGATGCAGTGGACTAAGGGGCCCACTGCGGCCACTTACTGTTATGTGGCATATTGTGAACTTTTTGCACCTGGGCCAACCACTCACAAGTTCCACCACTGCTTGTGTATCTCAAATACTATACGCTTTGGGTTAGAAATATTTGTAGACATTTTTATTTTATTTCTACAGTATTTGAGGGATAGGATTGTGATATATCAAATTATTTAAAAAAAATATTTCCAAAATTACAGATGCTTTACTCGAAAAAATAAGCCTCAGGATATATTTGGTCTGCAGTAGTGTCAAATTTATGGATAATTTAATAGCTAATAATTTTAATTCCTGAAAACCAAGACATGATACATAATGATTGCACAAAAGTATTAAAATTAACCCTGTAGGCTAATGACATTTTTCAAAAATCCTTAAATTAGTTTATTTGATTTAATGCTTCTTGGTGTCAGTATACAAAGATAATCATTTTTTCCCTGACAGAAAGTAACAAACATCAATATACAAGTGCAGAATAGAATGAAGAGATGCTACATTAAAATATGAAGTTTCTGATGAATCTGTGTTACATAACAGTATAATTTTGTTCTGGAGGCAAAATAATAATGCATTGTGGTGTAATTATTTTTGCTAATTTACCATCCATCAAACATACCATGATAGTCACAAAAAGGAGCACATTCTCTTTAATAATACAAGTTGGAATAAGAATTTTATTTAGATTTTTGAATTACGCAAGTAATTATAGTGAAAACAAAACCATCACTTTTAAAAAAAATACTTTTTCTTTTGATTGATTTGTGCTTTGCATGCTATACTATACAGTATGCATTCAAATGGGAAGGTTAAACTGTAAGAATGCTTCATTCCTCCTAAAAAGTGATAATGTAATGTGGACAGTCCCCAAGGGGCCCGCACCACACTCACATTTTTAACACTTGCCCTCCACTATCCAGAGATGGAGGCAGCATTGATGCAGAAATATACTGAAAAATGGCTGTTGTGCACATGTGCACTGGTCGCTGAGAGCTCTAGTGCTCAGACTCTTGCTGAAATCTCTGATATAATGGCCACCACACTATTTTTCCATATATTTGCACATATTCGGTAGGGTCTGAGCACTGTAGTGCTCAGACACTACTATGCTGCACTAGCTCTCGGCACAGAGGAGGGGGCCCACCCCAAGGAGGCTTCACAAAGGCCTCCTCCTCTGTTAAGATGCCCCTGATCAAAAGTGATCGAATTATGAATACCTGCATGCCATTACTATGTCATATACTAAAGCAAAGAAACTGTAAAAACAGAGACATTTGGCCCTATTTTGATCTGTTCGCTCCCCCATGCTTTCACACTAGGAGCAATGTTTTACTACTGTACATGCGCATTTCTGCGCAGGTGCAGAAGCTTGGTGTGAGCGGGCACAGAGAACTGCTAGTTCGCCATCCCGTTCGCACCTACCAGTGTGGGCAGTAGACGTGGGGTGGTGGTGATAGGCTGCATCCATGGGAACCCCTAGCATTTCATGGGTGTTCCCATGAAAATACTGGACATTCCCATGGAAATTAGGCAGTGACGTAGCTACCGGTGGCGGACAATTGATATCACCAGATGTCAGTTGCCCGCGCTCTTCCCGTACTGGGAGCACGCAAAGCTAAGACACCAGATAGTGTTGTAGTTTTACGCGCTCCTTCAAAATCATTCGATGGTTGATGACCATCGAATGTTTTGGATGCAAAACATCCATTTGCAGCAGTGCGGGGAACTCGGCGAGCGAGGGGGGGTAGGTGGCTGTATGAGCAGCGGGCAACGTTAAATCCACATGCAGCACTGTGAAATTCACAGCACTGCGTGTGGACTAGAATTAGGTCACTTATTTCTTTTTCTCCAAAGATATTCTGAAATGACCTGGACAGATACCCCTTAGAAAATATAATAAATAGATTATAGTTATTTGCGCTATATAAGAAACTGTTAATAAATAAATATACATTTCAAGCTAATTATTGTGATGAATTAGCACCACACGTCTTCAATCTTCTAAGTTATTATACCTATTTAAATGGATAAAATTCTGCTATTTGGTATCATTGTGAACACACCAGTGAACACTGACCAGAGAAATCAAAGGAGAGCATTATCTGAGTAGTTCAGAAAGAATACGTTAAAAGTTAAAGGCTTTAAGATTTTCCAATGAACATTATGTTCCTTTGACTACAGTTGGAAGCAGGGGTTAAAGTGAGGGGGAACGGGGTGGAACTGAGTGCCACCACTTCTAATGGTGAGGTGGAACATTTTAACACTGGTGGAACACTGGCCCTGCACAGTAATTCTCACAGAAAAACATTCTAGTTGGCAGGGGGATTCCAAGATCCCTACCACTGGCCCTATCTCTGCCTAATGGGGGAAGGGGAGGCGTTAATTAGGTGGCATGGAGAAATGAGCCCCCCACCTCTGCATGACCACTTTAAGCCCTGGTTGCAAGTATTAAGAAGTTGGGACTGTGGATGTGAAGTTAGGACTGGATGCGAATGCAAGACAAATGCAACCCCAAAAAGAAGGAGAGGATAGTGAGAATGTTAAAACAAAATAGCCAAGGAAAAGTTCTAAAGAGGTACTGGTCAAAATCAAAGTACTGTATGTCATTGTCTGATTGCACCATCCAATTCTTTTTTGAATGATAATTGGCCCGATAAAAGAAGCCTCAGGTGGACCCCACTTTTGAAAAAAAATAAACACCTAGACTGAAACATGTTGAAGCAACGTACCCGCCTACTGCTTAGTGGTTGAAGACCTTAATAGGCATTACATACAATAACATCCCTTAATGGCCCAGATCCGTGGAAACAAAACCTATATTTGATCACTTGACATGGGCAGAAAGGGGCATCCAGTCACAGGTCTGTTTAAAAACCAGTCCCCTTACTCCTAACCACAGCACCCTAGTGAAGAAAAATGTAGTGTATAGCATGTCCAACTAACAGTACTCAACTGCACCATAGTAAAGTGTAGTGTGTATGGTATTTAAACACTCTTCCTAATAGTACCCTAATGGGTGTGCTAGTAAATGCTGTAAATGGTGTTTTATTTTTAAACAAGTTTTCTTCAATCCTATTCCACGCTCTATCTCTCTGATCTCCAGTGTAAAATGGCATAGATGATTATGATGGAGCGACTTACTGTATATAGTATTAAAAGCATGCACGATCTGACACCAGGCACATGCCATTTTGCTTCATTTAGGGATTTAAGTATGGTGGAAACACTAAGGTGGATTGGGCTGTAAGGGTAGGGTTAAGGACCAAAGGAGGAGGGGGGCTAGTGTTAGGCATTAAGGGGGGAGGGTTAGCTTTAGCCTGTGGAGGGAGGTTTAGTGTTTAGCACTAACAGTAAGGGTTAGGATTAGGCAGCAGGGTGGGGAGGGTTAGTGTTGGGTATACGTAAGGGATGGTAAGGGAAGTAGGGTTAGATGATAAGTATGCTTATCCAGTCCCTGTTGGGATTCTGCTTATTAGGATGCTATTGTTGGTCTTCTGACCACCTGTCTGCCATAAGGATTCCCTGTGCACATCATGAAAATTAAATATTGTATCACATAAAATGTGTTCAGGCTATTATTTCTGGACCACCTTCTTAAATTCTTACAGTGTATACATTTTGGTTAATTATAATAGCACTGACTCATTGGAGCTTACATTCTAAATTATTTATAACTAGGTGATTCATCGCGCCCTACGGGCGCTCTTCACACCGTCGTAAGGGGCTGCGCCCCCTTAATTTGTGAACGTTTGTATATGAGAAATATGGTTAGAATTGTATGAAAGATGCCCTGTATTGCAACTTAGGTGTCCGCGAATCGCGGGAGGGGGGGTCGCGGAGGGTGCCGCGAATTGCAGGAGGGGGGGTCGCGGGGGGTGCCGCGAATTGCAGGAGGGGGGGTTGTGGGGGGGTGGATGCTGCGAATCGCGGGAGGGGGGTTACGGGGGCGGGGGTTGCGGCGAATCATGGTAGGGGGGGTCGCGGGGGGTGTGCCGTGAATCACGGGAGGGGGGGTCACGGGGTGGGGTGCCGAGAATCGCCGGGGTGTGTGTGTGTGCCGTGAATCGCGGGAGTGGGGGTTGCGGGGGGGTGGGGGGGGGGTGTGACGCGAATCGCCACAAGAAAAAATCAACACAGAAAGGTCAACACATGTAAATGTTGACATAAGTGTGGCACTTCATTGGTGTCCATGTCGACACATGAGAATGAATATGAAAACATTCAAAAAATGAAAAAAAAACTTCAAAAACTCAGGTCAACCTTTTTCATTGTCGACCATAGCCATGTCAGTGTTTTCCATGTGCAATTTAATTCTGGAGCTGCCGCGAATCGCGGGGGGGTGCCGCGAATTGCGGGAGGGGGGGTCGCGGGGGTGGGTGCCGCGAATCGCGGGAGGGGGGGTTACAGGGCGGGGGTTGCGGCGAATCATGGGAGGGGGGGTCGCGGGGGTGTGCCGTGAATCACGGGAGGGGGGGTCACGGGGTGGGGTGCCGAGAATCGCGGGGGAGGTGTGTGTGTGTGTGCCGTGAATCGCGGGAGTGGGGGTTGTGGGGGGGGGGGTGGGGGGGTGTAACGCAAATCGCCACAAGAAAAAATCAACACAGAAAGGTCAACACATGTAAATGTTGACATAAGTGTGGCACTTCATTGGTGTCCATGTCGACACATGAGAATGAATATGAAAATATTCAAAAAATGAAAAAAAAACTTCAAAAACTCATGTCAACCTTTTTCATTGTCGACCATAGCCATGTCAGTGTTTTCCATGTGCAATTTAATTCTGGAGCTGCCGTGAATGACGGGGGGTGCCGCGAATTGCGGGAGGGGGGGGTTCACAGGGGTTCCGGTGGGGGGTTGTCGCGAATTGCGGGAGGTGGGGGGTCACGGGGGGTGCCGCGAATCGCGGGGGGGGGTTGCGGAGGGTGTGACGCGAATCGCCACAAGAAAAAATCAACACAGAAAGGTCAACACATGTAAATGTTGACATAAGTGTGCCACTTCATTGGTGTCCATGTTGACACATGACAATGAATATGAAAACATTCAAAAAATGAAATAAATCTTCAAAAACTCATGTCAACCTTTTTCATTGTCGACCATAGCCATGTCAGTGTTTTCCATGTGCAATTTAATTCTGGAGCTGCCGCGAATCACGGGGGGTGCCGCGAATTGCGGGAGGGGGGTCGCGGGGGTGGGTGCCGCGAATCGCGGGAGGGCGGGGTTCACAGGGGTTCCGGTGGGGGGTTGCCGCGAATTGCGGGAGGTGGGGGGGTCACGGGGGGTGCCGCGAATCGCGGGAGGCGGGGTTGCGGGGGGGTGTGACGCGAATCGCCACAAGAAAAAATCAACACAGAAAGGTCAACACATGTAAATGTTGACATAGGTGTGCCACTTCATTGGTGTCCATGTCGACACATGACAATGAATATGAAAAAATTAAAAAAATTAAAAATAAATCTTCAAAAACTCATGTCAACCTTTTTCATTGTCGACCATAGCCATGTCAGTGTTTTGCATGTGCCATTTAATCCTGGGGCTGCTGCGAATTGCAGGGGGGGGGGTGCCGCGAATCGCGGGAGGGGGGTCGCAGGGGGGGTGCCGCCAATCGTGCAAGGGGGGGTCGCGGGGGGGGGGTGTTTTCTTTTTGCCGCGAATCGCGGGAGGGAGGTCGCGGGGGGGGGGTGTTTTTTCCGCGAATCGGGGGGTGACGGGGGAGGGTTTGCCGCGATTCGCGGGAGGGGGGGTCGCGGGGTGGTGGTTATGCCGCGAATTGCGGGAGGGGTCGTGGGGGGGTTCTTTTTGCAGCGAATCGTGGGAGGGGGGGTCCCGGGGTTTTTTTGCTGCGAATCGCGGTAGGGGGGGTCGCGGGGGAGCGGGTGTTTTTGCCGCGAATCGCGGGAGGGGGGGGGGCGCGCGGGGAGGGGAGGTTTTGCCGCAAATCGCGGGAGGGGGGCGCTCACCTGGTGGCTGTGGAGTAGCAGTGCTGGGCAACATGGGAAGGCAGTGGGTGTCTGGCACTGTCTGTGGGCTCATTGGGCTGGTTCTCTGTCACATACCTCCCAACATGACCCTCTACAGGAGGGACACAATGCTCTATTTCTAGACTTCCCCTTAATGTATGATTGCCATCACCTGTTTTAAACAGGTTAATTTCTCAGAAAGGTGTTCAGCACAGATGAAGGCAATCACACATTAAGAGGAAAGTCCAGGAACAGAGCGTTATAGACACAGACACCCACTTTGAGTGACAGATGTAGCCAAATATATAGGAGATGTACCTGTATATAAGCTATTGAGAGTCAATTTTGTTACAAGCCAATTAAATTAACAGTATGTTTTTTAAAGGTTTCTAGGAAAGGGGAGAACCAGGAGTTAGTCTACAATCAATAGTACTGTACTCAAAAGCCACAGGTAGGAATCAAATATTTGAAAAAGTAGTATACTGTATGTGTAACCTAGAACCAATAACTGTAGGGTCTCATGTGCTAAATTGTATACAAAATGTACGCACAACTCATCTAAAAACCCTGAACCCTGCTATGATGTGTACTGTTAAAAATACAGTAGTGTCACAACATTAAGTTATTGTTTGGTTCTTACCTGGTTTGTGGCTTCTCCTGTCAGTTCAGCCCTACTACATGCTGCAAGGGAGTTCTGTGTGGTCTGAGCTTTGCTAATTGATTACAACACCTGGGTGAGTCCATACTGCCAGACAGCTCTGTTTAACCTGACCATTGCTAATGATTAAACACCTGAGTGAGACATGCTCAGCTCTCATTGATTGAGGCACAGGTGATCCAGTTCCTTGTGCTTCCTATAAAAGGCAGCCTCTGGCAGACAGACCCTGCCAGAGTATAGGTTCACTAACCTGCTCCAGCGTTCCCAGTGCTTGGTCTGATATCCAGTGTTACCAGTGTATGATTCCGGCTATTCTCCTGACTAATCTCCTGCCTGCTCCCTCTGTACTACATCCGTGACATCCAGTGTATGACCTTGGCTTGTTCTGTGACCATTCTCCTTCCTGCTCCCTGTGTACTGCATCCTGTGACTCCCAGTGTATGACCCGGCTAGTACTTGGACTATTGCTCAAGCCTACTCCTATAGTACCTGTATCTGTCTACAATTTCCTGACCTGGCTAGTCTGACCATGAGTATTCCAGAGCTTACCCTGCCTTATGCCCAGTGTTTACCAGCACTATGTGGGAAACCTGACCAGGGGACCGCGACCGGCGTACCAAGTGCAGCGAAGCCCAAATCCCGCTTGGAGGGGTCACTGGCGAAAACCACCGGTACGGTTAGACTCCGCACCCCTGAGTCAGGTCAAGCCAATTCCCGGTCTGGCATTCACCCGTCCGAGTCAAAAACCGTGACAAGTAGATAGATACTAACATTATCCTTGACCATTTTCCTGCTGAAAGATTAATCTTGGCACCCTTTCTGTAGAGATTAACAGCCACCATGGAAAAGATATTAGAAGTTTCTTTTACAGTATCTTGCCTGCATAGAAGCTTAGGTTTACTTTGTCCTGATCATCAATGGTCCGATATTTCTGCCATTGAGGTTTATAAAAAATTGTAATTGTTTTTAAAAGTTAAATGGTATAAGACATATATATATATATATATATATATATATATATATATACTCACTCTGATGGTGGCACTCTGGTCTTGGAAGAAGTACATACAGACCACTTTCAAAACGAGTGCCGACACACGGAGATTTTATATATATATATATATATATATATATATATATATATATATATATATATATATATATGGTGGGTCCAGAGGGTGGCCGGCACTCCATGCAGCAGCAGACAAACGGGTCGGGTGCCCTCCCAGGAGAGGGGGATGAGACCCACTCCAATATATAACAACACACAGACGGGTGGCACTCCAGAAAAAATGACAATAATCAAACGGTCAGGTGATCCAACGTTTCAAATGTTATTACAACATTTTTCATCAGGTATATAGCATTCGAAAACGGTCTGGCACTCTGGATGAGTCAGGCCAAACACCGGGGTGCCTTCCTGAGAAGGGAATAGAGCTGGCTTTGGATCCACAGCAGTGGAATCACGAGGCAGCACTCTCCGGATTTGGTGCAAAATAATTTGTATTTAAATCATGAACGGCAAAAGAAGGTGCAAAATCAGGTCATAGGTGTCAACATTTTCGGGGAGCAATCCCCAATAGTTTTGGGGAGCAATCCCCTTCCTCCCTATATATATATATATATATATATATATATATATATATATATATATATATATAGAGAGAGAGAGAGAGAGAGAGAGAGAGAGAGAGAGAGAGAGAGAGAGAGAGAGAGAGAGAGAGAGAGAGAGAGAGAGAGAGAGAGAGAGAGAGAGAGAGAGAGAGAGAGAGAAGTGAGCTGCTGTTGTCAATATCTTGCCCCGGTGCCAGCTGACAGAAGGCAGCAACGTGGTACTGCCCACAGTAAATAACCAGGTAATGAATGGGTACTCAGGGACTCCAAGATGCAGGTGAAAACAGGTACCAAAATTTATTCCATCAGTGGTCTCACAAGCGTCAGCGTTTCGGGGGCCGGACTCCCGTCGTCAGGACAAGTTGCAGACAAGGTGTTAAACGATGCAATGCGATGCGATGGACCCGATTTTTCCATAGGATTCAATGTTAAAATGGACTGAGTCCATTTTAACATAGGATTCTATGGGAAAAAGGGTCCTTTTCATTTCCCCACTATCCAACTACGCATGGAGTTGGATATAAACCTGTGGCGAGCGTAGCGAGCCACCGAGCCCGAAGCATGGCGAGGGGATGCGGAATACTTTTTAACGAATCCGCGTCCCCTCGCGGGGCACGCTACGCTCGCCGCGCTTCGGGCTCGGTGGCTCGCTATGCTCGCCACAGGTTTGTATCCAACTCCATGCGTAGTTGGATAGTGGGGAAATGAAAAGGTCCCTTTTTCCCATAGAATCCTATGGAAAATCGGGTCCATCGCATCGCATGCGATTTGGTCGGATGCGATGCGATAATCGGGCGTCCAGATACTACATAAGTACCATATAAGGCTATCTACTCCTCACCTCTATGAGGTGAAGTACCACCACTGACCACTAGAGGCCATTCCCGCTACCAAATAACTCCTTTGTGTGCTAAAAGAGGTCATAACAGAAAGTGAAAGCAATTTTTGCAGGGATACTGATCTGTTTTAAAGTTGCTGGATATGTAGAGCGGGAGCTGTGAAGACAGATATTGGAGATACTGTATGAGCAGATAGGGAATGGGGGTGGAGTGGAGAGTTTGTGGGCTAAAAACAGCTCAAATTAAAGTAAAAACTGCCACAGCTCAAAGTGAAAGTAATAGCTGTCACAGCTCAAAGTGAAAGTACATTGCAGAAGCCATCATTTTGACTGGCTTTTAACTAGTATTTTAAATAAACGTTCTTAACCTAATGCAATGACCCCCTCCTTCTTCTGCCCTAATAATTCCTGAAAGTTTTTTGGAAAAAAATATAAGCATGTTAAGAGGTAAAGTATTGCAAAATTAATTCAAATTTTTGCATGTACAGTACATCTCTTAATTTTCTATATAATTTGCAAGCATTTGTTTGTTTGTTTTTCTGAACAAAGAACAGAGAACCAAAAAGCTTGCAATGTATTTGTTCTTTCTTCATATAATTTGTTTACAAAATGGCAAAAATACATTACTCTGAACATTTACTAGAAATAAGTGTCTCTATAGATATTCAGAGCTTACCCCTGTGATGGAAACACACAAGCACAAAAGATAGACCTCGCTTAAATTCACAATTTCTCAGTATAATAAAAATAAGGCGCTACAAAAATAAACAACATAACAATTGGATCTCTCTTATCTGAACAAACTGTATTGAGCATAACTCAAAGAAGAATGTAAGACAGATACATGTTAGAATAAAGATATTTTGTACCACAATAAGCCCACTCCTGACAGTGGGAACATAAGAAAAAAAGTATTACAAAAGAATAGTACATCAACTGAACAGCTTGCACCCGACGAAAATGAACCAATTTATAGATAAGAAAAAAAAATAAGGGTACTTATTTTCATTTACCCGCGTAGCTTGCTGCAACATTATATTTTTAAATAGTTTAAAGTAAGAAGAAACATAGAAATGTCAATGGGCAGTTCTGTGCTATCATTTAGGAAAGGAACGCAGAATTTTATATCTTCATCTGGTTAAGAAAAAAAAATCACAAACTTTGAATAACGAAGCAACAATTTTGGGAATTTTGCAATAATCTAATTATTAAATGTTCTATTTTTAATTCAATTATAATCTAGAATGATACTGTGTAAAAGAGTTATTATTATTTCATTACTAACCAATTTAATATAAAGATCCTAATCCAGTGATGTCGTTTTATGTAGGATTGATGCAATTACCTGCAAGTGGGAGTGGAATGACTTCCAGCAGTTTTGCAGGGTATGTCAGAGACTATTGTAATTGCCTGTATTAATGAAAAACACAGTACAGGGTGACCAGCTGGAGGCAGCTCAGGTCTATTTGAATCCGTGCTTATGTAGAGAGAGGACTATGAAGCTTGCAAGCGTCTCCGGTATATTAAAATCCAGGATTTGAGAACTTTATATACAATGGAATCAGGGTAGGAACTATACTTTTGTGGGCCCCTTGTAAAATTTTGAAAGGTGTGTGTGGAGGGGGGCATGAGGAGTAGTGATCTACCTGATACCTGTTGATCCAATGGTCAGATAGAAGGCATAAGGATAAGTCTGAGAGGGGGTCAGGTGGGGAGGGTTGAATTAAGGCTTGGTGGGGCCAGGGTCACTTAATATTGGGTGGAGAAAAGGGGGTGTTTATTAGATTGTGCATACCTCCCAACAAGGCCCATTCCAGGGGGACAAAATGCTCTCTATATAGGATTGGCACCACTGGTGTGGAACTATTTAATAAAATAATTTCATCTCAGGTGATTTCAATCATAAAGAGAGAAGTCCACATAGAGAGGATTTTTCCCACCTGGAATGGGTCATGTTGAGATGTATGGAGTATGTATATTAGATTTAACCTAATAGTGTAATAATGCCTGGGTGCTGTTTACAGCTCCACCTAATTGACAATTATTTTATAAAGTTATCTTGTAGTAGAACAAAGACAACTTAAACAATATTAAAATACACGTAAGAAAAATCAAATCAACTGCATCATCTACAGTATAGTAGCTTGTCAAATGCAAGAATAGCAGCAGCCCCTGTACTACTTACACACTGGGACAGAAAGCATGAGAGCTGGTGATGTCACAGTGCTCAGGCCAGGAAGCCCCTGATAGAGCCCCCATGGTACAGTATCCCGTGCGTCCTCCTTAATCTGGCTATGTTCGTGGGTATTTTAAAGGGAATGCTGGATGCTTTGAGAGCATATTGTGAGAAAATATTTGGCCTAGTGCAGTGGTTCCCAAACTGTGTGCCGTGGCTCCCTGGGGTGCCTTGGGACACTTGCAGGGGTGCCACGGGTTGGTGGACCAGGACCAATTCAAATTATTTATGGTCAATTATTTATGGACAAAACCAGTGCTGGTGGCTGCCAATCATAAAATGTGTACAATCAGAGCCAAATCCTGCCCTTTACCACATAACTGAACCTAAGAATCACATATAAACACAATCTACTTAATTTTATTTTTATTTTTTGGGGCCTAGGGGTGCCGTGGAAAAATTCTGTTACTCTAGGGTGCCGTGATTCCAAAAAGATTGGGAACCCCTGGCCTAGTGGCAAAAACTATATCCAATGCCGAAATAAATACATAAAAACATATATACTTTACAGTGTTTTATGTTATATTCTTAAAACTGCTAAAATCACTAGTTGACCAGTGCAAATAATCCCTATACTGTAATCCATAATACACTGAAAAAGATTCACACACCAGTATGGTTGAATATGTATGAATATAACCAGGACTCAGTGAATGTATTTATAAAAATATTTAATATACAGTACAGTAAATAGATAAGTCTGTAATATCAATAGCAGCATTTTTTATCAACACATGATATTATACATTATACGTATATAGCCTGTTTAATAAACACAACTACTCATAGGGTATACAATAACTGCAGCTAGGCTTGCGGCTTTGCTTTACCACCCTAGTCCAGGTGAAGCTATAGCCCCTGCTGCTGTAGAAACACAAAGTCTTGACTTGTACATGCAGCTACTATAATGGTAATTCATTGTCCATGTCAAAGAATAAAATAAAAAAGTAAGCACCATTAACAAATAGTTCCTCTCACTGTTAGCATATAACAAACTGCAACGACTCTAGGGAGATGCCATCTAAGACAGTTTAAGAACAACTTACAGGGCACAGTGGCAGCGGTGTTTGGGCAAGGTGGCATCAGGGTACAGGGCAGTAGGAGGTAAAGAATACAGGGCAAGGATACAGCAGGGTACAGCACCTCCTCCCCACCCCCCTAACCCTGCCCATCTCCTTAAAGCGGAGATGGGAAGGTTTTCCGATCCCCGCCACCAAGTGACTGGGATGCTTGTGCGTCCCAGTCAGATGGCGTGCCTCTCCAGATGGAGCGAGCCAGCGCTCGCCAGTGGGGACATTCTGGTGATCCCTGGAGCTGAATGAGGGGGGCTCCAGCTGTACTTCCATTCTCTAGATGCATTCTGCCATACACAGTGAGTGAGAGTAAAGTTATGGTGACACCACGACCCCTGCTAAAACCAGGGCCCACAATAATATAATGACACATCATTTTTTTTTTAAAGCGGTGCATTAGGATTGCTTACTGGGTCAACGGACCTTCTGAGCATCCAGGCCCCCTAGCAATTGCATCTTCTATAGTTTTGCTGCTTTGCAAGCCAACTAATACCGCCCACATGAACGCCCGCCCCCCGCTGGACACAGAATGTCACCACAGGCATGTGAATGGATATTTTCCATAAACATCCATTGGCAGCCTTGCGTGCGGGCCCGACAATTGAATGATTTTTGAAGCGCTCGCTAATCTAAGTCACTTCCTGGTAATTTAGATTAGTGGCTCCCTGCTTCATGAACATGGTGGGCAGCTGACATCCGGTGACATCAGCTGCCCATCCTGAAAAAGGCAGAAAGCCACCCCCGTTCCCATGGGGATGCCCAGCGTTTTCCTGGGTATGCCCAGGAAATGCTGGGGGTTTGCATGCGAACTCCTCCAGCACACCCCCTCCCCCCCATGTGCTACAAGCGCCTCAGAGAAGACCTGCACATGTGCATATTTGGGTTGATTAGATCAGAATGACCCCCCAAGTGTAATAGTGGCTTGTTGTTCATTTATATTCGTTATTGCTAGACTAAACTGCTGAATGGAAGTTAGCAGATTTTTAGGCTCTTATACATCACTGAAAAAGTTGCCCTACAGAGCTCTGGGTTTATTATCACAATTGGTACAGATGTGTGAAAATTACAAACTCATCAATGGTTTTCCTAAAATTGCTGTATAAAAAGGCATTTTCTGAGATCCCCCAAACCACTTTCTGTATTTGTTTTTGTTTATATTGCTGTTGACATTCTGTATTTATTTCTTATTTTATTACATATAATATTGGCATAAACTAAGTGAGATTATTGGGATTTAGCAGCTTAATTTAAATTGGAATCAATGTGTAATGATTGTTCCCAGCAATGTTCTCCTTTCCTAATGTGTAATATACAATTGGTAATTGTTTCAAATTAAATCAATGTGTTTTCCTTATATGCAATATTTGGACTATGGGAAAAACAAATTAGGTGTTACAGAAAAATGTTGTATTGTCATACTGTTATTTAATATGCTAATCTAAGACACATTTGTACACAAGAAACGGTACTTGTTTCCTATCTGGGCGCCCACGATTGAAATCGCGGGCATCGGTGGTAAAATCGGGGCCATCGCGGGCATCGCGGCCGATAAAAAATCGGGTGCGATGTGCCAGACGCGATGCCCGCGATTTTCCCATAGAGAACAATGTTAAATGCCTCAATTTACCCGCGATGACCGCGATTTACCATAGGAAACAATGTTAAATGGATCAATTTCCCCAAATTATCATAGGGAACAATGGGAAATGGGGCAAAAACACCCCTGAACATAGAAATGTCCCCCCAAAAGTAGTTGACGCTACCCCGCCATCAACGTGAACCCGAAGCGTGGCGAGCGCAGCGAGCCCGCGAGGGGCGGCGGTACGCGTCCTCCGACCTTTTCATGCCCTACTATCCACTAGGGCGTGGAGTGAGAATAGAATAGTGTGGCGAGCGCAGCGAGCCACCGAGCCCGAAGCGTGGCGAGCGCAGCGAGGGGACGCGGATACCTTCACAGGTAAACGCGTCCCTTCGCGGGCTTCCCAGGTGTCCGCGTCGCCATGGACACCTGGGAAGCCCGCGAGGGGACGCGGATAACTGTGAAGGTATCCGCGTCCCCTCGCGGGGCTCGCTGCGCTCGCCACGCTTCGGGCTCGGTGGCTCGCTGCGCTCGCCACACTATTCTATTCTCACTCCACGCCCTAGTGGATAGTAGGGCATGAAAAGGTCGGAGGACGCGTACCGCCACCCCTCGCGGGCTCGCTGCGCTCGCCACGCTTCGGGTTGGCGTGGATCGTGGGGTGGCGTTAAAAATTTGGGGGGACATTTAAGGGTTAATTGTGCCTATTTGGGCTCTGTAGCCCATTTAACATTGATTCCTATGGCCACATCGGGTCCATTGAGGCATTTAACAGTAAAATCGCGTCGGTCGGGCCATTTAACATTGATTCCTATGGGAAATCGGGTGCATCGCGTCGTGGGCATCGCGGGTACATTTATGGCCGGCCGCGACGCGACCGACGCGATTTCCATTCAATGGGAAATCGCGGGCATCGCGTCGGTCGCGTCGCGGCCAGACATAAATGTACCCGCGATCGCCACGACGGGCGCCCAGATAGGAAACAAGTACCCAAGAAACCTATAAAATGAATATGTTAAGCAGACAATATTATATATATATCTTATTAAGACAAGTAAGGGGTGTCCTTACATGTGTATTTATAATATTGGAATTAAATATTAAATTTCACTCAATACAATCCTTCTGATGCTTATTTACTAACCTCTAATTGTTAGATTAAAATGATTGCTGTTTTTAATAAACATAAAAATCATATTGGCATCATGAGTTTCCTAAATAAACATTAATTTTACAGATTCTTTATTAAAACCAATATTTCAATAATAACATGGATATGAAATGACCAGAGTATTCATATATTGTAATGGGCAACTATTGAAACAGAATCTTGCCAAATCTTGTAGCAGATGAAACAGGATCTTGCAAAATAACAGGCAATAATAGGTAAGGCAGAGTCTCTTGCAATAAACAGGTATTTGGACAGACATACTCTTATGATAAATAAAATAAAAATAAAAAGGCTAACAAATAAATATTTGGGGAAGAGGTATTAAAAGTGAATTGGCAACAGATAAAGTCAATTCCCATGCACCAAACACTTACTGTAATAGGTGAAAACAATATGTTTGCATACAGATGTAGCGGGGATCATCTTTGCAGGGTCTGGTGATAGAATCGCCGGCTACCATCAGGGGTGCGCGTGCCACTGGTACCCCTCACCCCCCCCTGAAATGGGGTCGGGTAGTCTCCTGAAGCAGAGACGGGCAGGGAGATGCTGCCCAGCCGCCGTGTTACTGGGATGCGCATGAGACGCACACGCGTCCCAGTCCCTATTGCCAGCACTCGCCAGTAAAAGGGCGGGCGCCGGGATTGAATGAGCGGCACTACATCTGTATAAGCAGGTACTGAAAAACTATCTTTGCAAAATAACTGATAGAGATGAAGCAAGTCTTATAGGCTTGAGGACTATGAACGAACTAGGAACCGGGGACCAGAAGGACCAGGGACCACACTGTTTTATCTTAGTTGGTATTTGTTCACAGACTTATTACAGTTTATTTTATTTTATTTAATAACAGTGTAAACTGTTCAAAAAAGAAAACTATACTATTAAGTGTCTGGCGTGAATGGATACTAACAATCTAAATGAGCTACTTTTCTACCTTCTACCTACCTACTTTTCTACCTACTTTTCTACCTTCTAAGATCAAACTGCTACCAATTGTATGTTACTAATGTCTCCAACAGAAGAAGTTGATGCGTGCAATGCTATTTCATCCATTTCTATGTAAGGGTCAGATGTACTAAGCATGAAAAGTGAGAAAATGGAGAGTGATAAACCACCAGCCAATCAGCTTGTAACTGCCATGTTACAGACTGTTTGAAAAATGACAGGTAGGAGCTGATCAGTCGGTGATTTATAACTCTCAATTGTATCACTTTTCAAGGCTAAGTACATCTCGCCCTACTGTAATTGTATATTTTGTATACATTGTATACAATTTACAATTGTATACATCCGTACTATACTAAAGAGTTAGTTTACTCGGGACACATTATCCTTGTAAAAAAAAAAAAAAAACCTCCTTTCAGAGAGCGCTGTCCTTTCAAATAATTAATTGAAGATTTTTTTTTTAAATAAGATTAATCCACAATAATTTTTATTTTTCCTTAATTTAAACATAATTCATTATAGAATAAATTAATTGATAAATGCACACAATGGGGCAGATGTATTAAGCCTTAACAAGAGATAAATGCAAGGGTGATAAGGAGAGATAAACGTCCAGCCAATCAGCTCCTTACTGACTTTTTTCAAACACAGGCTGTAACATGGCAGTTAGCAGGTGATTGGCTGGACATTTATCTCTCCTTATTACCCTTGCATTTATCTCTTGTTAAAGCTTAATACATCTGCCCCAATAATACATAATATCAACAACATAAAAAAATAAAAAAAAACAAGTTACTTAATTAAGAACAATTTAAAATAACCAGAAATAGAAATTCATGTAACGCTTATTATGTTGTTAAACGATAATTAGCATAGTTCTACATAAAAGATGGATTTCTGATGGCTTTGATTTCAATACCAGAAGCTTCTGAGGCTAGATGGTTTGAGGCATGGAAATATAATTTATTTAAAAGAAGAAGTCTCCTCTATGTAATTAATTCTCCTGAGTGTCTCTTATTTCATAGGACAGTCAGATAGAGCGGTACCCTTACGTTATATATCACCCGCTGATTTCTTGGGCCACTTCTCGATATTAGTCTCCTCCCATGGTGAGGTATCAGTGGCATGCATGGGGGTCCGGAGAAGCAATCTCTATGCCTTATAGCAGTACCGCAGTCCTTATTGATTTTTAGAACATCCAGATATCCTCAGGAGTAACTTTGGCTGTGATGCCTTACTCCACTTGGCGGCTTCCTCAGGTTGAGCCATAGAACTTCAAAGGCTGCATTATATCGCCGGATTCATAAGCGCACTTTTGAAGACATGCTGGTATGGCGTGCGTGTCACGCCTCATTTTTGCTAGTGTGATATATAGCTTCCCGCGGCCATCTTTGATTGGAATATCAAAGCCTTGTTTTAAACCCTATTCTGCCTCATTTATATAGACCGCCTTCTGCAGCCGTGTTGTACCTTGTTTTTATAGATTTAAAGATTACATTCTTTCCACATTGCCTCCTGTAGTTGTTTATAATTCATCTTTCAAAAAAATTATTGTTTTCTCCAATCTAGCCTCTTATAGCCATCTTTACATATACTCCATTCATTTGGTCTCATCGCAGCCATTTTTGTTTCTGGCAATTTTTCCCTTAGAGCAAATTTAAAAGGGATTCTACCCTATATCCCTGTACAACATATTACAACACAAATTATTCATATATACATTTCAACTATAATTCCAGGAATTTCCCACTTCACCATTTCACTATATAAATTCTATAATTATCCTCTTAGTTTTTGAAAAGATTTTTATTTACTTATGTATTAATATTATTAATTATTCTTGGCAACCAGAATAAATGAGGCAGAATATGGTTTAAAACAAGGCTTCGATATTTTACATTTATTTTTCCCTTTAACCATCTTCTTAGTGCATTCCAAATGGAATTATTCAATACGTAATGTGAACATGCCAGTGCTACATGTACTTTAAAAGTGATACATACAGGTCTTACTTAATGTGCATTGGAAAGCTGCAGCAAGAGTATTAGGATTCAAAATCAAGAAAGGAAAGCTTAACTACTAGGTATATATTGTGACAAGGATCACAAAAAAAAAAAAAAAAACAAAAAAAAAAAAACACATGGACTCAGATAAAGACTTATTTTTAACAACAGGTCACAGCATAGCAGGTTAAATCCATCTGCAATTGGTATTACAGGCAGTTGCATACAGGCACTCTCAGCATAGCAGACTTTTGAAAGGCTCCAATGGCCCCTATCATAAAACACCCCTGGTCTATCACTTGGATACATATTCCACCATCAAGAGCAAGGTGACTCTGCCCTGTAAACCCTTATATCTCTAAATCCCAGGTGCAGCTGGGAATTTGCTACTGCTTCCAAAATCTGGTCTGGATCCTCCACATTACTTTCATTTGGGGGAATGGTGACTCATTCACACTCCTCCCCCCTTAGCTTCAACCACCCTGGTGAAGCTACACCATTTTCAGGCAAGCTCTCTGCCTCGCCCACCCTTACTTGTGCCATATGCCTGTGTGCACAGCCCTCCACCACTTTCCAGAGGTTGCCCACCTTGACTTCTTCCTCTTACTCTAGCTTCACAAAAGGGTTGCTTGAAGGATCAGGACCTACAAACCTCCTTTAAAGGGTATTGGCATTAAGGTGCTGTTTCCCCGGACAATGCCTCACCTCAAACTTAACTGGATGAAAGGTCAAAAACCAATGGGTCACATGAGCATTCACCTCTTTGTTTGTATGCATCCACTGTAAGGGTGAATGGTCTGTGACCAACAAAAACTCTTTTCCCAAAAAATAATACTGTAATGACTCAACTGCCTACTTAATGGCCAAGCACTCCTGCTCAACAGTTGAGTACTTGCGCTCTCTGGTCAATAATTATAGAGGATGCGCTTCTCATCTCATCTACCTCTTGGGAGAGGACTGCTCCTAATCCTGTCCCAGATGCATCCGTTTGTAACACAAATTGTTTTCTAAAGTCAGGAGCTTGCAAGAGAGGCTTGGTACACAAAGCTCATCTTAAATCCTGCCAAGCAGTTTCCAATGGTCTAGACCATGGGTGTTCAAACTGTGGCCCTCCAGATGTTGTGAAACTACAAATCCCAGCAATCCCTGCCATAGTTTTAACACTCCCTTATATCAAAACTGTGGCAAGGCATGCTGGGATTTGTAGTTTCACAACATCTGGAGGGCCACAGTTTGAACACCCATGGTCTAGACAGTCAAAAGGTCGACATGGGGTTTTTCATTTTTTTTGTCCTGAATTTCAACACAGTGGACATGGACACTGAAACATAGCACAGCGTTAATTTCATATATATTGCCGTGGGAAAAATCACCATCAAATGTCTGACTACGGAAACACTTTATTGAAAAGGACCCTTCACAAATACCTATAAGGACTGTAATAATTTTCATATTCTTATTTAGGTACTTGTGTAATATCTGGGCGCCCGATTTTTTCATTGTATTGCATTGCATTGCATCGCATGCAATATAGTGGCATACAATTCATGCGTTGCGATTTTTCATTGTAAAGATCCGATTTTTAATTGTATAGTCACCCATGGGTGATTTCATACCCCCACTATCCAACTACGCATGGAGTTGATTTTATAAAGTGTGGCGAGCGCAGCAAGCCACCAAGCCTGAAGCGTGGTGAAGCATGTAAAGTAATCCGCATGCGCTCGCCACTCTCGGGCTCGGTGGCTCGATGCGCTCACCACACTACATAAAATCAACTCCATGCGTAGTTGGATAGTGGGGGTATGAAATCGGGTCTTTACAATGAAAAATGGCATTGCATGCCTTAAGTAGTGGCATGCAATGAAAAAATCAGGCGCCCAGATAATACACAAGAACCCTTATTTATTACCAATATCGTTATTTGCGCCCCACGAGAGACATCCTCCAATCTCCCTTTATTTTAAAAATTCTGCTTTGGGGTGTTGGTGACACCCAGGAGGATCTCTCTCTAAGGCTGAATTGCACTTTTGGGAACTGTTATTTACCTTTTTTTGTAAGATTGGGTGGATGGTTACTGTTCCCGTATTGGATGGTATTGTAGTCAGTTTAATTTCGCTATAAAAAGCTCCTAAGCCGCTGAACTTTACTTACATCCAAATATGTGGGTGGGTGTTAAATTAGCCATGGTAAGTTACTGCAGCTAATTGAATATCCCATTTTTTGTTTCTATTTGTACATAAACTTTTGTATGTAGCCTGCATTTGGGCTTCTTGATTTTGTTTGATCTCTATCTAATTGTCGTCCATGATTGCTTCTCGTAACATGAAATTAAAAATACAGTCCGAGTTCATACATAAAGTACATTTGATTGTTTTAAAACTTAGAAGTGTGTAAAGATTTCTATGCATAGAGTTTCTTTGTATAAGGAACATTACAAAACCCCATGTTTAAATGGAGAAGACAATTTATACATGACATTGTTTATACTGCGGCAGTCAGGAGTGGTAAAAGTAATTCAAGCAGTGTGATAGTCGTTGCTTTTTATTTCAGTATAAAGCTCCTGCAGAAAATTGTTGTGTAAAATGTTCAGACATAAATGGTGCATTTATAATACATGTAGGACAAATGTCTTTAAATCTTTGAAAAATTAGATGTATTTTTCGAAAATATCTTATAAGGATATAGGATGATTTTGTTTTATTACTGCTGTTCTCCTCGAACATTACATAATGTACTACACTGCTGTGAGGTAACTACTTTGAGTACAATAGCAGATCAATTTACAACCTACTCTCATGATTTCAGCCAAGCAGTAGGAAAGCTTTTTCAATGACCTTAAGCAACCTTAAATAAATTGGGTCTATAAACTTTGATATGTCCTTCGTTCTTATTGCAAAGCTTTTTAATGCACATACTGTGATCTAAACATTATAATAATGGGGCACTTTATCACACTTTAAAAGCAATAGATTGAATATTTTACATGGAAACATTATTATCATGCACCATACCAGTGTTAATTACACATTTATATTAAATACAATATCAAATGAATAACTGATTAACTAATTTAGTGATTGATTTGTTTTGAGGAAAAAA
Organism: Crinia signifera; assembly: GCF_055691185.1. Classification (NCBI taxonomy): domain Eukaryota; kingdom Metazoa; phylum Chordata; class Amphibia; order Anura; family Myobatrachidae; genus Crinia; species Crinia signifera. The sequence goes on from NC_139217.1 coordinate 97,839,208, forward strand.
AATGGTACTTAGAAATTGTGTAACGTGTTGTGAAACTTTGTTACTGTACTGGTCTACTATTTAGTTCCATTTTGTCCTTGAAAACGAATTTTTCAAGCAGTCAACTAATTGATTATATAGTTTTTTCTTATTGGTCATCTTATCTACATATCGCCATTTTATTTACAACTGTTATGCATTCTTTTGTAGCTACAAATTCAAATTATTTTGTAATGGATGCAACACATACGTGTTGATATATTAGCATCACAGCAAACAAAGAACTAAATTAGCATAATAGTGTGCTTAAGTTTTAGGCAGGTTGAAAAAATGCTGCAAAGCAAGAATGCTTTAAAGAAATAAAAGTGTTAATAGTTTATTTTTTATCAATTAATAAAATGCAAAGTGAATAAACAGAAGAGAAATCTGAATCGAAATCAGTATTTGGTGTGACCACACTTCAAAACAGCATTAATTCTTCTAGGTACAGTATACTTGCACAAAGACAGGGCATTGAATATTAACAAGGCACACCTTACAGGTGATGAGGAAACACAGTAATTAAATGAAACAGAAAAAGCGTGTAGGGGTCTTAAATCTGGGTGAGGACCAGCCAAACTGCTACAAAGGTGACGTTGTGAAATACATTTTAACATCACAGGTCATACACCATGGCAATATTAAACACATCAACAACACACAAGTTAGTTAAACTGTATTAACAAGGCTTCTCCCAGGCAAAAAATTTCAAAGCAGACTGGGGTTTCAAGATCTGCTCTTTAAGCTCTTCTAAAGAAGCACAAAGAAATGGGCAACATTGAGGAACTTAAATGCAGAGTCAGCATCTGGTCTGGTGAGTCAAAATTTTAAAAAATGTGTAACAGAAGGCAGTTTGTTTGCTGAAGGGCTGGAGAGTGACTGCAGACGACAGTAATGCATGGGGGAGGTTCCTTGCAAGTTTGGGGATTCATTTTAGCAAATTAAGTCCTGGAAATGATGATCCATTATGGCCCCTACACAGCCCTCAACATCGAATGTCTGGGATTACATGAGGAGAGAGAAGGATTTACAAAGTCTACATCCTCAGATGATATGTGGAGATCTCTGGAACACCCTCCCTGCCTCCATAAGGAGGTGGGTCTGTAGGTGTGTCCCGGCTGGGATTGAATGATGATATTTCCACTGTTGGAACTATCATCAGACATTGAATATCCTTTTTGGTCTTTTCACAATTTGTTTGGGCAATTTCAAGACAAACATCCTTTGTGAAAACCAGACAGGGAGAGTACAAGTGAATGTGTCCTGAATTTCTCTTTTGGCAACAATCAATATGCCAATCAATATGCCACAAGCTACTTAGGCATGGAATCCATGGTTGAAGAAACAGACAAAATAGATAAGGCAGTAAATGTTATCTTTTTCTCCAACTCCCTCTATTTGAAGCATCCATATCCATCCATCAATCTTGGTGATGATCTGCATAAGCCTCTTCATGGAATATAAAACTGGATATTGGAGTAAGGAATCCTTCATTTGTTTTAATAAACTGACATAAAATGACTATCAAACTCTGGCCCAGTCCATTCATTGTCAGCTAGGGTGGCCAATACCAGGACTATTTTAGAACAGTATGTCTATGTTGTTCTGCACCCAGCTTCAAATAATGCAAGTGAAATTCTGTGTGTGCCACTCAATTTAAGTTATCATAGAGTAAACCCAATGCCTCAAAGAATGCATCTACAGCACGGATGGTGTAATGGTTAGCATTACTGCCTCACAGCGCTGAGGTCATGGGTTCGATCCCCACCATGGCTCTAACTGTGCGGAGTTTGTATATTCTTCCTGTTTTTGCATGGGTTTACTCCGGGTACTCCGGATTCCTCCCACAATCCAAAAATATACAGATAGGTTAATTGGCTTCCGACAAAATTAACCCTAGAATGTCTGTGTCTGTGTGTGCATGTACATGTGGTAGGGAATATAGATTGTAAGCTCCACTGGGGAAGGGACTGATGTGAATGTTCAAATATTCTCTGTAAAGTGCTGTGTAATATGTATTCGCTATATAAGAAACTGATAATAAATAAATAATTAAAAGTGCTGGATAATGGTGGCTTAAGCCCCATATTTGAGGCACCCATGTTTTTCTGACCCATAAGAATAAGGTTGTATACCTGTGGGGAAGGAGGGGGTTTTGGGGAAAGGGGGAAGGGATAGAACCTGAGCACAAGCGACACTGTAAGATTGTAAGGATTAGTCTAAAGTCAAGTTTATAAGAATAGGTAATTACCACAGTGTTTTTGTAGTCAAACAACCAATTGTCTGGTGTGTGGTGACGTGGCGGTGCTCCCCTGAGAGTAAGAATCATGTACCGAAGATTGAGAAGAAAAAGTACTCTCTTTTGTTTGGGGGCACTCTTTTAATTAAGTGTCTAGATATTTCGTGAGAAATAAAATTTAGCTTTTAATAGTTTTGTTAAAATATTTTGGTCAGACCGACACACAGACAAACAACACAAAACATAGAAAGTACAGTTGAATGGTATTAACACTTTTATAGAATAAATTTGTAATCAACTGTTTGTAAGGACCACATTTGTTTCTCAGATAGCAATTTACACAGTGATCAGACAGTACAGCTTATCTTTGAATGTCAGCCTATGTCTGAGTCAAGGTTTACTGTGTCTATCTTTGAGGTAAGGAAGTAACAATTAGCGAAATATTACACAGAGATAATGACCAGGCAGAAATTGTTCTGCACTGGTGCAGTCCGGATATTTACACATATATCATTTGCAGTACTGCTCAATAAATATATATAATTGGTCTATCAATTTTTGCAAATGCTGCTATTCAAAAATATATGCAGAGCCGTGCCTGGATACTGTTTTGCGAGGGTAATCGCTAAGATAGAGGGTGTCAAATATAGATTTGATATGAGAGAAAGTGACACTCACAGTTGAAAAGATTGCGGAGGCTGCTGCTGAGTCTCTCAACCGTCCTGGTATATTGAGAGTCAGTGAGCGTTCGGCAAGTTTATGACTGTATGAACAGAGTGTCGGAAATCAGGGAATGGGGCATCTGCTTTCTCCAGTTAGTAGTACAAGTACCTTGATGTATTAAATACAGTGCAGGGTTAAATGTTATCAATACTGATTTGGAGATGAGAGTACCCCTAAAGGTAAGGGTAGTATTAGTGGGGTATAGTAAATCAAACGTCTTACTTATGGGAGCAGGTGTGCTGCTTTCTGCTATGTGCTATAGAGTAAAGCATTGATAGCCGATGAGCGGCACCTGTTTCCTGTCAGCGTGAAGGAGTATGTCAGTTTAGAAAAATGGAAAGATAGCCTGGCAGGCAGGGAAAAAAGAGGCTGCTGTTAGAAATATACCATGTGTAAATTGCAGCAGTAATGAAAATAAAGGTAGCGATTACCGCCGCTTACCAAACAGATCCTGCTGGGTCTCTTGTAGGGATAGATCCGGTTTTGCTGCAGCCGCAAGTGCGGCGGGGAGTAGAGGGGAGCCGCTAATACGGCTGGATCAGACGGCAGTTTCGCTGGGGGTGGAGCTTCCTCAGTGTCCGTGACCATGGTGGTCACAGGCAGGTTTATATAGGCTTATAATTGGCTAATTTGAAACAGTGCGTGTGCACGTAGGAATGGCTAGTTTGTAGTAATAGCATTACCTTTTACAGCTGTGATCGGGAAAATGTTTATTGCCGGTAATTGAGAAACATTTTGTGTTATCTATATTTCTGTAGGACAATATGGTAGTTATACATTTAAATTTTAAATTTTATCATTGCTAAATGGTGTTTTGAAGATTTAAGTATTGATTTATTCACAGGTATTAATTGTATGGTGAACATTGTATTTGACCGCATGTTTAAGGAGAGAGCCTATTAACACCTATTAAAATATATATCTGTCTTATGGATAGACAGTCGCTAGTAGCGGGTTGTTATTGTATGGATTGTTCTTAATTGAATGATTTGGACTAGATAAGTGTTCAAAAACATTGTTTGAAGTATATGATATATTTTAGCATTCTATATAATGTTGCTAATTGTCAGCTGCAAGTTGCGCTCTCCATCTGCTCTCATACTATTATGTGATTCTACATGTGAATATATTCTGATATAATTTAGCTAGGCTAGCTGTGGATTTGTAGATTCTGAGGGGGTGCAGTGTCCGCTGACATCTGCGAGTCTAAAGGTTCATGAAGTGTTGTGTAAAATTATGCAAATAATAGTGCAATACGGGGAGTGATAAAGGGGTGAGTGCTAAGGTATCTAAGTGATGCGTGATGTGATTGACCAATCACATGTGTTATGTGAATTTATACAAATAATGGTGCCATTAGGAGATTGATAAAGGGGTGAGTGTTAGGGTATCCATGTGATGCGCATCACAATATTCATACAAAGTTGGGCCCTATATTCAATGTTGGTATATATAAAAAAAAAATGACGTTATATTTCACCCTATATCAGGAGAGACGCAAATTGTCCGATAAAGCAGATAAACACCATTAATACAAAATTGCGCTATGGACTGAGATAGGAGGAACCATTAAAATAGGGTTAGAGCGGAGACCATTAGCGACGCACCTCACCACGCCTACTGGCGTCAGACACCATTCCCGATTCTAACTTCCGGGTAAGATGGCGGTGCGTTCCACTCCGCTTCGGGTGGAACGCATAAAGGAAATACACTATTTAGAGATTTGTTAGACACAGGAATAGAAAACCTATAGAGCGGCTATATATCGCTCAGTCACTAAACTTAACTAAAACAAGTTCAGCCACTGTATGTAAACTAGAAAGGTGTTTTAAAAATACGAAATTCGCAATGCATTATGGGGCGATTCCCACGTATGCATACACCTATATATATTGAGATTTTATATAAGTTCTCCAACTATATATGAGGTTAAAATTTCCTAATTAGATAACACCTATTTATAAATTAGAAAATAAGTTTATATTAAATTAAATCACTATCACTTTAATTAAATTAGAATAACAGGAAGTGATGTCATAGACTAACCACTATATATACACAGTCCAAGGCACAGCTCACTCACTTGCTGGCTGGATCCCTAGGAGAGCACATGTCCCTACACTTAAAGGTGAAGTAACCATTAAATAATGTTGGATTTATATGATTGCAAAGTATGGTACCAGTTAATATACCAATATGTACTATATGTTTATTTTAGGAGTATTCTCAAAATATAAAGAGAATTATCTGAGAGTTTTTTGGCCCATGACAATTAATTCTACGGAACAAAAGTCTATTATGTCATTGAATATGACCCTATACTGATCCTAGGAGGTATGTGACAGAAATATCAATATAAGTATTTGTTATAAATCCCATAGAATATATAGGGGTATTTTTCATTATTATAATTCTATAATAATACTATAATTTTTATTATAATTTTCATTATATTTAAAATGGAACCAACTATTCTATTTCCTTTAGAGATTCAACTGCATACTTGTAGATACATTCCTTCTGAAAAATTACATCATATGGTGCTCATATTTTAATAAGGTATGTACATAAAATGTAAAATAATAGATAGAGAATTATATTTGTTATTTATTATCTGCTAAAATAGTAGTATCATGTCTATATAAACCCATTAGGTTCTACAGTCCAGTAAAAACATTCTTGGGCCACCAACAGAAATCTTTCTATCTGTTAACAATTAAACCAGACCAGATTCTGATGGGTACTAGATACTAGAGTTTATAAAGAGAAAAGGTATGTACCTCTGTGTCCTAAAGGACCATAAAATTGATAAATGAATTAATAAATATAATAATAATAATTATGTAAAAGAAATTGATAATATAAGTTCGCTTCTTCCATCTGTATATCATTGTCACTATAATTTTATAACATATAATTTTATGTATAATTGTGTGTATGTATGTATTATAAATTTGTAATGTTTTAATTATGTAATGTCCATAATGTGATTTTTATGTATACTATATATATTTTATAGATCACAAACCCCTGATGAAGCCTTTTTTATAAGGCGAAACGCGTTGGGTATTGATCGCGCTTTTTTGAAAAATAAAAGAAAAATTTCTTCAAAAAGAACCACCTATGAATTGTATCTAATTATTTTTTATTATTATTTTTATCATTGTATATTATATTGTATGGTATGGACATTACTAACCAAGGGCGCTGAAGACACAAAGTATTCATACAAAGTTGGGCCCTATATTCAATGTTGGTATATATAAAAAAAAAAAATGACGTTATATTTCACCCTATATCAGGAGAGACGCAAATTGTCCAATAAAGCAGATAAACACCATTAATACAAAATTGCGCTATGGACTGAGATAGGAGGAACCATTAAAATAGGGTTAGAGCGGAGACCATTAGCGACGCACCTCACCACGCCTACTGGCGTCAGACACCATTACCGATTCTAACTTCCGGGTAAGATGGCGGTGCGTTCCACTCCGCTTCGGGTGGAACGCATAAAGGAAATACACTATTTAGAGATTTGTTAGACACAGGAATAGAAAACCTATAGAGCGGCTATATATCGCTCAGTCACTAAACTTAACTAAAACAAGTTCAGCCACTGTATGTAAACTAGAAAGGTGTTTTAAAAATACGAAATTCGCAATGCATTATGGGGCGATTCCCACGTATGCATACACCTATATATATTGAGATTTTATATAAGTTCTCCAACTATATATGAGGTTAAAATTTCCTAATTAGATAACACCTATTTATAAATTAGAAAATAAGTTTATATTAAATTAAATCACTATCACTTTAATTAAATTAGAATAACAGGAAGTGATGTCATAGACTAACCACTATATATACACAGTCCAAGGCACAGCTCACTCACTTGCTGGCTGGATCCCTAGGAGAGCACATGTCCCTACACTTAAAGGTGAAGTAACCATTAAATAATGTTGGATTTATATGATTGCAAAGTATGGTACCAGTTAATATACCAATATGTACTATATGTTTATTTTAGGAGTATTCTCAAAATATAAAGAGAATTATCTGAGAGTTTTTTGGCCCATGACAATTAATTCTACGGAACAAAAGTCTATTATGTCATTGAATATGACCCTATACTGATCCTAGGAGGTATGTGACAGAAATATCAATATAAGTATTTGTTATAAATCCCATAGAATATATAGGGGTATTTTTCATTATTATAATTCTATAATAATACTATAATTTTTATTATAATTTTCATTATATTTAAAATGGAACCAACTATTCTATTTCCTTTAGAGATTTAACTGCATACTTGTAGATACATTCCTTCTGAAAAATTACATCATATGGTGCTCATATTTTAATAAGGTATGTACATAAAATGTAAAATAATAGATAGAGAATTATATTTGTTATTTATTATCTGCTAAAATAGTAGTATCATGTCTATATAAACCCATTAGGTTCTACAGTCCAGTAAAAACATTCTTGGGCCACCAACAGAAATCTTTCTATCTGTTAACAATTAAACCAGACCAGATTCTGATGGGTACTAGATACTAGAGTTTATAAAGAGAAAAGGTATGTACCTCTGTGTCCTAAAGGACCATAAAATTGATAAATGAATTAATAAATATAATAATAATAATTATGTAAAAGAAATTGATAATATAAGTTCGCTTCTTCCATCTGTATATCATTGTCACTATAATTTTATAACATATAATTTTATGTATAATTGTGTGTATGTATGTATTATAAATTTGTAATGTTTTAATTATGTAATGTCCATAATGTGATTTTTATGTATACTATATATATTTTATAGATCACAAACCCCTGATGAAGCCTTTTTTATAAGGCGAAACGCGTTGGGTATTGATCGCGCTTTTTTGAAAAATAATATATATATATATATATAAAAAAAACTTAGGCTCAGATACTGAGGCTTGGGTTACAGAAGCCTACTTTGTGGCCACCTTCAGCTTACCTACAAACCCATAAATTTTGCAGAATTTAATGATTAATGAAAATCAAGGTGTGTAGTCACACTGCCAATTACTCAATGCATTTCCAATGGATTGAAGATGAGCCTTATTAAGACCCTAAAGCTCAGCTGCAAATTTGCTGGCTGTATGCAGGGAGATTGACAGGTGTATGGCATCTGGGGGTGGCGCCCAGCCATTTCAAGGGTGTGTTAAGGAAAAACACAGACATGACCTCCGTTGTCAGCTCAAGCCCTGATCAGGCAGTTTCATCTCGGCCTCTGAGTAAGTGCCCGGCTACTTGGCCACTTCGCATATGGTGGAAATCAAAATGGATTTGCAGATTTTTACTAGGCTGCAATGCCATTCACAGCCATGCACATGGGTGGAATTTCACTTTGGCGGGGTGGTGGCCAAATGATCAGAGCCCTCTGCTTTTTTTTTTTTTTTTTTAATTCAGTAATTTTTATTGAGTTTTTCAAAATAACATTTAAACATAACACCCAAATGAGTGGACATGTCAATAGGTACATGGTATGAAACCAAATTACACACAGTTATTAAAATCATGTAAGCAGTATTAATCACAATTCCTGGAATATTTCTGGCACTGAGTTGCCCGAAGGCGCCATTCGGGCAGCTGCCAAACATATAAAAGCAGGAATATCTAAGTGACAATCTTAGCATAGTGTACTATACAAAATCGCGTATTATAAGTTATTATCCGAATGAGCATGTACCAAGCAGACTGTGGTAGCACAATGAGCTATGGACGGTGACATGTCTATCTTGAAATAAAATGAGTTCCCTCAAACACAAAACAAAATACCTCCCCATAATCCCAAAGCAACCCTACCGCAAAACCCCCCGCCCTGTACAACCCACCCCCAACTTAGGCGTACCTGGATCCCTGAAAACTAACTACCCCTACCCCTCTACAACTAAAAACTATAAATTATATGGGAAAGCAAGTTAGCGGCCCTTAGCTATATAGCTAACCTAGCCAAAACAAAGACTAACCTACCTCACCCATTTTACCCACCTCCCACCCCACTAACCCACTATGGTCCCTACTAACTAATTTAACTAACCCCCCCCCCCCCCCCCAACAAACACAGGATACTGACAGAATAACTGGCAGGGGCAAAGAAAATAGGATACTTTTGTGATCCAGTTGCAGAATAGGTAGAACCCCGGGTCAGGATGTGCAAATAGGAGGGGCAATACCATAACCTTTTATGTATAACAATGGCATATATATAGCATACCACACATCAGAGAAAAGCAATAACTATAGACTTAGATATGAATCACAACATTAGTCCGGCCATCTCTCAATCAAACTGTAGAATAAAATCAGCATCTCAAGCAATTTCCAAGGTGTTGGAGAAGGATAAGGACTTCCAAAACGATAGGACAGCAGAGTCCATGATCGCAGCATTTCCACAAGAAGAACGGAGAGGACTTCACAGGAATCCCATCATCATCAAAGGATTGAAGAATGACACTGTGAATTAGTTAAAATGTATATGTGTTTCAAAACAACAGGATATCCTAGCAAAACCAAAATAAAATAGAAAGGATTTAGAAAACCCAGTAACAGTATTTTGGCATTAACTTTTAGTCCGGCCAAGTGTCAACATGTTTCAGATAGGTAGGTATAGCGTCAGTCCCGCTCCAATGATCGGTAGGATAATGAAAACATGATGTTAATGACACATATAGATGGTGGATAGACCCATATCCAGGAGAGTCAAAACACGAAATCCAGAATCGTTCCGCTGAGATTAAGAGAAATTGAAGGATTTTTGGGTGGACTACAGCCCCATCTAAGCACGCAGGTATAGAGTACCAAGGATCCCCATAACTGGATAGATCCATCCAGGGTAACCCATCCAGGGTGTTACCAAATGTAGGTGCTGCAGAGGTGGCAGAATCATGGCATTGAGGTGATTTCTTCCCATCATCAGGATCACACTTATCAGGAGCAACATAGGTTGATAGGGCAACCCCCTGCACATCAGACAACTTGGCAATAAGCCTGTCAGCAGAAGCGTATATAGCCTGCAGTAGTTGGTGAAAAGAGACCTCCATAATCATGGGAATGTTATGTGCAGCCAGGGTGCAAATTTGAAGGGGAGCAATCTGACTGCAGTAATGGAGCCCTGATAGACAATGGTGGTGGCTAGCACACCACCAGATATACTGAGGATAGTGGCAGCAGGGGCACAATCAGCAGTGAGCACATTCACCTGTAGCCAGCAGAAGGTCCATCTAGAGGAGCAAGTGTCAGCCTGGGTGGTCGCAGGGAGCACTCACAGCGCGGGCACCAACATGTAAACAAGCAGGCAGAGGATCGCAGGGGAAAACAGCTGCCTCTCCTCGGCAAGATAGTGCCAGGGTCCCTCGTGTGATGGGCTGTATGTGAGGCTGTAGCAGGGATGGAGGTCTCTCAGCAGTCGCACTCACCACCTGATGCCAGAAGCAAAGCTCAGCAGGGGGAAGATGTCAGCGTTGCTGGTGCGGTGGCAGGGTCAGGACCAGACTGGAGTTGCAGAGCGGGGAGAAGCGGATCCAAAATGGCGCCCGTGTCCGGAAGAAAGGGAGCACGGAGTGCAGAAGGCACTAGCAGCCGTCACAGGCCATCCCGGAGACCTGCGTGCGGCACAATAGGTGCAGGAGAGGCTCCGGTGAGCAGAAAAGTAAAGGTGGTTTGCCAGCGGACCCTGGGGCAGGATAGTATATCAGGATGTTTAGCGGAGCTCTCCCCACCAGCGTCCGCTCGCGTCCCAGGCCAAGCCACGCCCCTGAGCCCTCTGCTTTTTAGCAGCCCTTGCGATCAAGTCTTAATCAGGCCCGATATGCACACACCTTCAAATGTGCACCAGCATGCCACACACAGTTATGGATAAGATTCAGAGAAACACATCTGTAGGCCCTAGACCTCTTCTATCTGAGTTGCAAGTACATAAGAAGGATTTAACACAGCAAGTTCATAGTAGATTTCAAATCCTACTTCCAACTGTAGTTATGGCCAATCACAGTATAATGTTAAAGACACCACTGGAAGTTATATGTGATCTTTGAGCCAGGCTAGAGTGGTCTTCGACTTTTGGAGCAGACATTCTCATAGAGATGTGGGCTCTCACAGGTATACACTGTATGTGTCCTCTGTCATCCTGCAGATAATCAATTGCTGCATGTGTATGCAAGCAGGAGAGATTAACAGTAACATGATGTGACAAGCTGTGGCGTGTATATGCTCAATGCTTCCCTATGGAATTGGGTGCGTACGCACGTGCTTGCAGAAATTTGCAGACACGCTTCATGGCAAATAAATAAGACATTTAAAGCAGCTTTTTTGCAAGATGACAATTGACACATCTGTACTTGGATATCCCCAGATCTTATGCTCACAGTAGTAGAAGTTTCTGTAAAATCAAGGTGGTGACAGAAAGGTGAACTGGAGTGGTATTGGTATTGAGTGCAATATGTGAGGGGATTGAATAACCTTCAGGAACTAGAGTCATGGACTAGAGTTGGATTCCAGGCAAAAGCAAATTCTCTCTCTAATGGTCTGTGCAAAGCAAATACTGGCTGCTTTATTTTAACACTGCAATGCTGTATAGATTTTAGGTCCACACAAATCTAACTCTCTCTGCACATGTTACATCTGCCCTACCTCCAGTGTACATGGTTTTGTCCATTAGAGAGAGAATTTGCATTAGCAAAAGAACCAGAATCAGGCCCATAGTGCACCCAGGAAATGTCAGTGAACCAGTAGAGCAGATTGTAGACAGTGTTGGCGGAAAAAAATAAGTCTGGGGTTTTGGATTTGGTACATGTAGATATCACAATGCATATTGTCAATTTAACTTTTAAGTAGGTAGCAATGAGACAACAGTAAGGGAAGGTGTTTTGGTAGTTACAGGTAGAAAAAAATATTCAGTGAAAATAGCACGAGATGCTACATACAAAGCCATAAAAAACCCAGGCAAAATCAGTATCATAAAACAACCAGGGGTTTCGTTCCAGAAAGTGGAGTGGGAACATTTACTTATATACTCCTTGATAGATGCAGATTGTAAACCAATCAAGATTTTCCATACTGCAAAAAAATTGTTCTTTGTGTTTCTCCTTTTGGAGAATAGCCCGATGACATAAGAAAAACAGCTTTCCTTCAACTAGAGAGGAGATAAAGAGAGGAGATTGTTTGGATCCATACCTGGAGGATGCTTTTCCTCACTGCTGTCACTATGGTAAATTCCTGCGTTTGGAAACTTTTATTCCTGGTGAGAGTATATCTAAGAGCTCCCACTCATGGGTTAAGGGTATATAATTGAGTAAGGTATCCAAAGCAATCCGCCACATGGATCTAAATCCCCCAAATGACTGGTCAAGACTGTAGGCAGTGTAATAACGCATAAGAAACGGATCGTTTAAGATAGCGGAATTTTTATTTTTATGTACAGTGTAGCACATTCACAGGACCATTTAGACTGTGAAAGTTGGGTGAGTGGAAACATTAGCTGGAGACAATGGGGTAATTCTGTTTGACTCGCTAAGCAGCGTAAATTTGCTGCTTAGTGAGCTAATGCCACCTGCCACGTGTACATTCCTGGCGCATTGTTAATAGATGTTTTGCATAACATCCATTTGCAAGGGTGCACATGGGGATGTTTTTTCCCCTGTTCTCAAATATAAGTCAGTCTTGAGTGACCTACAGTATATTTGTGATGTCCGGCTTGAGAAAAGGGCAGGTTGCTGACGTTGTGCATTTTCATCATAATCCCCATGCGAAAGTGCCCTGCCCCCCCCCCCAGTGCTGCGTCAGATGCCGCCAGGAGTTCTCATGCCTGGAACAGAACTACAGTCCTCTCACAGGTATTTAAGGCTTGTTTTATCTCAGGTGTTTGCTTGTGTACCTTGAAAAAGGGGTCATTCTGAACCCCGAAACGTTGGTACATATTGTTTGATCACTAAAAGTTTTTCAAAATCCGGTGGAGTGTCAATGTTTTGTTCAACTGCTGCAAACACACACATATATATACACACAAACACATGAACTAATTAGAAATCCCAAATAAACCAAATGTTCCATATAAGGAATATTAGGACACATTGTATTCCTTAGAATTATTACTTTAGTATCATATTGTTAGTGTATAGGAAAGCATACAGTACTGTTTGTTCGGAATAGTGCCTTTTGTATTGAAAGACACTCCAAAATAATCTTCAACAGCATACTTTTAATGCATTTTTTTTCAAATGTTTTACTGAGAGTGCTAAAAAGTAAACTAAAAGTAGGATTTGATTCATTTCAAAGTTAGCTGCTTTCTCTGATTTTGTGACAAGCAATATCAAGCTATCTATATACTGTACTACATTAAATACTTTTTTTAAATAAAAATCACATTAAACTAAAGAATCACTTGTATACATTATAAAGGAATGTTAATGAATTGAATATTAAACAGGATATGAATTGCTAAAACCAGTGATATTTTTGGCTTTTTGAATTCAGTGACATTTACACAGAACTGCCACTAGATTGTGCTATGCTTATAGAAAAGACCATCTGAATAAAAATCACTAAACATCCATAACATCTCATATGCATTTTACTGTTATGTGAAAGTTAATAGTGATGAAATGAGACCACAATCAACACTTATTATGCTTTTAAAATATCAGCCATCCTAACAGTTTAGCATTATATATAAATTCAACCACCAATTTAATTAAAATGTAAATGTAAAAAAATAAAACAGTGTATTGCAAATAACTTGCAAAGCTGAAGTTATTAGTTTACAGAAACAAAATGCAAAGATTTTTTTTAGCAATTCTGAATAAATGGTTATTCAACTAGAATAAAAAGTGTGAGACAATGGCAGATTTTCTCTGCTTTACAATTTTTAGGTGAATGTTTTTCCATAAATTTTTATTATTAAACTCATTCTAGATAATCCTTTTAGTTTTGTAACCTTTTATGTTCATGTGATGTTTTGTGTTACCTACTGTCATATACAGTACATTGCTTAGGTAAACTATAGTAACAGAAAAAACAATAATATAAAATGGGGATGCAATTTTAAATGAAGCTCCCTCATCATATCTGTTTAATTATCAATGATATATGTAGCATAAATTGAGCTATGCATTAAACAGTGACATACAGATGGAGCCCCTCTCAGTGTTGCGAGGGCTGACGACAGAATCGCCAGCCCTCGCCAGCTGCCAGGCCCCGCCATCTGTCAGAAGTGGGCGCATGCTCACTTGCGAAACCCATTCCGATGGAGCTCCCCACTGCCATCCGCCGCCGTTCGCTGGTCCCCACTCTCTCCCCACACCCCTCCCCTAACCCTGCCCATCTCCCTAAAGCGGAGATACGCAGGGTTTCCACTGCCGAGTGACTGGGACGCACGTGCGTGTGAGACACTCGCGTGTCCCAGTCTGATGGAGTCCCTCTGAGCCAGCGCTTGCCAGCGGGTACATTCTGGCGGGCGCTGGGGATGAATGAGAGTGGCTCCATCTGTATACTACAGTATACCTGAGAGAGAAGAATCCAGGGACACCTTAATGAAGGCAGGGTAAAGGGCATGCATATCAGCAAATAGTTGTATATACTGTAGTTGGATGCTATGACCCAAAGAATGTAAAATACCCAAAAGTTATGGCCCACCATCTGTGATTTGGACCATGTCTCAACCAAGCTTCTCATGGGGCATATGTAATTGACCCTGCATTTGCAAAAATAGAAAAATGCTTTTTGAAAATAGATTTTCCTGCACCACTAAAGAAAGCAGACCTTTTCTTAGAACACCTGCAGTAGTTTAGATCCCGACTGCATGACCAACCGACTGGTATCAAACTTTCCATTTCTTGGAAAGTTTATTGAGAAAGTAATTGCAACTCTTCTGGAAACCGATCTGTCAACCTATAATATTTATGATCCCTTGTATTCAGAATTCTGGTATGTGTGCTTAATACTCTTCTGATGACAAGTGACTGGGTGGCTGTTTAATGTTAATCCTTATTAATCTGTCTGTAGAATTCTGTGGACTGAATGGCACAGTCTTTAGATGGTTCAAATCACCATCACGATAAAGAGAGACTCATCCTACGCAGTGCCACTAGCTTTTGGTGTTCCACAATGTTATAGCATATCTCCCATGATTTTTGCAGTATACATGGTGAAATAATCAGATATCATGGTCTGATCTCACACACTATGCAAATGATACATTGGTAAATTGTACATTAATTTTACTCCAGGTTATTAAACCCAAGACCAATCCTGAATGGCTACCTGAGCTCCCATGAGTCGATGCCTGTAATTTGTTTGCAGCTGCCTGAATCCTGTTAAAAGTGAGTATCTTATGATAAGACCTCACCATCAAAGCACAATAATACAGATTAGCCAATTAACTGGACCTGTTTGGGGGTTGAGAATTTCAAAACACTGAACATGTGGAAGCTTGGTTTTGTCCTGGGTTTAACCATGACAAACATAATGTTTCAGGTACAATCAGACTGTCTAAAATACAAAACCAAAATCAAGAACTTAATTTCCTCAGAAGATATGTGTCAGGGTACGGCGGGCGGCACACTTACCTGTCCAGAGGATATGTTGTTCCTACCTCTCTGAGCTGTGTTTGTCCGGTGGATGGGCGCTCACAGGGCTTGTCAGCTTTGGCTTCCTGTCCTCAGCAGCAGAAGGTTGCTGCACCTCCCATCAGGCATAGTGATAGGCAGCATGGATTCCATGGGGCACCGTCATCTTTATGGTACCGGGACCAAAAGGACCAATACTGGGGAGCAAAGACCAGCAGCCAATCAGAACAGGTCAGGGAGTATAACAATCATCTCCTCACAAGCAGAAGAAGCCAGTACAACATTTTGCAGTCCCATCCATTTGAGGGGTATTGAGCTCATTGCTATCATCTGCTTCATCTTGGAATATTCTTTTTCAGCTAATCCAGCTTTGAATTTTTCATCGGTCATTAGATTAGTTCATGTGTCTATGTTTTTTTTTATATATATATATATTTTCTTGATGTCAGAAAAACACTGCCTTTTAACATTCACTTGATTTTTATTGGTGTTATTATTATCAAGCGCTGCTATTGTTTTTTTTTTCCCTTAGCTTAGTTCAAGTTAGTCTGGTAATTATTCTGGATCAACTATTTCTACTTCATTCATCAGCTCTGGTCCAGTCAGTCTGGTAATTATCCGGATCAAGTATTTCTTCTTCAGTCAAGTATTTCTTCTTCAATCTCCAGTTATTTTCCAGTCATCCTGGTAATTAGTCCAGATGAATTATTCCTTCTTCAGTCTTCATCTCCAATCCAGTTACTCTGGTAATTCTCAGGTCCCCAGTTTTCTATTCTCCACTCCTCAGTCATGTCTGCTAGTGAGTCCACAACTCCTTGTAGCGGATCTTGGTGAATACCACCCAGCTTGTTAGATTCCGCTCCCCTGTTCTGGATCAAGTTAACTAGTCTTGATATCATCTCCTCTTTATTGTCTATGCACAAGAACTATATACAGCCTGCAAAACTACAACAGCCACTTTCTGAATCTGTCTGTTCTCACAGCCAGATCCACAAAAAACTTTTGTGACAATATGCCTAAATGATTTGTAGCCTCATTCTTAAACCACTGCAATGCCTTCTACCTTGTTCTCTCAGCAACTGGTACAAAATACTGTTGACAGGCTGATAATTAACCAGCAACCATACAATAAAACCCTTTCTCTACACCCTACACTGGCCGCTTGTAAGATGGTGAATATATTTCAATATTACCCTACTGATTTTAAATCTTCTACTGTAATCCAGAAACAAGGTACCTGAAGCAACTTCTGCTTCCTCACTGCCCCACAAGCTTTTTGTGTTCTTTAAATAAAGCATTATTATCAGCACCTTGAATATATCCCTTAATGCACTTGGGGGCAGTGGCATAACTATGGTGGGTGCAGGGGATGCAGCTGTTATGGGGACCGGGCCCTTGGGGAGCCCCATAGCACAGCAGGCATCCCCTGCACCCTTTTTCCTTATTAGTGCTGCTCGCTCGTGTCGGTGGTGCCGTCTCTGCCCCCTCCCCCGCTAGCAACGATGCGCTACATAGTGAAGGGGAATGTGGTTGTCCGGCTGTTGCAGCTTTCCCCCTCTCCCTTCTTTGATACTGCCGGGGACTGACGTCACTATCTAGTGACCAGCCCCGGCGCGAAACACGTTGTGCTGCTGCCTGCTCTGTGTGGGAGTCGAGACCCAGGCCTGGGAAACAGGAGACACGGAGCTGTCAGTGCAGGAAGACTCTGCACTGACAGCATCAATTATACTAGTAAGGGGGGACAGGGCAGCCTGAACTGTGGGTCGGAGGGGAGGGGAGAGGATGTGAATAAGAGAAAAAAAAAGTGATGCAAGTGCCCCCTCCTCATTTTCTTCCCTGTTGTCTGTCTGTCTGTCTGTCTGTGTCTCTCTCTGTCTCTGTCTCTCTCTGTCTGTCTGTCTCTCTCTGTCTCTCTCTCTCTGTGTCTGTCTCTCTGTATGTCTCTGCCTGTTTCTCTCTATCTCTCTGTCTCTGTCTCTCTGTGTCTCTCTCTCTCTCTGTCTCTCTCTCTCTACCTTCTCTCATTTACTCCCTCCCCACCATGTCTCTCCTCTTTTTCTCCCTCACTTCTGCTACAACCTCCCCTTTAAACCCCCACCCCTTCCATATAATCTCTCAAAATTTTGCTATGGGGCCCAGAAGTTAGTAGTTACGCCCCTGCTTGGGGGTGAGCTTTTAGCTGGGCAGCTCAGACTCTATGGAACTTTTTTCCTCACACAGTTCAACAGACCTCCATTCTAGAATCCTTCAGAAACAAATACAGTGATTCACTGTTTAACGCGTAAGCATTTTATTCATGTTTTTAAAACCCTAGAAAAATACAACCCAGATGTATAGTTCTATTTTCTGTTAATTTTATTTTGTATGTTATGTTTCATAAATGCAAATGGATACTTGTGTATTATCACGGCGCCCATCGCATCGCAGACCATAAGGCATGCGATTGTATGCGATGCGATGTCCCGCGATGTTCACCAATGTCATACAATGTTAAAATTGTATGGCATTGTATATGGGATACAATGCCATACAATGCGATGCAATGCGATTATAAATTGTATAAGCACCCTAATGGGTGCTTACAATGTTAAATGCACCCCCAAGCCACCCCCAGTATGAATGTGATCCCGAAGCGCGGCGAGCGCAGCGAGCCCGCGAGGAGCGTCGGTACACGTCCTACGACCTTTTTTTATACCCCCACTATCCACGTCAGCTTGGAGTTGATTTTATATAGTGTGGCGAGCGCAGCAAGCCACTGAGCCCGAAGCATGGCGAGCGCAGTGAGCCCCGCGAGGGGACGCGCATAACTTCACAACTTATACGCGTCCCCTCACCATGCTTCGGGCTCGCCACACTATATAAAATCAACTCCACGCCGACGTGGATAGTGGGGGTATGAAAAGGTCGGAGGGCACGTACCGCCACCCCTCGCAGGCTCGCTGCGCTCGCCACGCTTCGGGTTTACGTGTGCTCTTCATGCTTCGGGAACTTTTTTATTCTCCCTCCATGCCTGAGTAGATGGTAGGGCAAAAAATACTGCCTGTCGGTACGTCGGCTAACAAAAGAATGTGAAAAACCCACCTTTCGACTGTCAACCTTTCCAATGTTGACATGATGCTTTTGTCAACATTTTGACCCTGTCAACCTTAGGAATGTTGACCCTTTTCAGGTGTAGACCTAAGGCCTGTCAACCTTCAGTGGTTGACCCAATGTATGTCGCCCTTAATAGTGTTGACCCAATGACCCATACTTTTTTACATTTGCCTCTATGAAACATAAGACCTAACGATCGTATACTGACGAACCATGTTCATCTTACAAACAAAAAAACATGTTAGCGGTACAGATTAGCTGCAATTGTGACTTTTTGTGGAAAGCTGCTACCCATTTATGGTGTTCCACCATGCGATCCTATGGATCTGGATGTGTGGAGGTGTCTTCAATCATCCGCGGCCAAGCAAAATGAGTTGTGTTTGCCGTGATTAGACTGTAATATGTTTAAGGACATATATATAGTTCCTTTGATAAAGCTGCCTGGAGCAGCGAAACTGGTCAGGATTTCTGCCTCACCTTGCCTTACCACCATCCTCAGAAGAAAAACCCTGGGATTACAGACCCACCCAAACACCACTTGGAAAACCATCACCAAACCCCCCCTGCCCTCCCCCCCCCATTTCCATTTCCCAATTGGATTACAAACCTTGCAACTATAGTAGAGGTCGAGGACAGCATCCCGCTCAATCCATCAAGCGGTAGGAGTTGGTGATTCGTGCCATCTTGGGCCACTCCTGAGATAACATCTTGTCCTCCCTCCATATTGCACGCTTGGGGACATAACCACAGCCCTAATTAGACGTTTGGAATTTCCCCACTGTTAAGTGGGAGACATCAGTGTCTACTAATTTGGACGTTTGGGACTTTCTGGGTCAAACCCATTCGAATGGTTTGGTTTGGTGAGATGTTGATTTTATTTCCCTAATAATATTGTTGTCATTGTTTTTATAGCCTTTACACTTTCTGGCTTTATGGTTTTAGAAGCTTTGTTAAATCTTTTGTGATAGATCTAACCTATCTCATTTTTTATTTTATGCATAGTCTTGCACATAATACCATCCTATAAGCGCTGCCCACACTTTTTTCTTTCTGCCTATCTATAGTTGTAGAAGACTTTAAAGGTGGCCATACACATGCAGATTTGTCTTCAGATCTGTCTGGTTGGAACTAAAACATGGCTTTGGATGAGAACAAATGACAGTTGACTATTTGCTTGGAAATGCTGGAAAAACATTACCTATGTTGAACTTTTACAACTGTGTTATTTTGCATCAAATATGTATTCAAATTTATAAAATAAATAGCATATATTTTGGTGTTGACGTTATGTCACCAACACACACTACTGGTGTAACATGGCATAGATACTTATTTGTTAATGAATAAATTGAATGAATGTATGTACGTATATAATTGATGCACTCTTTGGAATAGATTCCCATTCCTAGGGGTTTTAGGTGTTTTGCTGAGATTACATTCTTATATGAGTTTGGCCTGATTTACCACAGCCAAACACAGGTATATTAACATGATTCTAATTGAAAACCCCATCAAAACACACAAATACAATCAAGCACTTTTCACAGAAAAGACGATAACACGGATATTACTAAGAACCGTGTTTCTAACTATGGAGAAAACTTGGCCTAACATAGAAGTATCAGATGACCCTGTGAGCAATGCGTTGTGTGGAATAATGCATACAGTACATCAGTGTTATCTCTACTGTGACATGCAAAAGCACGGGTCAGAATTTTGTTTAAAAAACTTAAATACATGGATCCACTCAGAGGCGTCACCATACTTGGTGACACTCAGCGAGCATACTACATTACACCCCATGCACCGGAACTAAGGCCACATGAAATAGGGAGCATGGCAAAATATAAAGGGTCTGGGCCTAACAGGGATGTCTTTTCCATCACCCCAAGAATGCTGGCCGACCCCCAGAGACTGGGTTGTGTGTGATGCTGACTCTTCATCTGTGACAGGAGGAGAGTGCTGCAGGAGAAAATCACACTGCAGCACTCGGCTCCTGTCACAGCGGGAGAGTTTTTCATTTGGTGTCACCAAATCCGATTGTACTATCAATCAAATGAGTGTCCACAAAAGATTCTGTAGGACCACAGCTGTATACAGCAATTCTGAGTCAATAGTTTTACTTAATACCCAATAAAGCTCCAGAATCCATGGTTTCTTTATTTAGAGAAGTATTTCATTAATATAAGTATGTAATTAAGCTTATAAATAAACAAAATATATATTTAATATGTTAAAAAAATAATGAACAGTGTTTGTACAGTACTAAAAAAAAACCTTTTAAAATATTTGCTTGTACAGTAGATATATAAATATAGATATATAAAGACGATCTTCTTTGGCTTTAGACATTTCTTTCATTGCTGTACTAGCACACTTTAACATTGCAATAACGGGATTCCAGTTATCATCCTCAAAGTGCGGCTGCAGGCTAAAGCTGTTACTGGTACAAATCATCTTTCATTGGTCAATTTTATAGATTGAAAGATAAAATGACTGTTAAAGAAACTATCCTTTCAGGACTCAGATGGGTTTACAAACCACTATAAATACTGAACATTGTTGCTTGTACAAAACATTTCAGTTATGTAATATTGGCTGAAATGTTCTATTTTATCAATTTCATAATCATAAAATCATTTTGGTATGGCTGGTTAAGATTGTGTAAACCAAAATAAGAATAGTCCTATAAGTGCAGCGTATTTGTTACGAATTCTATATAGGAAACATATGCAGACCCAAGTTGAAGCAAGCAATAAGGAGTTTGGAATGGGAATACAAAACATATGAATAAAGATTGTTTTTATATACAGGGCCGGATTAAAGGGGGGAGCAAAGGGGGTTAGTACCCCTGGGCCCCCCCTCTAGCTAGGCACCCCCTGTGGCTGGCTGTTTTTTTAGAGAAAAAAAATATATTTTTTACCTAAAGGTTTAGTGCTGCAGCTTCACCTATCTGCCAATGTGACAATGATTAATGATGCTGAGCATCGGGTGCCAAGGCACACTGACTGCACAAGTGTACAGTGCATTACTGGGAGTTGACTAAGTCCCATGACACTTTGCCACTTTGCACAAGAGGGCAGAGGCTGAGAGGTGTGTGCTGAGCTCTGATTGGTGGAGCTCATTACATGTTTCTCAGGCCCATGGAGAACAGCAGCAGCAGCCTAGTCATGGGAGGGTTTTTAATCAAAGGCTGCACTGAGCCTGTGAGGTCTCCTATAGTCCTACAGAGTAGGTGGACAAAGGCTTTTAATGTGGTATGTATGTATGTATGTATGTATGTATGTGTATGTATGCGTACATATACCCCAATTTTTTACCCACTTGTATGCCTTGACAAAGGGGCGTTGTAGCCCCGAAACGTTGGCTGTCTTTATTGCAGTGAAATACACTTTTTCTAAAAAGTCCCTGGAGTGCCTTCTTTCCTCCACCGCCTATTTATATATATATATATATATATATATATATATATATAAATATATAGATAGAGATATAGATATTCGCACCAGCACTCTCCTCAAAGTGTGTAGTGAAGCTGCGTGCCTTTGCTGGAATAGATAGCGGTCTGGGTCTCCCCTCCAGAGCATGAAGTAGAGACAGCACGTCACTGCAGCAAAATAAAATCTTTATTCCAGCCTCAACGGCTCGTTTCGGGGCATCAGCCCCTTTCTCAAGAAGCGGAATACAACAGGAAGCAGATGGATACAGCACTCCTACACAGGTGTCCTATTTAAAGGTCACAAATTCGCGCCATCTCCGCCTCTGTATACTCAGCTGTTGTGAGTCAGCGGCCAGAGCATAACGTGACGCGACTCCCACTCGCGTCTTCATCACCCCGGCAACCAGACTCACACCCCCAGCCGTCATCGACAAGCGCCGCTCACACCAGCGCTGTCATGACAACCGGACGCTAGCAGAGTATCAGACGGTTACGCTGGTAGATACTCTTAATGCATTCATGGAAACAGGCTTCTCATCCACAATCTCAGCTAGAGCGGCTCTCACCCGCCCAACAGGATTGCAAATCGATTAGCCCCCCCACACAAGGAATGCATACGATCTAGGCAAAAGGGGTACGATTACATAAAAAATTATTTACAGGGCACCATATGCATAAAATACAATACTTGATAATGCATAAACTAATGAAGTACATACAGTAAAGCATATCTCCATAAATTTAACGCATAATATACAGATACAAGTACAAAAAATACAAAAAATTATTGCATAAAAATGCAAAAAAATCCAAAAAATTCAAAAAATACCAAATAGATGTATATCAGGACTGGGCAATATGTTACTAAATTGAACAAGGCAGTCATTCATAATACCTAGAAATCTTACATAAAATTGCTCCACACAATGCGTTCATTAAGACCGTATGGGGCCACAGTGTTAAGACGATATATCCAGTTAGCTTCAAATCTAAGTAATCTCTTAATTCTATCCCCACCTCGGTTTGACGGGGGTATTTGATCTATGACTTGATAGCGTAAAGAAGCTAGAGTGTGTCCACACTCTTTAAAATGGATAGCTACAGGTTGATCTGCTTTTTTGCCACACAGGGCCGTCTTGATTGACGACCGATGCATGGCCATTCTTTCCTTGAATTTCCTGCTTGTCATGCCTATGTAAAATAGGCCACAAGGACATACAATTCTGTAAACGATAAACTGCGATTCACATGTTAACACATGTTTGATATGATGTATTTTAGACGTGTGTGGATCTTTAAACTCACTACCAGTGATCATGAAATTACATAGATCAAATACCCCCGTCAAACCGAGGTGGGGATAGAATTAAGAGATTACTTAGACTTGAAGCTAACTGGATATATCGTCTTAACACTGTGGCCCCATACGGTCTTAATGAACGCATTGTGTGGAGCAGTTTTATGTAAGATTTCTAGGTATTATGAAACATATTGCCCAATCCTGATATACATCTATTTGGTATTTTTTGAATTTTTTTGCATTTTTATGCAATAATTTTTTGTATTTTTTGTATATATCTGTATATCTGTATATTATGCGTTAAATTTATGGAGATATGCTTTACTGTATGTACTTCATTAGTTTATGCATTATCAAGTATTGTATTTTATGCATATGGTGCCCTGTAAATAATTTTTTATGTAATCGTACCCCTTTTGCCTAGATCGTATGCATTCCTTGTGTGGGGGGGCTAATCGATTTGCAATCCTGTTGGGCAGGTGAGAGCCGCTCTAGCTGAGATTGTGGATGAGAAGCCTGTTTCCATGAATGCATTAAGAGTATCTACCAGCGTAACCGTCTGATACTCTGCTAGCGTCCGGTTGTCATGACAGCGCTGGTGTGAGCGGCGCTTGTCGATGACGGCTGGGGGTGTGAGTCTGGTTGCCGGGGTGACGAAGACGCGAGTGGGAGTCGCGTCACGTCATGCTCTGGCCGCTGACTCGCAACAGCTGAGTATACAGAGACGCTGAGAGGCGGAGATGGCGCGAATTTGTGACCTTTAAATAGGACACCTGTGTAGGAGTGCTGTATCCATCTGCTTCCTGTTGTATTCCGCTTCTTGAGAAAGGGGCTGATGCCGCGAAACGAGCCGTTGAGGCTGGAATAAAGATTTTATTTTGCTGCAGTGACGTGCTGTCTCTACTTCATGCTCTGGAGGGGAGACCCAGACCGCTATATATATATACATATAGAGGTTTTTAGTGCAGTACAGAGTCCATAAATCACAGGTTACATGCTAAGCGATCAACATTTCGATGCCAGGTGGCATCTTGGTCACGACCACATGTATCCTAAATACATACAATATATATCCCTATCCCCCTGCAGTTACCCATTGAGCAAGTTACTGCCTTTACTCTGTGTTTTGCTAGTGTAATATTCTTCCATGCAGTTTGCAGCCAGTAATGACATGTGCAATGGGGCCTCACTGTCTAAAGTGCCCCTGGCCCCACTAAGGCTTAATCTGGCACTGCTTATATACTAGCAAAGAGAGATAAAAATCCCAGTGTCTGCGCTTTTGTCTGTATAGAGTGCAATATGGCTGAGTCACCGTTTTTTTAATAAATGATTATTTAATGATTTGTAAAAAAAATCTCATTTATAAAACATATAAAAAAATACAATAAATAATTTTCACACAATATAAAATATTATTGAATATTAGATGGATAAATGGACAATGCTCATATAATTTAGGTGGCCACCTATTTCTGTTGGTTTATATTCAAGCTATAACATAATTAATGAAAAAAAATAAAAAAAAATTATAAATTCCATGTTCACATTGGTATTTATTGCATTTGTTTTGCTCTCTTCTGGATAGGGTTATTTGTGGGTTTTTTTGTGGGTTTTTTGATAAACAAGGCTATAAATGGTGATCGATATCTGTATAAACAGTGCTTTTACTAGTAAAAAGTCCAAAGAAATTCTTGTTGGAAAATGGACTAATTAAGTCCCCTGCAACAACTGTGTTAATTAACAGGAACCAATAGGATTACAATCCCAATGAAGGTGCCAGGTATATCAGGGCGGCAAGCCTGCATTATGGATACTCTTTGAAAAAGCTCACATTGGAGCAAAACTAGTTAGAGGATCCTGGCACCTGTGGAGAGGAGTTACTTTTTCCTGTGAAGTCCACCATTGTTGTCCTATACGTTTGTACTCACTGCTAATTCCGCCAGAGACATCGATTACACAGGCGGCCACTACACGGACACTGAGTTCCAGCTTTGTTGTTACCATCAACTGTGCGATTGAGAGACGCAGCACAGTACGCCCCACGGACACACCGCACTAGCCGGAGGTGAGACCACCCCGGGTGAGAGATGCAGCAGTACCGGACTGACATCACACTGCTGGTTTTCAGGTGGTTCTCTTACCTGGCAATTCATCTTGCATTCACCACAAATTAGCAGGTAGCAGCACTGGGGGCAGTGAACACTTCACGGAATCGTCCCTCAGTCTCCCTGCTTCTTTCCATCTTGCTACAAAATATTTACTGGAGTCCGTGAGTACCACATATGTTGAAATATTATCCCTGCTAAATAACCAAATACGATTGGAGACCGAGTAGTTTATTGGCAACCTGGTGGACAATCTATATTCATATATTCACATATGGAATTTGAATAAATCCTGGGGACATTCATTTTTATCTTATATAATTTTTATGCATATATATTTCGTATTATTTATTTCTATAAATATTTTTGATCTTTTTTATTTATTTTCATTAATTATGTTATAGCTTGCATATAAACCAACAGAAATAGGTGGCCACCTAAATTATATGAGCATTGTCCATTTATCCATCTAATATTCAATATTATTTTATATAGTGTGAAAATTATTTATTGTTTTTTTTGATGTTTTATAAATTAGATTTTTTTACAAATCATTAAATAATTATTTATTAAAAATTGTGTGGAACAGTGACTCAGCCATATTGCACTCTATACAGACAAAAGCGCAGACACTGGGATTTTTATCTCTCTTTGCTGTTCTATAGAAGGTAAACCCACATCTGTGTGGGGTAGTTTCCTTTTAACTAGGTGTGATCGCACAGTTACACCACCCCGTCTGCAGCTGAAATCATACCAGGGAGTTTCTATTTTCATTTTTATTATTTATTAATAAAAAAAAAATGATACACAGCGCCTAAAATAGGAGGGTAACCTCAAGGTAGTATTGTTTACTGCTTATATACTGTAGGCATCAATCCTACACAATATAGAAATTTAAAAAATGACACATCCATTCGCAGCCATGCAGATATGTCCAGAACCCATCGTAACTGGCTTGCAATGATTTTTACATTGGGCACCAGTCATTGCAGGCTCAGAGTAGCCAGTATCGGATCATATGATTTACATACGATTTGCATACTCCCCTCTGTATTCAGATGAATGGATCTTTTACAGATCCTACCTGCAGCAGGTAGGATCGGATTCGGATCCAATTCAGATCCAACCAAACGATTTTGACCAAATCTGCATCCAATCAGTCTGAATTGGATCCAGATTGATGGGATTGTGCCAAAATCGTTTTGGTGTGTACCCAGGCTGCTGCGATGAAAACAGACAAATCTGGCCTAGAGCTGACCTCACACCCTCCCCTAAAATGCTCAGGCAAGCCTGTGTTTTCCCTGACACTCCCAGCTTTTTTCTTGGCACTTCCACTAAATGGCCAGTTACCACCCTAGATGTCTACTTTTTGCCAATTACCTTGTGATTAGCAGCGAATAGAAAAGTATTGATAATCGTCAGCCATACGAATTCGCAGCTGTGTGATCAGGTCTGTATAAGGCTCTATATCATATGACTCTTCTAATAGCGCAAAAAGATAATCCAGAGGGACTGATATGCAAAGGTAGCAATTATGTGCTTCACAGCAGGGCCGCTGAGAGGGGGAGGAGCGCGTACTAATTACCTTGGCTTGCTGAAGGGGCCCGACAGAGGCCCTAGTCCGACCCCCTCCAGACCTCCCGGGTGGCAGTAGCAGCACACACCTACAGCAAGTACTGTGCTGACAGCAGGCTCAGCATGAGCATCTCACTGACAGCGTGAGAGCTCATGCTGAGCCTAATCGTGTCAGCACAGTACTTGCTGTAGGTGTGCTGCTACTGGGGGGGGGAGGGGATCCAATAACAATCTCCCCCCAACTTTAGAGTGTTTTTTCACCCCCCTAAACATTTTTGAGCGTGGCCTAATAGCGGCAGGTGGCTACACCCCCAAAATTTTACCGGGGCCTGGCATGCCTTTCGGCGGCCCTGCTTCACAGAACAGGACAACATCAACTCCTGCTCGTGAGTGTAGTGTACTGCAGTTGAACTTTTAGGAGTTTCAGTTGAATCAAACTTTGCATGACATAAACTATTTACAACAGTAAATTGTATTTCCATGACAGACCACAATGAACAAGAATGCATAAGCGATCCAATTATACATATACATATTTAATCTGTACAGCTTTCACAATGTGTTGCAAAAAGATAAACCTAAAAACGAGTATATAGTTACCATAAATTACAAACTTAAATCCTTTCTGCATTTCCAAAAACTAAATAGATTTTGCCTGTGGTTTTTGAGGGGAAATCATTATACTTATTTAATTTTTAAAATGGTAGATTTTGCTTTCTATCATGAATTATTGACGCTAACTTTCTCCCATGACTGTTCTATACTTCTGTGAAAGAGACATTTAATCTGAACAATTAGATACATATCACCTGTCTGTGTTAAGGAGGTTTGAAGTGGACATGCTTAGTACTGAAAACACATAACAGGGCCTGTCCGTAGAGGAATTTGCTCTTTTGATTCTAATTGCTGTTACCTACATAATAAATAACTTCCCTCATTTACTTATTTAAAAATTATCTTAAGAATTTTCTGGAAGCAGTTGTTAAACTCCTCAGTGGAGTTCTGTGTAAACATAACATTCAATCATGAAGTAAATTTTGAACTTCATTAACCCCTTGAGTGGTGGGTTTTGCTGGGGCAGGACAAACCACAGAGCTGTGGGCCATACCCCGGCGCTCCCCCTTCTGTCGCTCCCCCTCATCTTCGCTCCGGCGATCATATGCCAGAGCTCACGGGTCCTGCCGCTGCCACAGCTGCAGTTCACAAGAGGTGGCAGGCTCAGAGATGTTTGGGGTGGCTTGGGAGTACTTGGGTGCCCAAACTCCCGAGTCCTCCCAAGCTGCACCAAACATCCCTGAGCCTGCCTCCTGCTCCCTGCAACTAATGGTGGTGGGGGCAGCATCAGGGGAGCTCCAGCATACAATCAGCCAATGGCAGCTGCTCCCTAGGGATTTAGGGAGGCTGCCTAGTGTAAATCAGCGTCAGTGCAATGAGTCTTCGTAGCTAGCCACAGCTGAGACTCCGGGCTTACTACGGCTCATTCCTGCTTCCTACCCTGGAGGTCCTTGCCGGTCTTGGGATCGTCCACTCATGGTCTTTGCCTCTCCTGTTCATTCCTGCCTACGTGTCCGGTCTGGCCTGTCCACCGGCTGGGTGTCAGGAGCCGCCCGGAGCTCCCCAGCACTAGAAGCAAGTCACCGGCGATGAGGGACCCAGACGCAAGAAGTGCGGGTGCACCACCTGAGGTAAGGGACGCCGTCCTCCGGTGCCACCCAGCACTGATGCTCACCACCCACCAACGTACTGTCATCTGCCCCCGCCAGTCTTGCCCTCTCTTGCCCCCCCGGTACAGACTTACCCATACCCAGCTACCTGCACTAGGAACTGGATTTGGGAAACACCACCTCTCACTGCTACTAACGGCCCTGACCTTCCCACCTACTGACTGAATCCCACAGTGAAGCAGACTAACGACCGTCCAGAAAGTATACCACCCTAACTGACAGAGTTAGAGAGCCTTAGTGGGAAGACTTCAGCAGTTAGCTGGAAAAGGCCACCCCTGACCATCAACAGTCACAACATTGTGACTAAAGCAGCCCATACACGTCCCGATGCGGGCATGCGTTGTGGGCTTCAATAACAGGGATCGCATTGCATTGCATTGCCTGTGCATGCGTTGTGCATGCAATGCGATGCAATGTGATGAAAACTAAGTACAAAAAGTAGGTGCAAGCACCTACTTTTTGTACTGTGCGATGAGGTGCCGCGGGAGTGCGCACCTCAAAGCACAGAACGCACAGCCCGCATCGCAGCGTGTATGGGCTGCTTAAGACTTGGAGCACCTACCCTCCATCACATTTCTTGCTAGTATAATTTTTACTGCATATTTCTGACACATATCAGCTATTGTATGCGCACTTAATAAAGGGTTTTATCAAATCAATACCTATCTCAGTCCATCATTTACCTAGGGGTGAAGCGCAGAAAGTTGTTTCTTATTGCCTATTCTCGCAGGCTGATCACCTGCCTTTTCTCAGCAGCTAACCCCGCACAAACACACTTAGGGCCTTATTCAGATTTCATTGGTACTGCGCGCATTTGCACGCAGTACCGATGTTGTGCATCTGCGCATGCGCAGGCGTGTATCTGCGCATGTGCAGGCGCATGGTGCGTGCACCCACGGCGACCTTTCGGGTCGCCGGGTGCACGCACCCATGGCAGCGAGGGGGGGGGCGGAGATGGGCGGGGAGCGCCAGGCTGCCCATTACCATATGAGAACGCCCAGCGTTCCATGGGTGTTTCCATGAGAACGCTGGGCGTTCTCATGGTAATGAGGCAGTGACGCGGGTGTGTGGGCCGGGTAGCTGACATCAACGGATGTCAGCTGCCCGCCCATATCACGCCAGCGTGCACGCTAAACTAAGTAACTCAAAAGTCACTTATATAAGCGTGCATGCTAAACATCATTAGACCATCGAATGATGTGGGCGGACACCCCAGCAAAGCGAATGGATGTTTATGCAAAACATCCATTCGCTGCTGTGCGGGCGAAGCCGCACTTTGCTGGGGTGGCGGGGGGGGGGGGGGGGGGGCGTGCGTTCGCCGGGCGGGGTTTGGTGGACTCGCAACCTGAATAACCTCCTTGGTGCGCAGATTCACAACAAACCCCTATCTCTTATTATTTATTTAGCACCTTCTAGTAGATAATAGATAGTATCTGATTGGTTGCCGTAGCAACATCCCATGTGAAATACAACTCCCATCTTAGTCATTTTCCCCCCAAGTATCAGTGAAGGCAAAATGGACACATTAAAGGATGTTTATGACAGACAGAAGTGCATACAATGGGTTCTGGGGAATCATATACTGTAAAACTAATTATGCACAATTAAACTTAACTGTAACAAGGAATAAGTCAAGGAGCAAACACTGACTGAGGATGAGTAAAACAGCATGATGGTAGAACAGTTTCCAGCAGTAACTTCAAGAAAACAGCTCCACCACCCGTGGAAACAAATTTAGCAGTGAAGTCACATTTCAAAATGAAAGCATTAAGAAATATGCAGAACAATTAAAGTAAAACCATAGTGGTTGGATGCACTAGTACCTACAGGTCTAAAACTTATGCCCAGTATGTTAACCCCTTGAGTGGTGGGTTTTGCTGGGGCAGGACAAACCTACCAAGGCAGGTCTGTCCTGCCCCAGCAAAACCCACCGAAAATCATTAGGAGCTCCCCCCAAGGATCAGTTTATCACACATTCGGTTGAAGCACCGACTTGTAATGGTACATTATTGGATTTAGTGTTAACAAATAATATACTGTAAATTTAGTTTCAAATACCAACATATTGGGAAACAGTGACTACAATATGGTTTAACTAGAAATCAACTTCTGTAAACAACAACCTACAGGACCAGCTAAAATATACAATTTTAGGAAAGCAAACTTTGAATTATTCAGGGAATCTTCAAAATAAACTGAGCGAGAAGTGTTATTTGAGAAGAAAAATGCAGAGAAAATGTAGGAAACCCTAAAAAAATTTGCTAGAAACACTAACTTTTAAATATATCCCAAAAGGCAATAAGGTAAAACCAATAGGAAAAAGTCACCATGGTTGGACAAGAAAGCAAGGTGTCATGAACCCCGGTTCTCGCCCCGCTCACATGCGCCCCTTACCGGCACGCTGGGGTAGTGTCCTCCGTAGATCAGCTGCCGGCACAGTCGGCAATCCCTGGCGTGATGTCTTCTGCTTCCAAGTCGCCCCTGCGTCACTGTGAGCTCCAGGTGTATTCCCTGATCAAGCTGCGGGTCACATGATCCAGGTAAGCTCCATCTTACTTCCTGGTCTGTGTGCTGCTGCTGCGGCTAATTCCATCACCTGCGTCTGATTCCCTAATCACCTGGAGGGATAAAAACCCAGCTCACAGTCTCCTCCTTGTCTTGAACAACTCGTCAGTTTACCTGTGAGTTCTCCAGCGTTAAGCTCCTGTCAAGACTCCCCACGTGCTCCAGAGGTCCGGTTTTCCTGAGTCCGCTGTCACCTGTGTTACTCTCAGCGTCCTGGTCATTCCACTCCTGCCAGAAGTCTCCACGTGTTTCCATCTGCCGTGTGATCCTGTCTTCTCGTGCAGCCCAGGTTACTTGCTCAGTGTCCGGTTATCCGTGGGTTCCGTGCCCGTCTCCCCTCGGCTCTCAGGCCGCTCCAGCGATCCCCAGTGATCCCCAGTATCGGCTCTCAGGCCGCTCCAGCGATCCCCAGTACCGGCTCCCTAGCCGCTCCAGCGATCCCCAGTGATCTCAAGTATCGGCTTCCTAGCCGCTCCAGTATCTCTCAGTGTCTCCAGCGTCTCCCTGTGATACCTTCGTGTCATTCCCGGCTTCCAGGCCGCATCTCACTATTCTCAAGTACCCTCCGTGTTGCTGTATAGCATTCAGTGCCATCGATCACCATCAATGGTTTAAGTACCCCATTAAAGACTCTTGTTGTCCAAACTCTGCTAAAGCCACAGGGGAACCTGGGAAGAGGGCCGCGACCTGGTCGGCAGTTGCAGCAAAGTCCATATCCCCTTGCGGGGGTCCCTGGTGAATACCACTGTCGGCTTAGACCCCGCGCCTCTGCTTTAGGTCTCAGCCAATCCTCTGTGTCCCCGGCAGATCATCTCCCTTCAGCCTCCGTGCATGAGCTCCAGCTACCTCAAGCCTCCTCGCTTCCAGTTCCCTCCACTGGCGCACCCAGGTCAGTGCCGGGAACACAGACAGTCCAGGCCGTGACAGATTGTTCAAGACCGATGGACTCGGCACGCGACCATAGTGTGGGGCCAGTGGCTCTCCAAGATGTCACCTCGCGTATAGAGACACAAGAAGCGACGTAGCAGCAGGTGATTACATACCTCCAGGATGTGTCTACTCGTCTGGATTCCCTCCAGCAGTCCCTCCGGCCACCTCCGCCACCGGTATCTAATCAGCCTGCCACTCATGCCCCTGCATATATTCCTCGTCTTCAGCTGCCTACCCCTAATAAATATGATGGCAATCCCAAAGCCTGTAGAGGCTTTCTAAACCAATGTGACATTCACTTTGAACTTCTTCCGCAGAACTTTCCGACTGCCAGAACCAAGATAGCATATATTGTCTCCTTGCTGACTGGTTCTGCCCTAGATTGGATATCTCCCCTCTGGGAAAGATCTGATCCAATCCTCACCGATTATGAAAGATTCGTCTCTACCTTCCGGCGGATATTCGATGAGCCAGGAAGGCCTGTATCAGCCTCTACAGAAATTCTCCGTATCAAACAGGGCTCTCGTTCCATGGGCCAATTCGTGGTTCAATTTCAGACCCTTGCCTCCGAGCTCAAATGGAACAATGAAGCATTAACAGCCGCCTTCTGGTTGGGCGTCTCAGAACGCATCAAAGATGAACTTGCCACCCGAGATCTCCCTGAGCAGCTTGAAGAATTAATTTCCTTGTGTGTCAAAATAGACCTGCGCCTAAGAGAGCGAGGTTTAGAAAGATTAAAGAAAGGAGTTCCCAGAGTCCCGCCTCCGCCTCAGCACCGTCCTGCGACAACCGCCACAGAAGAACCTATGCAAATAGGTAGATCTAGGTTATCTACAGAGGAACGGTCCAGGAGGCAGAAAGAAAAATTATGTATTTACTGTGCCGCCCCCGGCCACTTCATTGGGTCCTGTCCCGAGCGTCCGGGAAACGCCAAGCCCTAACCTGCAGCGGGGGAGTCAGGTTAGGTTGTCTCAGTAAAACTCCTCCCACCACTGATTTGATTCTGCCTGTTGCCCTTGTGTCCCCTGTGGGTACCCTGCAAGTCTCAGCCCTGGCAGACTCCGGGGCTGCAGGGAACTTTATCTAAGCCGAGCTGGTAAAAAAGTGCAAAATTCCGATTCTGCCTCTTTCCCAGCCTCACTACTTAACAGCGGTGGATGGAAGTAGGATCCCCGGAAGTGATATTGTGCATCGAACAGTCCCTGTCTCATTCCACGTAGGGGTACTTCATCAAGAATGTATGGATTTCCTAGTCATCCCTAAATCCTCCAATGACCTTGTGTTAGGGTTACCGTGGCTACAACTCCACAACCCCCGTATCGATTGGAGATCTCTCCAAATCGTGGAGTGGAGCGAATATTGCCAGAAACATTGCTTGACTGAAGTAACTCCGGTTCGATCTTCTGCAGTTAAAAGCCTTCCGGGTCTTCCCTCAGTGTATCATGAATTCAGCGATGTTTTCAGTGAACAAGCCGCCGATGTACTACCTCCACACCGCCGATGGGATTGTCCCATCGATCTTCTCCCTGGGAAGTCCCCTCCTAAGGGGCATACCTATCCTTTGTCAATCCCTGAGACCAAAGCGATGTCTGAGTATATTCAAGAAAATCTCCAGAAAGGTTTTATCCGGCCCTCTACCTCCCCTGCTGGTGCAGGATTCTTTTTTGTGAAAAAAAAGATGGAGGGTTACGCCCATGCATAGATTATAGAGGTCTCAATGAGATAACCATCAAGAACAGTTATCCTCTTCCCTTGATCACTGAGTTATTTGATCGTATCAAAAGGTGCTAAAATTTTTCCCAAACTTGACCTCAGAGGGGCGTATAACCTAATCAGAATTCGCCAAGGCGACGAATGGAAGACTGCCTTCAACACTAGAGATGGGCATTACGAGTATCTAGTGATGCCCTTCGGTCTCAGTAATGCACCTGCCGTCTTCCAAGAATTCGTCAACGAAATTTTCAGAGATGTCCTATATAAATACCTTATTGTGTACCTTGATGACATATTAATTTTTTCTTCAGATCTTCAGTCTCATCGTTCTCAAGTGAAAGAAGTGCTATCCCGTTTACGTGCTAATAAATTGTACGGTAAACTCTCTAAGTGCACATTCGAAGTTCCCCAGATACCCTTCCTAGGGTATATCGTGTCTGGCTCAGAGTTGGGAATGGATCCCGCAAAACTTTAAGCCATCAATAGTTGGTCCCAACCAACCTCTCTCAAAGCAGTCCAGCGTTTTATTGGCTTTGCCAACTATTACAGAAAATTTGTCAAAGGATTCTCGACCCTCATCTCTCCCATCACAGCTCTCACCCAAAAAGGTGCCAACCCAGCCATCTGGTCCGAAGAAGCCTTGTCCGCATTCCACCTGCTTAAGCAAGCCTTCATATCTGCCCCCATCCTCCGGCAGCCAGATACAGACAAACCCTTCCTCTTGGAAGTTGACGCCTCAAATGTGGGTGTTGGTGCTGTGCTCTCTCAAGTTACAGACGATGGCAAACAGCAT
Organism: Crinia signifera; assembly: GCF_055691185.1. Lineage (NCBI taxonomy): Eukaryota > Metazoa > Chordata > Amphibia > Anura > Myobatrachidae > Crinia > Crinia signifera. The sequence continues at coordinate 97,874,027 of NC_139217.1, forward strand.
CCCTGTGGGTTTTTCTCTCGAAAATTCCTCCCTGCCGAGAAAAACTACTCCATTGGCGACCAAGAGTTGTTGGCAATTAAACTTGCACTGGAAGAATGGCGATATCTGTTAGAAGGGGCCAAGTTTCCCGTGTCCATCTTTACAGATCACAAGAACTTATTGTACTTCCAGACAGCCCAGTGCCTAAATTCCCGCCAAGCTCGTTGGTCCTTATTCTTCTCACGATTCAGCTTCAAAATTTTCTACCGTCCTGGGTCCCAGAATGCAAAAGCCGATGCACTATCCCGTTCTATGGAAGATGACACAGTGCTGCAAGAACAGCGTCCCATCATCAGTCCTACGGCTTTTGCCGCCACCCATGTGTTACCTGTGCCACCTCGAGGAAAGATGCTGGTTCTACCAGAGCTCCAGCCCAAAATCTTATCCTGGGCTCATGCCTCGCCCTTCTCCGGTCACCCAGGTGTTCACAAAACCCTGGAGATTCTTCGCCGGTCATATTGGTGGCCTCTTATAAAAAAGGATGTCCAGGATTTCGTGGCCTCATGTCCTACTTGTGCCTAGCATAAAGTCCATCGTCAATCCCCTGCCGGTGCTCTCCTTCCGTTGCCCACTCCCATGCGTCCCTGGACGCACATTTCCATGGACTTCATTTCCGAGCTCCCAAAGTCCCAAGAATGTAATACCATCTGGGTGGTGGTAGACCGGTTCTCCAAAATGGCACATTTCATCCCGTTATCTGGTCTACCCTCTGTTCCCAAGCTCGCTCAGATCTTCATCCAACATATCTTTCGGATTCATGGACTCCCTGCAGATATTGTCTCCGATCGTGGAGTGCAATTTGTAGCCCGCTTTTGGAGAGCTCTCTGTTCTGCCCTGAAGGTAAAATTGAACTTTTCCACAGCGTACCACCCGCAGTCTAATGGGCAAACAGAGAGGGTTAACCAAGATCTGGAAGCATTCCTCCGCCTGTATGTTTCCTCGTCTCAAGATAACTGGGTCAGTCTACTGCCTTGGGCAGAATTTGCCCACAATTTCAGATACCACACAGCTACCGGCTACTCTCCTTTCTACGTAGTGTAGGGTCAACACCCTCGACCTTCGATCTTTGAGCCTTTACCAGCCTTGGAAGTGCCTGCTGCATCTTCTACACTCAAGCATTTCTCACAAGTTTGGAAAAATGTGCATGTTTCTCTCAAGAAAGCCTCAAAGAGATATAAGTTCTTTGCTGACCGTAAAAGGAGAACAGTTCCTCAGTTAAAACTTGGCGACAAAGTATGGCTCTCCATGAAATTCGCCCCACGATTCATCGGGCCATTCCCTGTGATCCAAAGGATCAATCCTGTAGCTTATAAGCTGAAGCTACCACCATACCTGAAAATCCCAAATTCCTTCCACATATCCTTATTGCGACCTCTCGTTCTCAACCGGTTCCAAAGTGCTACTCCTGAGCCCCCCAGAGTTTATACCCATCGAGGGGTTGAATTCGAGGTTGATAAGGTGGTGGATTCTCGCAGAAGATATGGAAACATCCAATATCTCATCGATTGGAAGGGCTATGGCCCAGAAGAAAGAAGCTGGATCAATGCTGCAGATGTGCATGCTCCCCGGTTGATTGCAGCCTTTCATAAAGACAACCCGAGTAAGCCCAAAGGGTGTTCGGTGCCCACCCTAAAAGGGGGGGGTACTGTCATGAACCCCGGTTCTCGCCCCGCTCACATGCACCCCTTACCGGCCCGCTGGGGTAGTGTCCTCCGTAGATCAGCAGCCGGCACAGTCGGCAATCCCTGGCGTGATGTCTTCTGCTTCCAAGTCGCCCCTGCGTCACTGTGAGCTCCAGGTGTATTCCCTGATCAAGCTGCGGGTCACATGATCCAGGTAAGCTCCATCTTACTTCCTGGTCTGTGTGCTGCTGCTGCGGCTAATTCCATCACCTGCGTCTGATTCCCTAATCACCTGGAGGGATAAAAACCCAGCTCACAGTCTCCTCCTTGTCTTGAACAACTCGTCAGTTTACCTGTGAGTTCTCCAGCGTTAAGCTCCTGTCAAGACTCCCCACGTGCTCCAGAGGTCCGGTTTTCCTGAGTCCACTGTCACCTGTGTTACTCTCAGCGTCCTGGTCATTCCACTCCTGCCAGAAGTCTCCACGTGTTTCCATCTGCCGTGTGATCCTGTCTTCTCGTGCAGCCCAGGTTACTTGCTCAGTGTCCGGTTATCCGTGGGTTCCGTGCCCGTCTCCCCTCGGCTCTCAGGCCGCTCCAGCGATCCCCAGTGATCCCCAGTATCGTCTCTCAGGCCGCTTCAGCGATCCCCAGTGATCCCCAGTACCGGCTCCCTAGCCGCTCCAGCGATCCCCAGTGATCTCAAGTATCGGCTTCCTAGCCGCTCCAGCGATCCCCAGTGATCTCAAGTATCGGCTCCCTAGCCACTCCAGTATCTCTCAGTGTCTCCAGCGTCTCCCTGTGATACCTTCGTGTCATTCCCGGCTTCCAGGCCGCATCTCACTATTCTTAAGTACCCTCCGTGTTGCTGTATAGCATTCAGTGCCATCGATCACCATCGATGGTTTAAGTACCCCATTAAAGACTCTTGTTGTCCAAACTCTGCTAAAGCCACAGGGGAACCTGGGCAGAGGGCCGCGACCTGGTCGGCAGTTGCAGCGAAGTCCATATCCCCTTGCGGGGGTCCCTGGTGAATACCACTGTCGGCTTAGACCCCGCGCCTCTGCTTTAGGTCTCAGCCAATCCTCTGTGTCCCCTGCAGATCATCTCCCTTCAGCCTCCGTGCATGAGCTCCAGCTACCTCAAGCCTCCTCGCTTCCAGTTCCCTGCGCCCTCCACTGGCGCACCCAGGTCAGTGCCGGGAACACAGACAGTCCAGGCCGTGACACAAGGACAGCAATACATAATAACTCAAGAGCCTTTCAATTTTACAAGGCTAACCGGAATGAGGAAGCGTTCAATAAGTACACAGAAGTAAATAAAATTTGTAAAGGGATAATCAAAGTAGCTAAAAGGGAAAATGCATAGCCACATAGAGCAAAACTAATCCAAAGAAGTTTTTAAAATACATAAATAGCAAAAGAATAATAATTGAATAAAAAAAAAGAACAATGAATTTACGTCAGATGAGATTTAAAAAAAGAGGCTCAGCAAAATAAAAACATAGAAATCCCCAGGTCCGGACAGGATTCATCGTAGTGTTCTAATGGAATTAAGGGAAGAATTAGCAAACCCTCTGTATTACATTTTTGAGAAATAATTTTCATCTGGTAAGGTGTCCAAGGACTGGAGAATAGCAGAGGTAGTACCAAAATAAAAGTGAAGACCCAGCAAATTATAGACCTGTGAGTTTAACATCAATAGTTGGTAAAATTTGTAAGGGAATTTTAAAGGTTGGTATCCAAAAAAATGTAGAGCTCCATAGTATAATCAGTACTAACCAACATGGGTTTGTGAAAAATCATTCATTCCAAACAAATTTATTAAATTTATTAAGCTTTTATGAGGAAGGCCGCAACAACTTAAACAATGGAAATGCTGTAGACATGTTTTTTTGGGGGGATTTTCCGAAGGCTTTTGATACCACATAAGAAGTTGATAAATAAAATGTAGGATTTAGAACTAGGGGTAAAGATTTAAGTCCCCTGAAATATTGACACCTAGATTCCTCAGTAGTTTCCATTTTAGTACCTTTTATACTGTCTTTGGATTTTAGTCTTTGGATTTTTGAGACCCAAGTGCATGATTTTGCTTTTTTTTTTACATTAAACTGTAGTTGCCATGCTTTTGACCATTCCTCTAATCTACCTAGAACATCAAACATTTGTTTTACCCCTCCTGGTGTGTCTACCCTGTTGCATACCTTTGTGTCATCTGCAAAAAGGCACATTTTATCCTCAGTTACATTTGCAATATTACCAATAATGATGTTAAAAAGCACTGGTCCAAGTACAGATCCCTGGGGTACTCCACTTGTAACCTTTCCCTCCTTTGTCTGTACTTTCCCTCCTTTATTCTGTACTTTTGGGACTGTCAAAAGCCTTACAAAAGTCTAGAAAAGCTACATCTACAGCCCCACCTTGATCTATTACTTTAGTCACCCAGTCAAAAAAGTCAATAAGATTTGTTTGACATAATCTTCCCCCAGTAAACCCATGCTGTTTCAAATCCTGTAAATTGCTGGTTTTGAGATATTCTACAACTCTTTGTTTTAAGAGTGTTTCCATCAATTTCGCTACTACTGATGTGAGTCACTGATCTATTGTTGCTTACCTCTTCCTTGCTTCCTCTTTTGTGCATTGGGACTACATTCACAGTTTTCCAGTCCTCTGGGATTACTCCAGTAGCTAGTGACTGGTTGAGTAATTTGGTTAATGGTTTTACCAGCTCCCCTTTAAGCTCTTTTAGTATCCTTGGATGTATCCCATCTGGCCCCATTGATTTACAGACTTTCAGTTTTGAGAGATCTGTGAGGACTTTCTCCTCTGTAAATGTACTTGTTTCTCCCTCAGTTTTCTGATTATACATGCAACCAGGGGGCTGGGCTGGGCTGGGGAGTAGGGTGGCACATGCCCCCGGGCCGATATCTACTGGCTGGGGCTGGGCCAGCTGTGTACATCTTGCACAGTCCTGCAGCCACCTCCGGGTCCAGCCACAGAGAGCTTTCTGTAAGGCGACGGCCCCTCCAAAAATGTCCGCCTTGGAGGAGACAGACACTAGAGGTACTGCCATACCTCTAGTGTCTGTCAGTGCAGCCAGCGCTACCCGGAAGTATGGATTCGTGTAACGCTGGTGCACTGTTTAAGGAACCCTTAACCATCAAGATTATACTCTGGCTCCCCCATGCCAAAAAATATATAACTCCCCCTAGCAACAAGTACTCCCCCCTATGGAGTGCTACATGCCCCTTTCTCCAGCAATGAGCATGTAGCACTCCATAGCAACAAGCATGTAATATCCCCTAGCAATGAGCATGTAATGTCTCCCCTGGCAATGTCCATGTAAATCCACCATTGCAACAAGAATGAAACCCCTGGCAATAAGCATTTAACCCCTGGCAACAAGCAATATACCTCTGACAGTGAGCATGTAGGTAAGCAGCAGTTATGTGGTATAATATGTAATAGGCATTATTATGTTTAATGGCCTTATAGTTACATAGTTACATAGTAGGTAAGGCTAAAAAAAACGCGCGTCCATCTAGTTCAACCTGGTATAGATATCCATTGCTGATTTGGTAGGTTCTGGTATTTTACAGACAAATTATATTTCTTATTTGTACCCATGGATGTTTTTCTCCAGTAAATGTTTGTCCAACTTTGCCTTGAACGCATTTAATGAGCCAGCCGTTACCACCTCTCTGGGAAGAGAGTTCCAGAGTTTGACTGTTCTGACCGTAAAGAAATTCTTTCTACTAGCTGAATGAAATCTTTTTTCTTCTAATCTATACTCATGCCCTCGCGTCCTAGATTCCTTTCTAGTAGAAAATAGGGTGTGTGACAGTTCCTTATATTGGCCCTTGATATACTTGTACATGTTGAGCATGTCCCCCCTTAAACGTCTCTTTTTTTAATGTATATAGTCGAAAATTGCTTAATCTCTCCCCGTAGCTTAAATTCTCCATTCCCCTAATAAGCTTTGTTGCTGGCCTTTGGACTTTTTCTAATTCTATGATGTCCTTTTTATAGTGTGGGGCCCAGAACTGTACTGCGTACTCTAGGTGAGGTCTCACCAATGCTTTATATAGTGGCATAATTACCCTTGAGTCCCTAGTTTCCATTCCCCTCTTAATACATGCCAGAATTTTGTTGGCCTTTTTTGTAGCTACATTACAATGGGCACTACATCCTAGATTGCTGTCTATTTGGACTCCTAGATCCTTTTCAAGTATGGAATTACCCAGTTCCTCTCCGCTAAGGTTGTAACTTGCACACTGGTTGTGTCTCCTAAGGAGCATAACCTTACATTTATCTACATTGAACCTCATCTTCCATTTTTTTGCCCACTCATCTAGAATTGCAAGATCATTTTGAAGCATGGTGACATCTTCTGGTGATTTGATGACTTTGCTAAGTTTTTTATCGTCCGCAAAGATGGATACATTGCTGAGTAACCCTATCCCAATATCGTTAATAGAAATGTTAAACAAAATGGGCCCCAAAACCGAACCCTGGGGCACTCCACTTAGTACCGGTATCATATCTGATACGGCACCATTCACAACCACTCTTTGTTCTCTATTACATAGCCAATTCCCTACCCATCTGCAGATATTTTCACCCAATCCTAGGTTCTCCATTTTATTAATCAATCTCTTGTGTGGGACAGTATCAAATGCTTTAGCGAAATCTAGGAAAATCACATCTACAGCATTTCCATTATCGAGGTTTTTGCTAACCTCTTCATAAAACCCTAGTAGATTAGTTTGGCATGAACGATTTTTCACGAACCCATGTTGGTTAGTACTGAGTAGACGGTGATGATCTAAATATTCCTGGATACCATCCCTTAAAAATCCTTCAAATAGTTTACCCACAATTGATGTTAAACTAACGGGTCTGTAATTAGCGGGATCTTCCTTTTTTCCTTTTTTGAATATTGGCTTTATGTGTAATGGGCATTACTGTGTGTGGCATTGTGTGTAATGGGCATTACGTTGTTGGCATTATGTTTATTGGTCATTACATTGTTGGCGTTATGTGTAATGGGCATTACGGTGTTGGCGTTATGTGTAATGGGCATTATGATGTTGGCATTATGTTTAATTGGCATCACGGCGTGTGGCATTATGTGTAATGGGCATTACATTGTGTGGCAGTGCGTAATGGGCATTATGGTGCTGGCATACTGTGTGTGGCATTATGTGTAATGGGCATTATGGTGTGTGGCATTATGTTAATTGGGCATTATGTTGTTGACGTTATGTGAAATGGGCATTTTGGTGTTGGCGTTATGTGTAATGGACATTATGGCATGTGGTATTATGTGTAATTGGAATTACAGTGTGTGGCATTACATTTAATGGGCATTATGGTGTTGGCTTTATGTGTAATGGTCATTATGGTGTGTGGCATTATGTGTAATGGACATTACAGTGTTGGCTTTATGTGTAATGGGTATTACGGTGTGTGGCATTATGTGTAATGGACATTACAGTGTAAACTTTTGCAATGCACGCTCCCCGTTTCTGGTGTATACTGTATGTGTGTGTGGAGGAATAATTGTTGAATCCTTGCTGCATACTAGAGGGGAGAAGGGAGAGGGTAGGGTGGTGAAATGATGGCAATGGTGGTGGGCCACTTGCTTGTGTTGTCCCCCCAGGCTGAATGTTGCCAGCCCCTGCTTGCAACTTAACTGGGGCCCCTTCCCCTCTCTTTCAGCTGTGAAAAATGAGCAGAAATAATTATTAATATGATCTTCTATTACATTTTCCCCCTCAAGAAGACTTCCACGCTCTGTCTTTAGTCTTATTCTTTAGTCTTATTACTACACTTTTATTTTTCTCCTTTCACTTATATACCTAAAAAAAGTCGTCGTCCCCCCCCCCCCTTTACCCACTGACTGGACCATTTTCTCCTCAGCCTGTGCTTTTGCACATCTGATTACCTTCTTAGCCCCCTTCTGTCTAATAAGATATACCACTTGGTCCTCATTATTCTGTTTCTGCTCCAATTTCTTTTCTTTTTTTTTTTTCTTTTCTTTTATTATGCAAAATAGCAAAAAAATTAAAAACATTTCACATTACATTTAGCATTATTCAGTTTTCTTTCTTTTTTTCCCAACATGTATACATAGTAATAGATAGCCGTTTATCATTTAATAATATATTAATTATTCCATCTTTTCTTTAACAATATATAGTATTCATTTCTTATATCCTTTTTCATCCTTATTCTTGTGTTTGCTATTCCTGTACATTTTATACCTTATTCCATTTAGTGGTATAGTCGAAATCCAGATATCGTCAATGTCGAGTTTAATTAATTTAATTTATATTAATTATAATCGAGTCCTCATTATTTTGTGTCTGCTTCAATTTCTTAAAGGCCAACTTTTTTGCTTTCACAATACTTGCTACTTCTTTCGCAAACCACACTGGCTTCCTTTTCCTTGTGTTTTTCCTAACTTTTTTGACACAATGTTATGTTGCTTTTAGTATTGCACTTATTAAATTTAAACCACCTCTCCTGTACTCCTTCCAAGTTCCTCCACTCTGCCAAAGAATCTCATACAGAGTTTCTCATCTCTACAAAATCAGCCTTCCTTAAATCTAACACCTTTGTTTTTGTGTGCGATGAGTTGGTCTCTGTCTTTATTTTGAACCAAACTGCTTGATGGTCACTGGATCCCAGGTTTTCACCCATATTTACATCAGATATTTCATTGGTCTTCAAACTGTGGCCCTCCAGATGTTGTGGATCTACATGTCCCAGCATGCCCTGACAGTTTTGGCATGCTCTTATAGGAAAAAATGTGGCAATGCAGATTTCTTCATTCTTATTTGGTTCACTGCCCCCCTCTGTTAGTTTAAATAGTTGCTGATGAAGCTTCCAAACTTCTCACTTAGAATTCTTGTTCCCCTTGAAGATGGGTGCAGGCCATCACTTTTATATAAGGCTCTGTCTTGCCAGGTAGTTTGACTATGACCTACAGTATATATCCAAATCTCTCCTCATTGCACCAATTCTATCTTCCCCTCAGTGTACTGGCAATACTTCTGAAAAAGTTACAGTGGTTGCAACCTGTTGTAGAGCGGTTCCTAACTTCCTAAATTCATCTTTTATGGCCATGACTTCAGCATTAACGAGGTAATTTGTGCCTAGGTGGACGATGACATCCACCTCCCCATCTTTTCTTGCTGCCTTTACAATTCTTAGCATGCATTCTTTATCTCTTGAAGATGTGGATATGCTTCTTGGGAAACATAACCAGTGTGCTAACCTAAAGTGGCTTGGTTTTGGTATTTATAAATTGGAAAATAATCTACATTCCGCAAACTATGGTTATTGAAAAAAAATTGGATAACAGATATCTGGATATGGGATCGTCGATTGGAATGCCGGCATTCATAATTCCGATGCCAGCAGGAGGGACTCCTAACAGCCACCCCTTAACACTCCCTCCCTGCAGCCTATCCCTACCCACTGCAGCCTGACCCTAACCTCCCCACTAGTGTCTAACCCTAACACTGCCATATAAATCTAACCACTTCTTCTAAATGCCTAACCCTAACCTTCCCTTCTTGAAGCATACTCCTAACCTTTTTCTCGTATTCTTTTACAATGAAGAAAACACTAAGATTGCAGACAAGTATCTATTGCACCCTCTGATCTTAATAAAAAAGTTTGGGGACAATTAGTTAGATTTTTAATAGTGGAATTATTATTAATATATCAAGCAGAGACTCCATTTGTTTATCCTGCTGGAGCAATATTGTGTATTTTATTCAGTGGGGGCCCTATTATTTATTTAATCAGCTCTATTGGCAACTGGTTCATCTGGCAAGCCGTAAGACTATTGTCACTGCTGCCAATTTGCTTCATCAGGGAGTGAAAAGTTACATCAAAGTAGAATTTAATGAAGCTTTAATATCATGTCTTTCTATAAAATACAGTCTTTTTGAACTTATTATTAAGTGCCAATTTTGCGAAATTGACTTCAATAACACTTCTCGATGAGCACCTGCCAGAGGTGGCTTAAAGCATAGGCAATATAGAGAATAGCCTAGTTCGTCAATTCTCCAAAGGGCAGCGAAGCAGGCAGTGGCCCACCAAAACAACACTCAGCATTTTTTTTTAATTGTTACAATGCTGAAAGAAGCACTGACTGTAGTACCTGCTGGGAGAAGTCACATCTCCTGATCTCCTGAAGGATATTCCATGCACCACATCAGAACCATTGACAGGAATGGAGGAGGAGTCACCAACAGAACGCTCACAGCAGTGTGATCATGTCAGCACCAGCTGTCACTAAAGAGTTTGGAGGCATCAGTTAAGGCATTTTCATTTGAACTGAGGCATGTTATGACTTGGGAGATGCATTAATTGGGGGCCTAGTCATGTAAACAGGTGTGTGGCATAATCATTTGTCCTGGAGGCAAAAACCCAAAGTTGTGCAACAGGGTTACTGTGTAGCGGATTGAGAATGTCTCAATCAACAATCCTGTGGTTGACCACAAACAATCAATCGCATCTAGTTAGATGCCTAAAAATGATCAGCAGCATCTAGATCAACAGTAAAAGAAGATCAATACAGGCAAAAGGTCGATGGGAATGGGGTCGACGGTGACAAGGTCAACGCAAGTTTTTTGTGTTTTTTTGGTGTCTATGTCGACATAGGTCGACATGAACACTGTATAAGTGTACTGCGACCCCCCTCACATGGCTCGCTGCACTCACAATGCTTCGGGCATGGTGCCTCGCTATGCTTGGCACTCTATTTTATTCTCCCTATATGTCTGTCTGGATAGTAAAGTATGAACAAGTCAGTTAAAAATCATGTCGACTGTCACTGAAATTTAAAGCGCTCTATCTTTTCCCTAGGAAATCATGTTGATTGTAGCATGATTGTAGGCCACTGAGTCACTGATCGTTGAGACATGCTCAGTGTTATTGTATGCCTGTGTTCACAATATGGTCAATTGTTTTAAATTGTTTATTTTTTGCTGCCAGGTTGCTATGGTTACGGGAGGCCGGACAGCCGACGTAGCGTCACACTGATGGACCTGCTGTGTATGACGTTCAATCGCAGTGGCGGGGTTGCGTCTGTGAAGCCATGACATTGCCAATCTGCCAATGTAACAATTATGGTGCTGAGCATCAAGAGTCAAGGCACACTGACTGCACAAGTGTGCAATGCATTACTGGGAGTTGACTAAGTCCCATAAGACTTTGTACACAAGAGGTCAGAGGCTGAGTGGCTTGTGCTGAGCTCTGCTTGTTTGAGCTCATCATATGCTTCTCAGGCCCATGAAGGATAGCAGCAGCTGCTGCCTTGTCATGGGAGGGTTTTAATCAGAGGCAGCACTGAGCCTGTCCTACAGAGTAAGGTACAGAGGGACAAACACAGGCTTTTCATGTGGTATATATATATATATATATATATATATATATATATATATATATATATAAGGGCAAGGAGTCGGCACTCTTCCAATGTTGAGACCTTGGCACCGGTGCCTGTCCAGCCAGCGATGGCACAATACAAATTCCAAAAGGTGGCACTCGGTTCCCCCAATAAAAACTCAGAGGCAGTAGTCACATCATGTGACTACTGCCTCTGAGTTTTTATTGGGGGAACCGAGTGCCACCTTTTGGAATTTGTATATGTGTATATATATACATATATATATATATATATATATATATATGTGCTTTGGATGATCGGCGCCACTTGTGCTCGTCTATGAACAATATATATATATATAGAGTGGCCACAGCAATATTCCCTTAGTATATAGAGGGTGTCAGCCAATTCTTTAAAAAATAGTGTCGGTATAACACTTAGGAGATATGGGTAAATGGATAAAGATTACGGCGACTAATTACTGGGCTAGGTATATAATAAATAAATATTTATTATGATGACAAGTTTAAAGACAAAAAATGGTACAAATAAAAAAGATGGACAAATTTCAAGTATACAAGGGTAAAAATATTCTCAGGGATAAAAATAGATTGGTATACACAAAAAATATGGGAGAGGTATATAAAACACAATTTTTAAAAAATCTTCCTAAAATCAATAAAAGCGTATAAAGATATAAAGGAGATTTGCTTAGCTTTAAAAAGGATGGAGATCAGTGATTTCCCAACGCGTTTCGTCGATGTGACTTCATCAAGGGGTCCTTGTACCTGCTGGACTCTAGCTCGCCTGCCTAGACGCTGAGACGCCGGTGTGCTGTGGGACGCTCGTGCCTGTTGGTTTCCTCCGGTATCGTGAGTCTTACACTGCACACTGTCAGAGCATGCTGTTTGAGCCAGTGGATTCTATGTTTAAACCTTGTGGTATTTTAGCCCACACCGGATGAAATATTCGGTACGGGCACTAATTTCTCTGTGTGAGAGAAAATTTTAAGTGATTTCCACGTTTTTTAATAAACGATAATACACCATGAAGCGCCCCCTCTATTTGTTTTAGGAGGAGTACATATATATATATATATATATATATATATATATATATATATATATATATATATATATATATATATAAATATAGGGATCGTCTATTTGCTATTGTGAAATATACTACTGACTGTTTTATGGTCTGAAACAATCACCACTGAAGTGTGGAACAAGAGACTTTTTAATAAATGTTTATAAATTCTGGACTTTACTTTTATTAATTTGAAATTTGTTAAAAGGACCCAATCACTAAAGGTCTAAAAAAAGGCGCCAACCTACAACTGCTATATATATATATATATATATATATATATATATATATATATATATATATATATTTATATATATATATGTTTATATACATTACCCCCCCCCCCTCCCTGCCGTTGACCATTGACCAAGTTTATACTGTGTTTAATCTGTGTTTTGACAGTGTAATATTCTCCCGTGCAGTTTGCGGCTAGTAATTACAAGTAGGGGGGTGGGGCCTTTGTAAAGTGCCCTGGGCCCCCCGAAAGCTTAATCCGGCTCTGGCGCCAGGTATGCCCAGGAATCAGCATCCGGATGCACTGTTAGTCGGTATGTATGTAAACATGTTATGTCTTATTTTTTATGCGTGTCCTGAAGAAGAAGCTGATTAAAAGTGCTTTGAAACGTTGCTCTAAGCTACTGTATTCGACTGGTTTAGTTTTCAGTGCCACCTCGAGATTTGGTATCGTTGGAACAAGGAGTGCCAGGAGTGCCTAGGAAGGCACCATTGATGATGTAATATTTTGTGGAGTGCTATCCGGCATGGTTCACTCACACGGCAGCACCTATAAGGTAAGAGAGCATAATGGCTCTGTATTCTTCCTTTCCTGTATGCACAGCACCTTGCACTTTCAGTGCACGTCCAGAGGACGAGACTAAATGAGTCTCGAAACGTTGACGACCACTGCTATGTTTTGATTTATACACCATAAAAATTCTTCAAAACGTTTACAAAGTCGTCTGAGTGCCGCCTCCTTTTCTGGGTTAACCCCATAAAGGTCCCCGGATTCTGGTCAGTATATACAGTATATATACACACTGTATATGCTATAATCATATAGGAAAGTGTGTGTACTTTTTGTCGTTGTCTACGGTGGTTAATGATCAAACTGCTCACAACAGATAAATAATAAAATTACACGATCACCTTTATCTTGGACTTGTAGTTGATTAAAGAAACAGTTTGCATAACTGCTTATTTTCTTTCATTAATCACTTGTGTAGAAAGTAATTATCAGCCACTTCAAAATTAAGAAAAGTGAGTGTATGATGATATGGAGTTCCTGGAAAATCAATCTGAATGTGCTGTTTGCATCCACATGATAATTAACAGTTTGAATTGTTTTTCTGATGGCAGTGGTTACAAATACTGTATGGAAATATGTATGAGTAGTATTGAGACCTTATACATTCCCAATGAAACAGATTCAATTCATCTCATTCAACAAGAAAGAACTGACTTAGGCGATTACCGCTATTGTTTTTCTGGTTTGTACAGGAGGCTTATGGGTTTTCAAGCAAGTTATAAACAAGAAAATTTATATGGATAACTGAGTGGAACAATTTGCTATCATATTAATACCTTGTGAGTCATAAAGTAGAATGTTAAAGAAGATGATATAAATTTGTGCTTAGGAAAATATTGCAGAACCAAAAGCAGCAGATATACAGGAGCTAATGAAGCAAGAGAACAGAGGTAAGAGATGTGGGAGGAAGTGGGCAAGAAGGAAGCAAGATAGATAGTGGTGTGGGTGTGGGGTCAGGGTAGGTGAGATTGAAGCAATGATAAGACATGTAAGAGACAGTGGTTGTTGTAAAGGGTCCAGTCCAAAGGGCAGAAATATTACTCGGGATCTCGAGGGGAACAAGGTACTGTGAGTAAGGGATGGCGGACATCAAACTTATCAGCCAGGACACACTCCTCTGTGTTTGTTTCAGCATGTTGCTCATAAAGTTGCATGCCCATTCATCTTCTCAGCTACTGTGTGTCCAACGTACTCAGGTCTGAGAAAACATTGTCAAACCTTGTGCCAGTGGTCACACAGTGCCAGGGAAAACCTGAAATCACGAATCCCTAAGAAGGAGCTCTAGCTGGCCTTATCCGAGGTCCTGAGCCTCCATGTAGAGGTGTATGGCAAGAAGCTGAAGCCCTACTTGGACAAAAGAGTCAGGATATTGCAGATAACGATCAAGACCCCTTCCCTTATGCAATTGCGCTATGAAATTTGCTAGGAGCATCTCAGGTAGGGTACAACCACACTGGGTGCTGTGCACTACTCTATGCCAAGAGCATTATAGTGTGATGGGCATTATTTATTTATTTGCAGTTTCTTATATAGCGCAGCAGATTCCGTTGCGCTTAACAATAGTAGACAGTGATAAAACAAACTGGGTAACATACAGACTTGGAGGTTAGAGGGCCCTGCTGCAAGCTTACAATCTATTAGGTATATAGGAGGGAAACACAAGGACAGGCATCAGTAATAGCATAGCAGTCCCAACAAGTTACAAGTCCAGATGGGAAGCTATATAATACATAAGTGCCTCAGAGGGTTATGCGTGTAGAACTTAAATATGATAGGCTTGCCTGAAGAGGTGAGTTTTCAGGGAACGCTTGAAAGTTTGGAGGCTAGCAGAGAGTCTTATTGTGCATGGAAGGGCATTCCATAGGATGGGAGCCACCCGATGAAAGTCCTGTAATAGTGAATGGGAGCTAGTGATCCGCTCAGATGAGAGACGCAAATCTTGTGCAGAGCGGAGTGGTCGAGATGGGAGATATTTTGTGATAAGTGCAGAGATATATGCTGGTGCAGTATGGTTAATAGCTTTATATGCAAGTAGAAGTGTTTTATATTGAATACGGTAATATACAGGCAACCAATGGAGGGACTGGCATTATGCATGGAATATTGTGTAAGGGGCTATTACTGTGAATTAAATGTTGTGCAAGGATCATTGTGGTGTGTGGAATATTGTGTAAGGGGCAATGTGGTTTGTGGAATCAGGTTGTAAAACTGAGGGTAAGGTAGTCTTTTCCTTAAAGGCCATGCCCCTTGCAGTGAGGACACATAACTTTTTTGAAGCACGCCCCTACAGCACGTGCATAGGTTTCTTGGTATGCTACATTTTTTTAAAAATGGAAGTGCACTGGGAGCCATATTGTCTAGAAATGGCCCTGCAAATACGTAATGCTGACATTAATTGTACAGTATGTGTGTATACAGGCTTCTATCAGATAGGGAAGACAACCCCTTCAAATTTAAACTGCACATGAGATTTAGCCACCCTATCCTGCCTGTGGCAGAAGCATTATAAAGTTAACACTCCGAAATCAGCATTGCATACACACCTACAGTATGTCTGTTCTTTTAATATCATGATTGTGTACCTTATTCATGTCGACCATGCCCAACCCGACCTTAAGATTGTGTGGTCAACACAAGCTTAAGGTCGGCATGGACATGGTCGACATGAATAAGGTACACAGAATAAGGTGATAAGGACAGTCTGTCACTGTTGACCTAGGTATGTCGACCATTAGTGGTCCACCTAGATGTTGTTGACCCAGGGACCACAAACATGAATATTCTTCAGGCAATAGTGTATAGACTATTTTTATTTTATAAACAGAGCTTTTATTAGTAAATTAGAATGTTCTCCTTTATTTTTGTCTTTCCCCTCCTCCTCCTTCTCAGACTCACAGCTTCATAATACTGTACCTTCTTGTTTCTGAACAACATAATTATAGTAATTAGCTAATTTGTGCATTGCATTCTTTTGAGAGGAACTATTATTAAAGTTATGTTGAAATTATATGAAAGATTAAATATATCTTTAAATAAGGAACATGATGTTATGTAGATAGAGTTTTAGGTACATGTGAATTATCCGGGCTGCCGATTTTGTCCTTAAGTTTAGTTAACTTAAGGACACCCGACCGATGCGATGCCCGCGATTTACCCCCAAATTGCAGGCATCGCATCGGTCGCGGCCGTTATAAGGGGCCGCGACACGACCGACGCGATGCCCGCGATTTCCCATAGACAGTAATGTTAAAATTACTGGACCCGATTTCCCATGTTAAATGTACAGTATGACAGTAATGTTAAATGATGTGCAAAATAAAATGACAATGTGAAATGGGCCAATATGGCCATTTCACATTGGATATGTTTTTAAAAAAAATGTTTCATGGCCCCCCATTACCGTTAACGCCACCCCGCTATTGACGCCAACCCGAAGCGTGGCGAGCACAGCGAGCCCGCAAGGGGCGGCGGTACGCGTCCTCCGACCTTTTGATATCCCTACTATCCACGTCGGCATGGAGTTGAGAATAGAAAGTCGAGCCCGAAGCGTGGCGAGCACAGCGAGCCCCGCGAGGGGACGCGGATACCTTCACAGGTATCCGCGTCCCCTCGCGGGCTTCACAGGTGTCCCCGTCCGCTCGCCACGCTTCGGGCTCGGTGGCTCGCTGCGCTTGCCACACTTTCTTTTCTCAACTCCACGCCGACGTGGATAGTAGGGATATGAAAAGGTCGGAGGACGCGTACCGCCGCCCCTCGCGGGCTCGCTACGCTGGCCACGCTGCGGGTTGGCGTCAATAGCGGGGTGGCGTTAACGGGGCCATGAAACATTTTTTTTTAAAACATATCCAATGTGAAATGGCCATATTGGCCCATTTCTTATTGTCATTTTATTTTGCACATCATTTAACATTACTATAATAATTTTAACATTGCTGTCTATGGGAAATCGGGTCCATCGCGTCTTTTAACATTACGGTCTATGGGAAATCGCAGATAACTCACAAGTACCGAGTTTTACTAAAAAAGTTTTAGTTTTACGGTGTCACTGCTGTATACCGTATCGTTTATCTTGGTCTCACTAATAAGGACATCATTCAGTAATGCACATGAAGCATCTACAATTGCAGCTGCTTACTCATTTACACATGCACCTGCATTCAGGCAGCATCTATGAGACTACACCGCCCTCAGTCATCCGCTTGTGAAATAGCCATCATAGTATTTGTACCAGCCATATTCTTGGTGCAACAATTCCTTACGAATTTGGTCAGACCTGTACATGCGCTCACTTCTGAATCGGCCACAATCCCATCTACATGCAAATGACACACCACAGCACACTAATTCTAGGTTCAAACACTCAATAGCTATACAGTAACCCCCATTCAGCTGCAGATTCAGAGGTGGCTAAGATGCATACAAAACAGTAATTGCTTTCATTCATATATACACATGCAGTTTGATAAAAATCATGACATGGAATTGCATGGAACTCTGGCAGTGTGATATGCAACTTACAGATTTGTCTCCATTCACCATGCCTCACTACATCCTGAACATGCAAGATGCCCAGTAAGAGTGTGCCACAACAAGCGGTGTAGTGCAGTAATGTTTTAGTTGCATTTGTGCCTTATTCACAAACAAAGGATTTATTCTAGTTCACTCTGACAAAATCCTTCTTAGAAGGACAAAACCATGTGCACTGCAGGGGGGCAAATGTAAAATGTGCAGAGAGAATTACATTTGAAGTAAAAGCCCGCCCAAATATAATTCTCTCTGCACAAGTAACATCTGCCCCACCTGCAGTGCACATGGTTTTGTCTGTCTAAGAAGGATTTTGTCAGAAAGAGTGAACTAGAATAAGGCCCACAGTACCAGAGAGACAACGGTCTGCAGCTTAAAATGCACAGGAACATTTTTAAATATGTATAATGTACAAAAAAACTTTCCATTAAAAAAGCAGTGGCCACTGCATCCTAGCCCTATCAGACAAGCAACAGCAGAAGCACACTGCTTCATGGTTTAGCTTAGTTTATTGACTCTCATAAATCCTCCACTGCATATTGGCAAGGATTCACAGTAGATGTTAGTATACTTTGCCAACAGGGCACTTCTCTCATATACATCTCCACTGTTCAATATGGTGTGTATATATTTTATGACAAATCGGAGACTGATGACAAGTGTAAATGGCAATGGATTCCACTGTACTGTATACTTACGTCAATTACCTATCATCAGGGCCGGCGCCACCACTAGGCAAACCTAGGCATTTGCCTAGGGCGCCGGCCACTGGAGGGCGGAAAATGCCGCCCGGGTACCTGTCCTACCGGCGCTGTCTATTTCAATCTGGCGGCGGAGGCAGCGGGGGTCCCTGCAGTCTATTAAAAATCACGGGCGCTATCCGCCGGGCTATGCGGAAGCGCTTCTAGTGTGAAAACTCTGGCAGCACGGTGCACGCTGATCTCAGCCAATCAGCGTGCTGCCAGAGTTTTCACACTAGAAGCGCTTCCGCATAGCCCGGCGGATAGCGCTCGTGATTTTTAATAGACTGCAGGGACCCCCGCTGCCTCCGCCGCCAGATTGAAATAGACAGCGCCGGTAGGACAGGTACCACACCTCACACACACCACCCACCCCCACCCCCCCCCCCCCCCCCGGCACCGGGGCGCCCCCAGCCCGACTCGCCTGGGGCGCTCCGGTGCCTTGCACCGGCCCTGCCTATCATATAATGATCAAGTAATATATTTTACCCCAGGTTGCAAAAACTGATATTGTAGATACACTTTGAACACCTCCTTATTACCCTGACCCTTTTTTCATATACTCTCTTTGCCCTATGATGTGGTTTTTTTTTTCAAGCAGATACAACACTTTAGTAATATCACACTTTTTTATGGATGGGTTTTTTCATGCATAGAGGCCATAAAGAATGGGATATGTGCAATAAAAATGATCATCTGAATACCGCCCAGCGATTTCCTATCACTGTAGAAGGGAGATCTGAATGTGTGTCTTGTGAGCCTAGTGCTTTAAAATATTATTAAAAATCAAAATTAAATATTTAATTATATTTAAATAGTAAGTAAGTAAGTAAAATTTATATAGCACACTTTCTCCAGCAGGACTCAAGGCGTCCCAATATTTCTAGTGTCCCAGAAAAGGGTTTCCTTTTTTCTTTGTTGTGCTCTAAGTTTTGTAGTAATAATATAACATTATCTTCTGCAAAAGTTAATTTCCATAAAGGATACTGTAAACAAAAAAAAAACAGGTTTCCTTGATATAACACAGTCTATATAAAAATTACGTAATCACAGACCTAGGAGAATTTGATTTGATGCTATCAGACAGTTTTTGCACTGCCAGCTACCAAGGTATACTACTTATATCACCAGTAGCTTTCTTCAGGGACCCTACAGTTATCATTCACAGAGAGATGTCATCAGGCCAGAATCTAGTTCATTAGGGGACTTATATTTGAGCTAAATATTGTGGAGACTCAGCACTGTGTGTTTTCTTTGTAAAGTCTTGATACGTGTGTGTGTGTAAGTAGGGTGTGCATTCCAAGATTCCTTTCCCCATGGCGGAACTTGTGGGTGGTGAGCTCAGGTGCAGGAATATATTTTTTGGCCCCTTCTCCACCCCAACCCAAGTTCACAATATGCAACAAGGCATTGGGTAACAAGGAGAGGTAGAGGCTGACAAGGAGAGGTAGGGAGAAAAAGAGGATGACCGGGTTAAAAGTGGGTGGCAGAAAGAGGGAGAGAGGGGAAACAGTGGACTCCTTAGTCATCAGAGGCACTGCACCTGCTGCACCAATGGTAGTTCTGCCTGTGCTTCCCCCCCATGGACTTTTACATGTGCCACAGTATTAAGACAAGATGCGATAAAATTTACTGAAGCTTCTAAAACTGAAAAGAGTTGATGTTGCCCATAGCAACCAAACAGATTCTGTCTATCATTGCTCTATTGCATCCTAGAAAATGAGAGACAGAGGCCCTTATTCAGATCTGATCACAGTACAAATTTGTTCTTAAAATGGGCAAAACCATGTGCACTGCAGGTGGGGCAGATGTAACATGTGCAGAGAGAGTTACATTTGGGTGGGGTGTTTTAAAAAAACTCCCCCAAATATAACTCTCTCTGCACATGTTACATCTGCCCCACCTGCAGTACATGGTTTTGCCAATTTTGAGAACAAATTTGTACTGCGATCAGATCTGAATAAGGGCCAGAATCTGATTGGTTACTATGGCGATTGGCGAACATCACGCTTTTTATATTTAGATGGTTTATTAACCTTACCCTGAAGAGTTTATAACTAAGCCAAAATCTCTACACCTGAAGGTTTCAGGAAAACCACAGGGATTGAGAAGTCATTATAAAAGCCAAGGTCACGCAAAAGTCAAAGGAGTAATAAAGAGAAAATAATCTGGATCATACCCAGGAACATGATCCAAAAGCAAGGGAGCAGTTTACTTTTTCTTTACATTTTGCAGTAAAATAGGACTCCATGTTTACTACAGACACTGGTCTTTCAAACTGCACCGAAAACACGTACAAAGACACACAAGAAGCACAACGGCACTTCGTGTAAGAAAAAGTTGCAACCACTGCATTGCAGCTCTTCGCATATAGATGCAGACTCAGTCACACACAGATTTACGGATAGCGCAGTCATCTTAACGTATGGCCCAGCTGCCCAGGGGCTCACAATCCTTGGGGCCTTTGAGGAGGGCTGTTTCCTCTGGAGCTTCTTATGGGGCAGGTAAAGAATGCTGCATGGCTGCTGTATTTGTGAATTACACAAAGTGTGGACTAACAGCATTCTCTACTTGCCTCTTAGCCTACAGCTAGATTAAAATGAACTTATTTTTTTCTTGAAGTCCCTCTGAATATCATTTGATTCTTTGGTTGTGTTATATAGTCATATAGGGCCTTAAGGTGCGTACACACTGGGTGATATATCGCCCGGCTATATATTGCCGGGCGATATATCAGCGAGCGATTTATCGCTTAATGCCCCCTTTTCATCGGCGACCAGAGATGGTCGCTGATAAAAAAGAAACCTCTGCTGGCAGAGGTAATCAGCTGGTCGCAGGAGCAAGCTCCTGTGACCAGCAATTAGGAGCGATTAGGAACGGGGCTGAAAACGGGAGCGCGCACACGGCGATTTATTGCCGGGGCACACTCCCATCACTGGCAATATGGTCGCCAGCGACCATATTCCCAGCGATATCAACCCGTATCGCTGCCGTGTGTACACGGCTTTATTCTAGTTCACTCTTAGAGGCAAATTCTTTCTCAAAACCATGTGCACTGCAGGTGGGGCAGATGTTACTTGTGCAGAGAGAATTAGATTTGGGCGGGGTTTTTCTTCAAAGTGAGATCTATATTGCAGTGTAAAAATAAAGCAGCCAGTATTTTCCCTGCACAGAGAAAAAATAACTCACCCAAATCTAATTCTATCGGCACCTGTTACATCTGCCCCCTGCAGTGCACATGGTTTTTTCCATCTGAGAAGGAATTTGCCTCTAAGAGTGAACTAGAATAAGGTCTATAGAATACTAGCAAGCCCGCTCAGAACAAAAGCTTTGAAAGCTAGTCTGCTACCTTCTGTGTTTGGATTGGGATCATTTGGTCTACAGCATGACGGTCGACAGTCATTAGGTCGACACAATTAGGTCGATATGGTAAAAGGTCGACATGGGTCTAGGTCGACATTAGTTCGACAGGTCGTTAGTTCGACAGGTCATTAGTTTGACAATATCTAAGTCGACACTCAAAAAGTCGACATGGGGTTTTCCCCTGTTTTTTATACCTGAATGTCAACACAGTTGACATGGACACAGTTTAAAGTGCACCGCATCCCCTCACATTGCTCGCTCGCGATGCATCGGGCCTCGGCACACAATTTTATTCTCCCGTCACACCCTAGTGGATGGCAGGGCATGAAATACCGCCTGCCGCACATGTCGGCTCAAAAAACAGTGAAAAACCCCATGTCGACTTTTTGACTATCGACCTAGACATTGTCTAACTAATGAGCTGTCGAACTAATGACCTGTTGAACTAATGACCTCGAACCATGTCGACCTTTTCCCATATCGACCTAGACCCATGTCGACCTAATGGTGTCGACCTAATGACTGTCCACCATCATGCTGTAGACCAAATGACCACATCCCCTGTGTTTGTGCATGTTTGAGAAAGATGTAGTTTTAATCTCTGCCAACAGATGGCAGTGTTTTCGGAGACTCACACACACTAGACATATATATAGATGATACATCAGACTTAGCGCCGTTTATATGTTATATTTATTGGAGATTGTTTGCTTTATACTGTATGTGTGCGCTGGGTTCTACAAGCTGTAACATACTTCAGAACAAGGGTGTAACTACCATAGGTGCAGGGGGTGCAGCTGCTATGGGGCCCAGAGCTGAGACGGGCCCACTTTTCCAGTCAAAGTATCATGTGATGTATACATTTTTCAGCATTAGGTGATAAATAGGGGCCCTTACAAACTTTTGCTATGGGGCCCACATGTATCTAGTTACGCCACTGTTCAGAAAGTTAAATTATGAAACAATCTTGTTTAATAAGCTTATGATGATGCTTACAGCAATTAATAACTTATTTTATACTTATACTGTATAAGTAACTACAAGCACATTTACAAAAAAGTAAAACTCGAAGTGTGACACATACAATAAAGATTGTGTTTATAAATAACAAATACTACCGAGTTTATTTCTCAATAATTTGTCCTATATTAGTGAATGTACTGTAATCTACCAAGACTACAGCAAAATAATGAATGCATAAATTGAACTAAACTATTCTCTTTCCTGTGCTGCTAAATTGTATAAACTAATGTGTTCTACTCTTTAAAATCATTTGAGTGTGAATAATGATATAATAGTAGCATATTTAAGTTCTAATATGCAATCTGCAATTAAACTTCTCCAAGATAATTTTTGCCATGATACGCTCGCACACATTGTAAAATGAGTGTTTTTCACTCTACCCTAAATTACGGTGATTCAGTAATTAATCAATTTGCATGTGTTCTCTTGACAGTGGTTCCACAAAGTATTTATCTAGGTGAAAGGATTTTTGGTTAAAAATAGTTCAATGAGGTACAGCCATAATTATTTGCAGTTTTGCTAAACATATGCACTGAATTGATTCTCTAATGATTTATTTAAAATTGGCAAAAGGAAAACTTTGCCAATTACTTTGGCAACAGGAGACTTGTTAGTGATCTGACAGGGGACGGAAACGATTTACCAATTCTTTCTGAATGATTTATTGTCAGGGTGCTGTGGACATTTAAATTATTATCCTCATAAACTCTATACTGAGAAAAACAACTTTCAGCCCTGATCATAGTCTGTAACTGAGCATATTTATTCCCATTTAGAATTAGGAGCACAGAAGGACATGAGAGGCACATTTCAAAAGTGAGAACAAATTTAGGGTTGGAAGGGAGTTTTGACTGACTCAGTTATATAAGGTAATGTAACTGATTTTGCAAACAATGTGTTAGTTATATTATAACTTCGGGAGCGAGTTACAACCAATAGCAGCTCCAGAGGTGGGACAGCAGCACAGTTCAAAATTCAACCAGGGAAGCCACTCCAACTGCCATTCCAAACTGATTGACTGGCAGTTGGTGTTTTTTGCCCATTTGAATCTTGAACTGTGCTGCAGCCCCACTTCTGGATCCGCCAATGGTTACAACTCCCCCCCCCCCCCCCCCCCCAATATGTCAAATGTCAAAGAAAGCCATAATTTTATAACACAAAATGATACAAGCCTAGCCAATTGGCCTGTCAAACTGTAAATAATAATAATAATAATAATAATAATAATAATAATAATACCTGTGCCTTGGTCCTGCAAGGCTGAAGAAACTCACTGCCACCTTTTTAGAGATAGATGGCCCATTGCTAAATAGAATTCAGTCTGATGCAGAGATGGATACTTTAGCTGATGAACGCAGCTACAGGCTGGTTAGGTAAAGCAAGTGACCAGCCTGTAGCTAAACATTTCTTTGAACACAAACATACAATGGCCTCACTGCTCTATAAGATCATTGGCTGCATCCCAGCGGATGAAAGAGGGGGAGACAGGGCGTGTGCCTTCTTAGAAAGGAGGCAAAATGGATCTATGATCTAAACACAGTCTCCCCACAGGGCCTCAATGAAAATGTATAATTTAGCTGCTGCCTGTAATAATTTCAGCAACGATTGGATTGTAAGGTATATGCCCTGATTGTGTAAGACAGGCATGTCCAACGTTGGCCCTCCAGATGTTGTGAAACTACACATCCCAGCATGCTTTGCCACAGTTTTGCTATTATAGAATGCTAAAACTATTGCAAAGCATGCTGGGATGTGTAGTTTCAAAACATCTGGAGGGCCAACTTTGGACATGCCTGGTGTAAGACGAGGTTGTTCATCACCGTGGAATCACATTGTTTCATTAAATAATTGATAATAATTAGCCAACTATATACACATGAACTGCATCATACAAATGATAGACACAGTTCTGCTACATACTGTATGATGTGCAATGATTGTAGAGAATACATGTGTGTATTTCTTGTAGGTTGACATGCAATGGGCCGACCACTGAAGGTCACAATGACACAAAAAAGTTCCCCTCTAGGGTGATGTGCATCATATTGGGTAGTAGAGGGGTCTATAGGTCCATATGCATCAAGCTTTAAAAATGATAAAAATGGAGAGTGACAAACAGCTAGCCAATCAGCTCCTACCTGCCATGTTAGAGGCTGGGTTTGAAAAATGACAGGTAGGTGCTGATTGGCTGGTTGCTTATCACTCTCCACTTTATCACTTTTTGAAGCTTGATACATCTGGCTAATAGTGACCAAATCTGGGTGTCTTTTTTGTTTCCATCCAGGTATTTTAAGTTGATACCTACTGGTTTTAAATACTATACATACAATACACAAAAAGTCAAAGAAAAGCTGTTCTCCCACTGTAGATGCACTCTTTGTCCACAAAGTAAATTATAATTAATAAAATGTATACTTTAAATCACAAAATATTGTTAAAAGAAAATGATCTTAAGTCCAGCACCAGTTGTCTGCACAATATTTTATTCTGCCACCACGCTGTAGAGGACGGTGCGGCATGAAAAAACCACCTGTTTGCACATGTGGGCTCAAAAAAAAAAAATGAAAATTCATGTCAACCTTTTGACTGTAGGACCTTCAATTATTGATATAATGCTTGTGTCGACTTTTCGACCCTGTCAATCTTAGCCATGTCGACCTACTTTAGGTGTCGACCTAAGGCCTGTTGACCTTCAGTGGTTGACCAAATGCATGTCGAGCTTAGTAGGTTCGACCTAATGACCGTATACCTTTGCTTGTTAATTCCTGGTTCTATGCCTAGACATTCTCCTACTATGCCTATGCTTGTCAGCATTGTGCTTACCAGAACTGGTGGAACCTGTACTAGCAGCAGTGCATGCAGTCAATACTTCCTAGCAGAAACAGCATTCCCAGATCCAAACACACAGATAGTAAGAGCTGATATAGACCACATCCCACCACAGCTGCACAAACTAGCGCTCTGACAATATCAAAAACCAAGAAATAAGTTACTGCATATTGCTATAACAACCTAGGGGCCATGCAGATCTCTGGACCTGGAACCTCTAAAACACTACTATAGTATAAAGCTTCAATATACTGTAGCAACCTAACTGATCACACAATGGAAAAGTCAAGATTAGTGGTGGCCTGGGACAGGTGCAAATTTCCACCTGCCGCCAGAGTAAGTACATATTGCTGAATTTCAGGGTACCAGCATGCACTGCACACATACCGGTGACAGCTAGGCTATAAGCAAGAGTTCTATGTCCCTCTGATTGTGTTTATAGCACATATAGAGCATCCTTGCATCATTATCTGCTTGCTTACTGACTGTCCATCTATGTCGGCATAGAGGGGGAATATAATAGTGTGTTGAGCATAGTGAGGGTATGTGTTACACTAATTGTGGGTCCATGTCAACAGTTGACACCAAGAAAATGTGAAAATCTCTTGTGTATACCTTTATCATGTCGACCTTTTGACCCTGTTGACCTTTCCCATGTTGACCCTTTGACCCTGTAGGCCTATTGTAGGTTATCCTTTTGGGGTGGACCTATTGACTGGCTACACTGTCTATCTAACAATCCACACCAGTGTCCATTCCCATACTACAGTATCATTACCAAACTAATTTAAACAAAAGTAATCAAAAACAACACAACACTGGGCAATGAAAGTATTCAGAATAATATCCTGCTACAAAGAGCTCAATAGATATCAGACCCATGCTTAAGTAACAATCCACCTCTAAAACAGACCCCTTACAATATCAGTGGCTACAAAGAGCTCAATCAGACCCATGCGTATGTAACAATCCACCTCTAAAACACACCCCTTACAATATCAGTGGCTACAAAGAGCTCAATCAGACCCATGCGTATGTAACAATCCACCTCTAAAACACACCCCTTACAATATCAGTGGCTACAAAGAGCTCAATCAGACCTATGCGTATGTAACAATCCACCTCTAAAACACACCCCTTACAATATCAGTGGCAACAAAGAGCTCAATCAGACCCATGCTTATGTAACAATCCACCTCTAAAACACACCCCTTACAATATCAGTGGCTACAAAGAGCTCAATCAGACCCATGCGTATGTAACAATCCACCTCTAAAACACATCCCTTACAATATCAGTGGCTACAAAGAGCTCAATCAGACCCATGCGTATGTAACAATCCACCTCTAAAACACATCCCTTACAATATCAGTGACTACAAAGAGCTCAATCAGACCCATGCGTATGTAACAATCCACCTCTAAAACACACCCCTTACAATATCAGTGGCTACAAAGAGCTCAATCAGACCCATGCGTATGTAACAATCCACCTCTAAAACACACCCCTAACAATATCAGTGACCAGACTTTTGCTACACGGGATTTACTTTTAGGTCATGTAATTAGCAGAGATCTACCATTATCAATTATCCTGATGGCCCATACACTGATATTTGATCAGTTGATCAGTTTTGTTTTGCTGTTCTAGTGTTCATTCTAGCACCCGCCATCTTTGAAAACCCATGCAGTTCCTCTTCCCTGCCTGGGGTGTCGCTGTCTGCTGTGGTGTTTCTAGCACATGACTGGTTTGCATATCATTGCTGCTCTACAGACCACACTGTGCTAGAATCACTACAGCAGACAGTGACACCCCAGACAGGAAAGAGGAACTGCATGGGTTATCAAACATAGCAGGTGCTAGAATGAACACTACTATTCAGCAAGCATGAAAGTCCACACATGTAAACGTAACTGTACAAAGGCAGTCACAGTTGCACATCGCTGGCAGTTGAGAGGGTGACTGCATATTTTTCAGCAACTATGCATACATAGTATCCACCTCTGAATTAGGCTCACAGGCACTATGCTTATTATGCATCTTGTTTTGCTGACCGCTCTATACACACTTACAGAGTTGCTTCAAATTTGCAACATCTTACATCCCCCCCATACCATAAACTTGTAATATACTATATACACTGCACAAGAATACAAGTGGTTGTTTTATTGAAAATCATAAATAAATGAGGGGGGAGTTTATTAAAGACAACTTGCCAGATAGTGCATTGTACTATGCCTTCTGTGAAAGAGAACTTGGCATTGTTATTGGACCTATTATTCAGTCAGCAGCTGATAACCAGGACACAAGCATGGAACTGCGTTATTGGGGTGGCATAATAACACAGCAGGAGGAGGCTGCGATCCAACATCTAGATCCCCTTCAGTTTTGCCAATTTTCCCATCATGCACTGGGTCCATGGGGGAATATAAATCTGTGGCGAGCGAAGCGAGCCACAGTGGCCGAAGCGAGCGAGCGTAGCGAGCCTGCGAGGGTACAATGCAGCTAAAATAAAACAAAATAACCTACACCTACGTGAATTACAGATAAAATACAAAACATTGTGAGGGCATCTACCAACTTCTGCCCTCACCGAACGACACATCCTGTAAACAAAACTGAAGGCTGAAGAAACTCACTGCCACCTTTTTAGAGATAGATGGCCCATTGCTAAAGAGCATTCAGTCTGATGCAGAGATGGATACTTTAGCTGATGAAACATTTCTTTGAACACAAACATACAATGGCCTCTCTGCTCTATAAGATCATTGGCTGCATCCCAGCGGATGAAAGAGGGGGAGACAGGGCGCGTGCCTTCTTTGAAAGGAGGCAAAATGGATCTATGATCTAAACACAGTCTCCCCACAGGGCCTTAATGAAAATGTATAATTTAGCTGCTGCCTGTAATAATTTCAGCAACGATTGGATTGTAAGGTATATGCCTTGATTGTGTAGTTTCAAAACATCTGGAGGGCCAACTTTGGACATGCCTGGTGTAAGACGAGGTTGTTCATCACCGTGGAATCACATTGTTTCATTAAATAATTGATAATAATTAGCCAACTATATACACATGAACTGCATCATACAAATGATAGACACAGTTCTGCTACATATGATGTGCAATGATTGTAGATAATACATGTGTGTATTTCTTGTAGGTTGACATGCAATGGGCCAACCACTGAAGGTCACAATGAAACAAAAAAGTTCCCCTCTAGGGTGATTTGCATTATATTGGGTAGTAGAGGGGTCTATAAGTCCAAATGCATCAAGCTTCAAAAATGATAAAAATGGAGAGTGGCAAACAGCTAGCCAATCAGCTCCTACCTACCATGTTAGAGGCTGGGTTTGAAAAATGACAGGTAGGTGCTGATTGGCTGGTTGCTTATCACTCTCCACTTTATCACTTTTTGAAGCTTGATACATCTGGCTAATAGTGACCAAATCTGGGTGTCTTTTTTTGTTTCCATCCAGGTATTTTAAGTTGATACCTACTGGTTTTAAATACTATACATACAATACACAAAAAGTCAAAGAAAAGCAGTTCTCTTACTGTAGATGCACTCTTTGTCCACAAAGTAAATTATAATTAATAAAATTTATACTTTAATCACAAAATAGTGTTAAAAGAAAATGAACTTAAGTCCAGCACCAGTTGTCTGCACAATATTTTATTCTGCCACCACGCTGTAGAGGACGGTGCGGCATGAAAAACCACCTGTTTGCACATGTGGGCTCAAAAAAAAAAAATGAAAATTCATGTCAACCTTTTGACTGTTGACCTTCAATTATTGATATAATGCTTGTGTCAACTTTTCGACCCTGTCAAGCCATGTCGACCTACTTTAGGTGTCGACCTAAGGCCTGTTGACCTTCAGTGGTTGACCAAATGCATGTCGAGCTTAATAGGTTCGACCTAATGACCGTATACCTTTGCTTGTTTATTCCTGGTTCTATGCCTAGACATTCTCCTACTATGCCTATGCTTGTCAGCATTGTGCTTACCAGAACTGGTGGAACCTGTACTAGCAGCAGTGCATGCAGTTAATACTTCCTAGCAGAAACAGCATTCCCAGATCCAAACACACAGATAGTAAGAGCTGATATAGACCACATCCCACCACAGCTGCACAAACTAGCGCTCTGACAATATCAGAAACCAAGAAATAAGTTACTGCATATTGCTATAACAACCTAGGGGCCATGCAGATCTCTGGACCTGGAACCTCTAAAACACTACTATAGTATAAAGCTTCAATATACTGTAGCAACCTAACTGATCACACAATGGAAAAGTCAAGATTAGTGGTGGCCTGGGACAGGTGCAAATTTCCACCTGCCACCAGAGTAAGTACATATTGCTGAATTTCGGGATACCAGCATGCACTGCACACATACCGGTGACAGCTAGGCTATAAGCAAAAGAGTTCTATGTCCCTCTGATTGTGTTTATAGCACATATAGAGCATCCTTGCATCATTATCTGCTTGCTTACTGACTGTCCATCTATGTCCGCATAGAGGGGGAATATAATAGTGTGTTGAGCATAGTGAGGGTATGTGTTACACTAATTGTGGGTCCAAGTCAACAGTTGAGACCAAGAAAATGTGGAAATCTCTTGTGTATACCTTTATCATGTCGACCTTTTGACCCTGTTGACCTTTCCCATGTTGACCCTTTGACCCTGTAGGCCTATTGTATGTTATCCTTTTGGGGTGGACCTATTGACTGGCTACACTGTCTATCTAACAATCCACACCAGTGTCCATTCCCATACTACAGTATCATTACCAAACTAATTTAAACAAAAGTAATCAAAAACAACACAACACTGGGCAATGAAAGTATTCAGAATAATATCCTGCTACAAAGAGCTCAATAGATATCAGACCCATGCTTAAGTAACAATCCACCTCTAAAACACACCCCTTACAATATCAGTGGCTACAAAGAGCTCAATCAGACCCATGCGTATGTAACAATCCACCTCTAAAACACACCCCTTACAATATCAGTGACCAGACTTTTGTTACACGGGATTTACTTTTAGGTCATGTAATTAGCAGAGATCTACCATTATCAATTATCCTGATGGCCCATACACTGATATTTGATCAGTTGGGTAGTTGATCAGATTTGTTTTGCTATTCCGCAAGCAGGAAAGTCCACACATGTAAACGTAACTGTACCAAGGCAGTCACAGTTGCACATCGCTGGCAGTTGAGAGGGTGACTGCATATTTTTCAGCAACTATGCATACATAGCATCCACTTCTGAATTAGGCTCACAGGCACTATGCTTATTATGCATCTTGTTTTGCTGACCGCTCTATACACACTTAAAGAGTTGCTTCAAATTTGCAACATCTTACATCCCCCCATACCATAAACTTGTAATATACTATATACACTGCACACGAATACAAGTGGTTGTTTTATTGAAAATCATAAATAAATGAGGGGGGAGTTTATTAAAGACAACTTGCCAGATGTGAAAGATAACTTGGCATTGTTATTGGACCTATTATTCAGTCAGCAGCTGATAACCAGGACACAAGCATGGAACTGCGTTATTGGGGTGGCATATTAACACAGCAGGAGGAGGCTGCGATCCAACATCTAGATCCCCTTCAGTTTTGCCAATTTTCCCATCATGCACTGGGTCCATGGGGGAATATAAATCTGTGGCGAGCGAAGCGAGCCACAGTGCCCGAAGCGAGCGAGCGTAGCGAGCCTGCGAGGGTACAATGCAGCTAAAATAAAGCAAAATAACCTACACCTACGTGAATTACAGATAAAATACAAAACGTTGTGAGGGCATCTACCAACTTCTGCCCTCACCGAACGTCACATCCTGTAAACAAAACTGAAGGAGATCTAGTCTCTACCCTCTTTGCAGCACACTGGTAACGTCATGACATCAGGGGAACACTGCACTACTGGGAGCTGGCTTTCTGAGACCTCAGTCAGTTCGGTACTTGTTTCCTAGCACGGCCACACCAATTGGTATCGGGGTGATCGTGTCGGAAAAATTGCGTCGGTCGCATCGCATGCGACCAAATCGCATGCGTTGCGACCGACGCGATCAACGCGATTTTTACATTGAATCAAATGTGAATAGGGCCCCATGGACCCTATTTTACATTGGATTCAATGTAAAGAATTCCCCAGACCCCCAATTATAATGGCACAAGACCAACGCGATGCTCCCGATTTCAATGTTAAAAATATTTTAACATTGAAGCCTATGGCAAAATCGCGTCCATCGCGTCGGTCGACATGTTAATGCACGCGACCGATGCGATGCCCCCGATTTTGCCTTTGCCGGCAAAATGGACCTGATTTCAAAGGAAATCGGGTACATCGCGTCCATCGTGTACCTTAACTTTAAGGTACACGATGGACGCGATTGTGGCCGTGCTAGGAAACAAGTACCGTCAGTTCAAATGTCTTTTTGTTCATTTGGTTGTTATCTACCAGTGGATGCGCCGAGATCAACTGGTAGATCACAAACTACCTTTTGGCCAGGTCTGCCTTATAATAACTAGCTGACAAACATGTCAATGAATCAAGTACTAAGCTTAAAACCAATAATGACCACTGACCAACCTTGCTAGTAGCAGGTCAATATAGCCTAACATAACCTGTTCCCTGGGCATGTAAGTGTAAACTGAGTGATTTTACTGAAAGGGAGGTAACAAGGAGTGGTGACAAAAATACAGGTTTGTCACGGCCAATATCAGGGCATGTATCTGCATTCAGCTATGACCAAAGAAAGTGTTGCTACAGCTGCGTCCAGTCTGCATAACCATAAACATGCTTGTGTAGTTGATGTGCCTTATTACTGGACCAATGCTTTGCATGAATACGCAGTTGCTGAGCACTTTAAGATGGCTCCAGTGGGCGTCACTTAGCTTCTCTGGGTAGCTGCTTCCCTTGAAACATCACCAATAAAACTGAGCACTGATGGTCAGTGGAGGATGCCAAACAAAGCTGGGAGTAGCGGGGGTCCAAAAAAAAGATCATCTGCATGGGTTCCCGCTGTCAAATTCTTTTTTGCAACCTGAGGAATTTGTACAACTTATAATATTATGGGGACAGTGGGCAGAATTGGGTCTGAAAGAAAAGCAGGAAATATCCATAAAAGCAGTTTCAGAACTTGTGAAGGGGTTAGCCCAGGTGCAAATATATAATTTCGGGCCCCTCTTCTCCATCCCACAATATGCTGCACAGCAGTGGTTGATAGGGAGAGGAAAGGGTGACAGTATAAGGCAAAGGGAGACAGAGGGTGACAGTGGAAAACAGTGGTGTAAGAATGGAAGGTGGAACAGTAGGTGACAAAGAGGCAGAGGGTGACAGCAGAAGGCAGTGGGAGGCCGAGGTTGATAGCAAAAAGCAGGGGAGTAAGGGGGACACTGGATGACAGAGAGAGGCAGAAGGGTAACAGAGGTGCTGCAAGGAGAGGTTGGAGTACTGTATAGAGGCAGACAGTGACAACAAAAGCAAGGAGAAGCAGAGGGTGATGGGAATCAGTGGATTATAGGGACAGAATGACAGAGAGAGGCAGGGGGTACAAGCACAATGTCCTTCATGGTGTGGAGAACAGGTGGTACTGTATGTACCTTGGAGGGGGCAGGAACACAGTATCCCCTACTCTGCCTTTACAAGTGCTCCTGCCCCTTGTGCTTTTTGGGTGTGAGCTGCCTTTAATTCACAGACAGCAGTGAATGGGAAAAAATCTACAGCGGTCTATTAACTAGAGGCAGAATATGTCTGTGATCAATAGTGCTGATAGGTGGCAGGACTCTTCTATCAGCCGGCACAGAAAAGGTCTATGTTGCAGTCCTACGGTAAGGGGCATGTCCCTCAGACAGTGGGTTCCACCCTGTTCTTTGCACCGGGCCATTTATCTAATATTGTTCAAAATGGCCTGTGGGGAGCCCAGGAGATAAATTATTGCTGGTGTGTGCAGTAGTGGGCCCCTTAGTCCTCAGTGACCCCAGTGTAATGCACCTGTTGCACCAATGGCAGTTCCACCTCTGCATGACAATGTATCTCTTGTGTTACCTTCATAATGAATGGCCCCAATAATTATATTTCTACAAAATAGGAAAAAGTTCATTTTAAACTACTTCTGTATAAATTAAGGGATTATAAATTGACTTTTCTGTCACTCCCATATTTGCCAAGCAAACTTCCCTTCACAACAGTTGCTGTATTTGTGGGAACTTAGACTGACGGAAGTACTGTCAGTTAGATTTATTTGCATTAAAAAATGCAGAAATCACAGTAAATTATGTTTTTGAAATGCATATCACTGTCTAGATCTAGATCAACTTCTGTAGCCAAGGTTAAACCATGTAAAGGACTTAATGCAGTAAACTACTGGCTTAGGAGGCATACAGTATTTTATGTGCACATTTAATTGTCCATGACCAGAATATTTATTTCAGCAAATACTGCATACTTTAAAAAAAGCTTGGATAAGACTAGATGATGTACAGGCCAGCTTCCTTTAATATTGGTATGCGTTTGTTTATTTAGAAATATTTTAGTCAAAGACATGTATTAGAATTATATTCTTAACTTGTAACATATTACATTAGTGGCACAGATGTATAGAGCCATGAGCCAAACAATGTTTATTATTATAAACTCCAATTTATAATGATACAGAGATGTTTTACTGTTTGAATAATATGGATGGCAGGAATTCAGAAGACACAATTTACAGCAGCACATTACATTTATTCAAACTCTAACCAGTTATTTCCCTACATCGTGGGTTTAATTATCTTCCTTGAAAATAGCACTATTTCCATGATCAACAACTAACCCAAATGAAGTTGTAGAAGCAACATTCCTCCCCCAACCAAACTGCACTCTCTACATCCTGTTGTTTCAAATTAGGCTTCACACTTGGAAAGGAAAATGGCCGCAAGTAGGCTTTAGTGCCATTCAGGGGAATCATCGGGGGGACTGAGGAGACTCTAGTCCTAGATTATATCAAATACACAGTATAGTAGTTCGGCCAGTAGTACGGTCACTGGAGGTCTCACTATGGATGCCAGGAGTTCGAGAAGGGGGGAAAGGAGTGGGCTGCCTAAATTATGGGTCCAGTCACAGGCAACATATTTTCTGATGGAAGCCATTCCAACCACCTGTAAGAACAACTGTTGGGATTGCACAGAGGCTGTTTGTACTATATTTAAATTTGCAGACACTAATACAGGGCTAGCCAACTCCAGTCCTCGAGAGCTATCAACAGTTACCGGTTTCCAGGTCTCCTCACAGAATCACAAGTGAAGTAGTTAGCTCCACCTGTGGATCATTTATAGTGTGTCAGTCAGTAATGAGTGCACCTGTGCCACAGCTAGGTGATCTAGAAAACTTGAACTGTTGGTAGCTCTCTAGGACTGGAGTTGGCTACCACTGCTTTAATAAATGTGCCTCAATGATGCTTTGGTTGCAGAACACCACACAGTATATTGAACAACTATTCCAGAAAATGAGATGGTTCTTCATCTCTTTTCAATTGATTTCTCTTAGGCTTAGTGCATACTGTGACCCCATAATAATATGTTGAGCGACATAACATAAGCTATAAATAAGTGAGAACGTGGTACATTTTGCTATTCCATACTGTAAGTTACTTTGACTTCCGCAACAACATAGAGAACGCTTCCAAAACTATCTGTATGGGAATAATACCCCTGACATATTAGGAAGTATAATTCTAATGCTTGTTATATGTGTGTGTGTGATAAAGTCAACATAACCACACATTTATAGAGATATCATTACAGAGTATGACTTCTCATTTTCCTGAATGACAACATTTAAAATGACACTGTACAAATATTATTCTTCATAGTGTTAAAAATGTGGCTTCATTGGATTTGTTTCATTGCCAGGGGGCTGTTACTGCTTTACCACCAACATAATTCAACCAATTTACCTGCATTTTGGCATTTAATGTAACACGTTAAAATGCATATCTACACTCTGGAGATACAACTCATTTCAATTGCATCATACATCATCTAATATGTATTTACAAGCTGATCCAGACATCTATCCCATGACATTAAAGACTAATATTCTGTTGAAAGTGCAGATTTATTTGACATTCTGGTTTTTTTTTTCTTGCACATGGACATCAAATATATAATCAGGCTGCACTAGTAATTCTGTTTATGAAATGATATGGCTAATGGATTAATGTACAGCATTTAAGATGTTATTACCTGAAATATGGAATTAGATCAGCTAAAATTATCAGTAAAACCATGATCAAGAGGGTTTTAGAATTGAGTAATAGTTTTATTATTTTGTTTAAATAAATGTTAATTCATAGCATACAGAATACAGCAATTGTCTAAGTCAGTGGTGGCCAACCTGTGGCTCTTGAGCCTCATGCGGCTCTCCCCCTTGTAAAGTGCGGCTCCTGCTCCCACTGCTGCCCGCCGCCCACCGTCTTTCCCAGTCCTCCCTGCTGCAGGTTCCCTGAATCCCTTCTCCTTCTGAGGGGAGGAGAGCGTGCATCGCGCATCTCTCCTACCCCTTACTGTGCATCCTTGTGACTGGGCCGTCTGCCAATCAGAGCTCATGGGCCAGCAGCCAATCAGGAGCCGGCCAGTGAGCTTCGATTGGTGGGCGGCCCAGTCAAAGGGAAGTGAGGGGGAAGGAGACGCGCGGTGTGCTGTGCTCTCCTCCCATCGGTGACATGACAGGAGGACTGCAGGGGGACACCAGACTGTCCTCTCCTCGCCTGGCAGCAGCAGCAACAACGGTGAGTGCTGCTGCTGGGAAATTTGCACTGTGGGGGCATAGCAGTTTGTGGCACTGTGGGGGCATACCAGCTTTTTGGCACCCTGGGGGCATACCCGGCACCGTGTGGTGCATACCTGGCACCGTGGGGGGCATATGTGTATCTGGCACTATTGGAGGCATATTTGTATCACACCCACCCAAGGGGTCAAAATAGACTATGCCCCTTTTTTTGGCGCATGCGCCTTCGGCGCGCGCATGATGTCGGCTCTTTAGCTTGACTACCGATATTTTTCGTCTCTTTACCTCTGACCGGTTGGCCACCCCTGGTCTAAGTGGTCTCAAATAAAAACATCTGTGTGACTAAAGATGTTTTTTTTTAAGGCTACGCAGTACAGACTTCACTGCCAATGTAGCAGATGCAATGTATAGCATAAGCAGGGGTTAATATATTAGGGTTAGTGCTCCCCTAGGCACATCTGTAAGGACTGCCCCTCCCCCCACAATTGTATTATTTCCATCTTTCGGTTATAAGTCCTAGTTTGAGAAAAGGCTGTTTGATATAATAAAGCAATAAAAAAAAGGAATACAACTTGAGTTTGTTTATTTTTTTATTATATTTACATATTTATTAGTTACTGGTAAACGATCTGGCAGCAGTAAACCAAGTGCCCAAGTGGTGCTCTTCAGCAAGTTGCACACCTTGGGCCTTATTGTTAGTCACTCTCTCCTCCGCGCATTGGCATGGGGGAGCAATGTTTTCCATCTGCACATGTGCAGACGCTGGGTGCGAGTGAGTCCGGCGAACTGCTAGTTCGCTGCCCAGTTTGCATCTACCAGTGTGGGTGTGGGTGTGCGGCGTCAGGCTGTGCCCATGGGAAATCCCAGTATTTCATGGCATTCCCATGCATATGCGAGGCGTTACCATGCAAATTGCACCATGACATGGGTGCCGGGGCAAGCAGCAGACGTCACCGGATGTAAGCTCTTTCCGTACAGGGAGCACACAAAGCTAAGGCACCAGAGACTGTCTTACTTTTGCATACACCTTTCAAATCAATCAATGGTCAGCGACCAACGCATGATTTGGCCCCAGCACCTAAGTTTGAGAATGGCTGTTTATGCAAAAACATCCATTCGCAGCCGTGCGAGGGAATTCGCAGAGCAAGTGCGGTGGGTGGCTGTGCAAACAGCGGGCGGCGTTTCATCCACACGCAATGCTGCAAATTTTGCATTGTTGCGTGTGGACCAGAATAAGGCCCCTAGGCACATGCCTTACATGCCTAGTGGGAAATTCATCACTGTGCATAGGAGCTGTACTAAATGTAGGCTGCATGGAATACATCATTTATTTGGAGTTATAGATACTGCACCATATTTTTGGGTATATTACTGTAGACTGTGAATGTGTGAGCTAGACCCTGAAAGAACAGAACATTGTGTATTGGACATTAGGCTGTACATAGACATGGATATTATCTGCTTCTCATGTTAGTAAGTACTGTATATGCATGCTCCTGCTACCAGGGGTGTCATAGGGGCATAATATTTACCCTGGCCCAGGCCTGATGGAGGGACCCATTGTGGACCTGGTCCTCCCCCCACTACCTGGAAGCAAGAACTACAGCAGCTCTTCTCCTCAACCCACCACACTTTGCACTGGGCTGGGGTGCAGTTTGGCCAGAGGCGCTTAAAATACGATTCTCTCTCACCTTCTGTAGTGTGCAATGGAGGACCCATGGGTGTTTAGCTGATAAAACCATGAATGTACAGTATTTGTAGGATAGAAAATGTGTCATTCTTGCTTCATTGGCATGTATTCAATGCCGGTGCGAGCGGCCGGCGAGGGGGTTAAACTGCGAGGATCGCAGAAAACCAGTGATCCTCGCAGTTTAACCCCCGCGCCGGCCGCTCGCACTATGCAACGTTCCGGGGGAATCCTCGCAGTCACAGAACTGCGAGGATTCCCTTAAACTACGAGAGGCGAGGCTATTGCAGCAAACTCGCTGTAATTAGCCTCGATTCTCGCAGCTTTTGGAGGCACATACGCCAATTCTCCCTCGCTCAAAAAACGGAGCGAGGGGGAATTTGCGTATGAGGGGGGTCAGTTGAATACTGACAGGGTGAGCGGTGATTGCGAGCAAAAAGTCCTGCTCGCAGTCACCGCTCGCCCACGGCATTGAATATATGCCACTGTCTTGACTGCTTGAACATTTCTTTCCTGCAGCCTGGTGCAGCTGAAAGCATGTAACTGATCTAACATAGTAGATGTGAATAACTTCCTTAAGAAGAGAGGGTGGGAGTTACACTTCCCTGTCAGTCTGAGAGGGTGAGGAGGAGTTTATGGTATAAAAAGACTGTATGATCATTTGTCTTTATGACTATTGCCAAATACGCAGCTAGTGACTAGAGAGAAGGTCTTTTTTTAGATAGTGAACCCATTCAGTTCGCATTTTAGGCAGAATGCTTGGGTTAGTGTGTGTTATTCTGTTTCTTTCTGTGTGTGTGTGTCTGTGTGTGTGTGTAGGTGGCGGTGGTGTTTGGGGGGGGGGGGGGGTGTATTTAGAACATAGCTCCAGCCTCCAGGTTTATGAATTAAATGTTTCCCTCATGTGGCTAACACTGTGGTTGGATTCCACCCTAAAGATTTGAAAGCAAATGCTTAGAACTAAATGTGTTTCAGATAGTGACAATAGCAAAGTCTGTCACATCAAAATCAATATTCAATGAAAACAACATGTATATTATTTCATTACTTTAACTTTTTACAGTATAGATGAAGCTACTAATCACATCATTACTGTTTGTCGTGACTTCTTATACTTTCGTGTTGGGCATCGAGTCTCCATACAGCCATATACAGTAGTCAAAGCAGATAGGCAAACGGTCGAATGGTGCAGTAACTGCAAGAGGGGCTGCCGGGCCAGAGTCACTGTCAGGTGGAGACACAGAGGCCATAGATCTGCCCTCCCAGTAATCCTGCTGTCAAAAACCACTACAAGATCGTCCATCCTATGCTTCACAGAAACCTGGCTGGAAGACCATATTGCCGAATCCTCAGTGACTCTGTCAGGCTTCAGCCTCTTCAGGGCCGACCGTGACAAAGAGCTCTCTGCCTCTAGATAAATGACAGGTGGTGCACCGATGTAAAGTCCCTAAGCAAGTCATGCAGCCCCCAACTAGAAACTCTTACCATCAAATGCAAACCTTTTTATTGCCTCCTAGTAGGAGTATACATCCCCCCATAACCAAGTCCAACAGAAGCCCAACTTTAGCTGGCCACTCTGATAATGGACACCGAACTTAGACACCCAGACTCGCTGCTCATTTTGCTCGGGGACTGCAACTGTGCCTGCCTGAGCCAGGAGCTCCCAAAATACACATAGCAGGTCACGTGCCACACAAGAGAAGAGCGAACGCTAGACCACTGCTACACCATCAAAGTCTGCATACCAATCCATCCCCCATGCAGCACTGGGTCTCTCTGACCACTGCATAGTCCACCTTCTTCCAACATATATCCAGAAGCTAAAGTCTGCTAAGCCTGTTATCAAGTCTGTCAAAAACTGGTAAATTGAGGCAAAAACAAAGCTCCAGGCCTGCTTCAACTGCACTGACTGGACGGTGTCCGAAGCCTCTGCCTCTGACATAGATGAACTAGCGGATGCAGTCACATCCTACATCAGCTTCTGCGAAGACTTATGTGTACCAACCAAGCGAATCTGATCCTTCAACAACAACAAGCCATAATTCGGTAGCCAGCTCAGGAAACTCCACTGAGCCAAGGAGGAGGCATAAAGCAGGGCACAGTACAAAGGAGCCAGGATCTCCTTTACTCTGGGTATCACACTCACAAAAAGGAATATACAAACAAGCTGATGCACAACCTCACAGCAAAGGACCCTGCGGCAGCATGGAAGGGCATGCAAACCATCACAAATTACAAGAAAGCCCAACCATAGCCTGAAACCAGACATGAACTTGCAGAAGACCTGAACAAGTTCTACTGCAGATTTGAAAAGGACATACCTCCCCCACTCCATCACAAAGACCACCACTCCCAGGCCCTCCACGTGGACCAAGGCGAGGTAGAAGCAGTACTCAAAAGAATAAAACCTTAGAAGGCTGTGGGACCAGATGGTGTGTCGCCATCCAGCCTTTGGACCTGTACAGCTCAGCTCGCCCCCTCTTAACAACGATATTCAACTCCTCCCTTGACTTGTGCAAGGTTCCTGCCTGCTTCAAACGCTCTATCATCTACCGTGACGGTCCCAAGAAAACAGCCACGAAGGACCTAAATAACTTCAGGCCAATTGCACCAACTTCAGTGGCCATTAAAGCATTCGAAAGACTAGTACTGAAGCACCTGAGAGAAGTGACCAACTCTCACCTTGACCCCATGCAGTTCACCTACCGGATGAACAGAAGTGTAGAGGATGCGGTCAACCTCAGGCTGCACCATATTTTACAACACCTCGACCGACCAGGCACCTTTGCGAGAGTCCTATTCATGGACTTCAGCTCAGCATTTAACACTATCGTCCCCGGCATCCTGCAGCAAAAACTCCTCTCCTTAGGAGTCCCAGGAACAACATGCTCATGGATAGAGGACTTTCTAACAGCAAGGGAACAGGTGGTCAAAGCCGGCGCCTTCTCATCCAGCACACGAACAATCAGTACTGCATCCTCTCCCCTCTGCTCTTCTCTCTCTACACGAATGACTGCACCTAAGCTGAGCAGTCAGTGAAAATCATCAAATTCGCATTGGACACCACTATCATCGGCCTAATCAAGGATGGTGATGAGACCGCGTACAGGCGTGTAGTGGAGAAGCTGACAAAGTGGTGCAGCAGCAACAACCTCAATCTAAACCCCACCAAAACAGTTGAGATGGTTGTCGACTACAGGAAAAAACAAATGCACTGGTCCCGCTAACAATAGCCAACACAGGTGTGTCGCGGGTTGAATCCTTCAAATTCCAAGAAACAACCATGGCCAGCGACCTTAGATGGGGATTAAAAAAAACCACAAATATCAAAAAGGCCCAACAGCGCCTGTTCTTCCTGAGGCAACTCAGGAAATTCAACATCCCACAGGAGCTGCTGTGCATATTCTACACCACCATTGTGGAGTCTCTCTTATGTTCCTTGATCACAATCTGGTTAGGTGGCGCAAGCGAGAATGACAAACAAAAACTGCAGAGGGTAGTGAAGACTGCGTAAAGGATCATAGGGACCAACCTCCCCCTGAAAAGGGATCTGTTCTCATCCAGGGTAAGGAAACGCGCTAGTAGAGTAGATCGCAAAGGACAAGCTGCATCCTGATCACAACCTGTTCAACATCCTACCATCCGCAAGATGGTTCAGGTCTGTCCCCGCCAACACGTCCAGATCTGCAAGAAGCTTCTTTCCATTAGCCGTCCATCACCTGAACAATCCAATCAAAGTGAATGCAATCCCAATATCAACAGCTAAACAACGTGATCCTACTTGGCGACCTATCCACCATAGTCGTAGCTAGGAATGGAATGCATGTAATGTCTTAATGTAATGTATGTAATGTCTCCCTCCCCCCCCTTACCCCTGTTTGATGCTGCACTGTAATCCACAAAAAAATCCTAGTGTGCCCAAGCAAACATGGCCAATAAAGTTGATACTATTCTACTCTATTCTAAATTCATATGCACTGCATTATTCTATCACAGGATAAAAGAAAAATAATAAAATAATAAAGGTCCTTCGGATCTGTATAGGCTTCACCCAGAAGTCTGTTCTCAAAAGTATATGTGGGGAGACACATAAGAGGAAAAAGTTGTAAGAATACTTCTTAAATTCGCATTGTTTCAAATGCAGTATCTCAACCAATATGACTGACCTTTTGCAAAGGCTCTATAGGCACATAAAGGTATCTTTATCCCACCTTGAATCTTATGCATCCCCATTTGGTAAGGATATCACCTGCAGAAGGTGCCCTATATACATCAAAAGGTTTCTTTCAGGGTATTTTCAATCCGCCCTCAGATGGAAAGAAGTTCAGATAATTCCCAGAGGATTTTTCAGAAGAAAATTTATTCCATAAAACGTGCACCACACAATAAAAATCATAAATACAAGCAAGGGCTAAGTCCTGCATCTGAGTCCAGAACAACCAACACCACGGCTCACCCGGGATAAGAGGTGGTGGGTATCCTGAGATGGCAAAACAGGACCTGGACAGCAGAAAAGCAGGATAGCAGACCGACGTTTTTCGGGCACTAGTAGCCCTTTTTCAAGGTGTGGAGGTATGGCTGGCTGTTCCGGGATTTATACCTGAAGTAATCTTGAGTAATAGTAAAACCTGTATTGTAATTTCCATAATAACAATATAAAAACATCAATTCACATTGTTACAATAATAAACGGGCTGCGCTAACAACACAATCCTAATTATACTTGCAATAAATAATGAAAAACGGCATTACAGCTCATAATAATAGTAGGTATCCAAAAAAGTCTGGTATTCTGTTCTTGTATGTATATAGAGATCGGCGCCAAACAGCCAGACACATGGACCGGGGATTAGCGCAGGAAGCGGAGGTGACGAATCCCGCCGCATCCGGTCCAATGGAGTGCATCACTTATTACAGGTGGAACCCATGCAGTCAGATGAACCGTACAGGTCCAGAACTCTTACTCCGGACTTCCTTTGGTGGCCATCTTTTTAATAGAGTATGTGGATGGAGCGCAAATACGGTGGAACTGTACCACTTAACTATCGACAAGGGGTGCAGCTGCTATGGGGCCCAGAGGTGAAGGGGGTCCATCTTTACTGTGTTAATAATATGTTTTACATACATTTATTATCATCAGTTGCTAAATAGGGTGCCCTTAGAAACCTTTGCTATGGGGTCTACGAATATTTAGTTACGCCCCTGTCGATATTTTATCCCACAAAACTGGGTTTTGTTTTTTAATTATGTATTAAACTTATATTCTAATACTTTAAAAAATATAGGGGCTGTTTTGCACCACCCATGTCCATAGCCCCCATTATAAAATAAATTCCCACAACCCATTTTCAAAGGGCCTTATTTGTGGGCTCCCCACCTTGTGACCAATGCATTTTTACTATTATTATTATTATTATTATTATTTTA
This sequence comes from Crinia signifera, assembly GCF_055691185.1. NCBI lineage: Eukaryota > Metazoa > Chordata > Amphibia > Anura > Myobatrachidae > Crinia > Crinia signifera. The sequence goes on from NC_139217.1 coordinate 97,917,373, forward strand.
TCGCTGTTATACATCTGGCAAAGTGGTTCTCAACCTCAGTCCTCAGGACCCCCAACAGTACATTTTTTCCAGGTCTCCACACAGAATCACAGGTTAAATAATTAGCTCCATCTGTGATCTTTTAAAATGTGTCAGTGAGTAATGAGTGCACCTGTGCACCTGCCGGGTGACCTGGAAAATGGGCACTGTTGGAGGTTAAGAACCACTGTTCTAGCATAATTTAACGGTATTACTTTATATTCCCCCTCCTACATCCACACTGGCCATTAATCCCACTGGGGTCCCCCCCCTCCCTCATATCAGTCTGACACACACACACACACACACACACCCCAACAACAACAACAACAACAACAACAACAAATGCAGTACTCAGAAGAATGTTTGTCAGGGAGGACTGATAATCTTTACATTTGACGAGATCGGCCAAATTGTGCTGAGACAGGAAATATGTTCCCCCCTTGCACTGTAATCCCGCTGCAGGTGCTCCAGAATCCTGGCCACACAGCGTTCTGTGGCTCAATTCCATCAGTTATATTGGTGGTGGTCATTCCTGTATGACAACATTACTTCTGGGGGATCAGATGAGCCTGAGGAGATTTTTTCTGCTTTTGTGCTGGGCAGCACGTCACATAAATGCCACCTGACCAGATAACATATTCCTGGCTCCAATCACATCACATGCAATGAACCGAGGCAAGTAGTTAAAAAAAAGAGGTGCACAACTGATTTTTGGTGCTAATAAGAACAAGCGTGACCTTATCTTAATTACAGAAACTTAAAAAAACGCCATCAATTCTGTTAGTTGCTTTAGAGCCCATCCGGGATTAAGGACCCTGAAGTTTAAACTTCATTAGTTACAGTATTAGTTACATAGCAGATCTGCCCCTGCTGCTAGTTCAATTATATTGTGTTATAATTGATTGGATTGTACTTGTAATGTGGGGTAGGGTTGGAGCCGCACTGACATAGAATAATTGGTTATTATTTCATTTTGATGACCAACATGAGGACTATTTGAATTAAATTATGATAGTCATGGATTGGTGGTGCGCCCACAGTTTCAGTATAACAACTGAGTGTGGGTTTTTGTTTGCTCAAGAGAGGGCAAACGTAAGACAGAAAAAGAGCTTTGTGGGCGCACTCTTGTATTTGGTAAATATGGAATTAATTTAAAACTTAACTTTTATTTCGATCTTTTTAATATATATTGACCAAGGTTAACAATAGTAAAAAAAGGTAGAGTATGAGGAGTTAGAGAAGGGTACCAATAGTATGTCAGTTATGACAGATATAATTTGTAACAAAATGTTGTGTGATGGCACCTTTCACTTTTCACACTTTACTCTCCATTCAGCGCACTACGTCCTTATCATCATTGACATGTGGACAATGTGATTATGGGCGAAAATGAATGGTTTTTATCACCTACAGGTTCGGATCACCTGTAGGGATGTAGATTACCCCAACAACAGTATATTGGTATTATCACAGCTTGTATTGCTCATGCAGTAGGCGTGTCCAATGCAATTATCTTAGGGATACCTCTATTTATACCACACCAGATGTTCTTCAGGGGTCCCCCACAAGAATACTTTTCTGGCCCGTCACTGCTTTGCTTCCAAGTTCGGAACGTGTTTGGGCATTTCCAGTGAGGTATGGTGGTATTTTCTGAGGTTTTTATTTCCCAGAGTAGAAATTGCCTGGTTAACTGTGGATTAGAGCATTAATAGCTGACTGGATACCGAAATTGTGTGGTCACCAATGTATTAGCAGCTAAATATGTATCTCTTCAATAAGTGCTACAAGAATGACATTACAAGGGGAGAGAAAGAATTAGAAACATAAGGAGGGAAGGGAATGGGGGGAGAAAGAGGGGGAGGGAGAGGTAGGAAGGGGAGGTAGTAGCAATAGGTGATACAAAAAGCAAAATTGCCTATTTGGTATAGATGTTGATTAGGATTAATTATGGCTGCTATTCAAAAATCTGCGGAGTTTAGAGGGTTAGGTACCTAAGTAACAGATATAGCCTGCCTACTTGTTTTTTGGTAGTCAATTCCTCTTAGCAAGAAAGGCAATTAGGTCCAGTATCCACAGTTAATATTGCTGTCCCACAAGATATTTCCGCTCCAACAAAGAGTTAAATACCTCAGTGCCAGACATAACCTGTCTGCTTATATATGGATGGTTAATTGTATTGCACTGAATTGTGTTTGACCCGTATCCACAGTCAAATGTTGCTACAATGCTGCCCCCACTGGTGGCTCAGCTCCGATGCTGGCCACTGCAGGAACTGGCTGACAGTATTTAAACTATACACAGGTTACTTAGTATACACGTATAGTTGTAGCAGATCCTTTAAGTAAACAGAAGTGTCACTCCTCTGCCAGACGCAGATGGAGGACACTGGTACCTGGGACGCCGCCGGGCGTCAGAGCTTGGTATCCGGGCGGGTCTGAGGTACGGCTGGTAGGGGGTCGCAGAGTCGAAGGTCTCCGTTTGGGTAACGCCGCTGCTGCTGTCGCTGGGGTGTCAATTAGACACGTGTTTCGCCGGGATCGGCTTCATCAGTATGCGCCATCTTGATGGCGCACCAGCCGTACCTCAGACCCGCCCGGATACCAAGCTCTGACGCCCGGCGGCGTCCCAGGTACCAGTGTCCTCCATCTGCGTCTGGCAGAGGAGTGACACTTCTGTTTACTTAAAGGATCTGCTACAACTATACGTGTATACTAAGTAACCTGTGTATAGTTTAAATACTGTCAGCCAGTTCCTGCAGTGGCCAGCATCGGAGCTGAGCCACCAGTGGGGGCAGCATTGTAGCAACATTTGACTGTGGATACGGGTCAAACACAATTCAGTGCAATACAATTAACCATCCATATATAAGCAGACAGGTTATGTCTGGCACTGAGGTATTTAACTCTTTGTTGGAGCGGAAATATCTTGTGGGACAGCAATATTAACTGTGGATACTGGACCTAATTGCCTTTCTTGCTAAGAGGAATTGACTACCAAAAAACAAGTAGGCAGGCTATATCTGTTACTTAGGTACCTAACCCTCTAAACTCCGCAGATTTTTGAATAGCAGCCATAATTAATCCTAATCAACATCTATACCAAATAGGCAATTTTGCTTTTTGTATCACCTATTGCTACTACCTCCCCTTCCTACCTCTCCCTCCCCCTCTTTCTCCCCCCATTCCCTTCCCTCCTTATGTTTCTAATTCTTTCTCTCCCCTTGTAATGTCATTCTTGTAGCACTTATTGAAGAGATACATATTTAGCTGCTAATACATTGGTGACCACACAATTTCGGTATCCAGTCAGCTATTAATGCTCTAATCCACAGTTAACCAGGCAATTTCTACTCTGGGAAATAAAAACCTCAGAAAATACCACCATACCTCACTGGAAATGCCCAAACACGTTCCGAACTTGGAAGCAAAGCAGTGACGGGCCAGAAAAGTATTCTTGTGGGGGACCCCTGAAGAACATCTGGTGTGGTATAAATAGAGGTATCCCTAAGATAATTGCATTGGACACGCCTACTGCATGAGCAATACAAGCTGTGATAATACCAATATACTGTTGTTGGGGTAATCTACATCCCTACAGGTGATCCGAACCTGTAGGTGATAAAAACCATTCATTTTCGCCCATAATCACATTGTCCACATGTCAATGATGATAAGGACGTAGTGCGCTGAATGGAGAGTAAAGTGTGAAAAGTGAAAGGTGCCATCACACAACATTTTGTTACAAATTATATCTGTCATAACTGACATACTATTGGTACCCTTCTCTAACTCCTCATACTCTACCTTTTTTTACTATTGTTAACCTTGGTCAATATATATTAAAAAGATCGAAATAAAAGTTAAGTTTTAAATTAATTCCATATTTACCAAATACAAGAGTGCGCCCACAAAGCTCTTTTTCTGTCTTACGTTTGCCCTCTCTTGAGCAAACAAAAACCCACACTGGATTGTACTTGTGCCAACTGAGTACAGTGTTATGGGCAGTTTCCTTTTGTGCTTAGAGATCCTCCATTTAGTCCTTAACCAATGTGTAACATTGCATACAGTACATTAGACTACTCAATAAAAAGATATTTAAAAAATCTGGTGTTAAATTCTATATGTTAAACCATTCAGGATCATATGTAGAAATACAATATCCTTATTGCTAAATGAAATCTTGAGATTTACCCCCAAGATCATTTGTGTAGCCAAATATCACCTTAAAACTCAGGGCCAGATGCACTAAGCTTCAAAAGTGATTAAATGGAGAGTGATAAACAACCAGCCAATCAGCTCCTACCTGCCATGTTACAGGCTGGGTTTGAAAAATGTCAGGCAGGAGCTGATTGGCTGGCTGTTTATCACTTTTAAAGCTTAGTGCATCTGGTCCAAACAATTTATCCATTTGGATCCTAACAAAAAAACAGTAAATTATATAGTATATACAGTAGTAGCTATAAATAACAGAATATTTATTATTATTATTATTATTATAATTATTATTATTATCTAGCACATTAAAGATACATTATTTAGTTCATATAAATATAGTCTCTGCTGTATATTCCTGTTCAATAGTGACAAGTGGTGTCCATCAACTTTTTCAGGCCAATTACCCACGCATTTTAGACCAAATTAGTCTGACTTGCATATGTGGTCTGCTTATTATATCTCATGGATAGGTAGAGTAAACTCAATTAGGATGAACGTTCTTCCTCGGCTCTTATATTTTTTCAATCATTACCATCATATATCCCTCCCCATTTGTATGTTTCTACAATTCCACACTTCTAATTTTGTTTGGAATGATAGATGACTAAGGATAAGATTGAGAATTTTGCATTACCACTCGAGATGTGGGGGTTTAGGCATTCCTGATTTTAAAAGATTCTATCTAGCACAGGCTTGTCCAACCTGCGGCCCTCCAGATGTGCTAAAACTACACATCCCAGCATGCCTTGCCACAATTTGGCTATTAGGGAATGCTAGAATGATGGCAATGCATGCTGGGATGTGTAGTTTTAGCACATCTGGAGGGCCGCAGGTTGGACATGCCTGATCTAGCATCTCAACTGGCTCAATGTGTACAATGGTGCAGCCCAGATGCAAGGAAGGTATGGGTCTATATTGAGGCTGATGAGACTTCACCCTCCTATGGCTAACTAGGGGAAAAACACCCACAATCTGTAAATTCACATCCAGTAGTTGCATGCTCTTTATCTGTGTGGGACTTTGCTAATAGAAAATATAAATTGGCTCATACACCATCCCAAATAGCCCCTCATTTCAAAACCTAAATTTTCCTCCTGGTATGGTTAGATCTCCCTTTCTACACTGGAATAGATTTAACATTCTATTTCTCAATTACTGTATATCACTAGAGATTTAGTCTTCCCCCAATTCTTCCAAATCCAAGACAAATCTGAAATTTCCTCTAAAGATTTTTTTTTGCTTTCTTCAAATTAAAATATTTCATTCAAAGAGAGGCACACATTTGACCAACAGACCTCCTACTAACTTCAAAAATCTATGTTTGAGCTGCTCTTCGGCTATTTTCTGACCTACATTATATACCTTTTTAACCGAAAGATTCTCTTGAATCCGCTTGGGAAAAAAGGACATGAGAATTGCCTTAGATTCTGACGACTGGAAAGAGATATGGTAGAACACTAGCTCAATCTGTGTTAGAATAAAAGAAAATATATACAAACTACTATATAGATGTATCATGTACCCATCTAGGCTGTCTACAATGTATCCTGACACTTTGGACAGATGCTGGAAGTGCTGCTTGGAGGAAGGCACATTTTTACATATTTGGTGGTCCTGTCCAAAAATATGGGAAGAAATTATACATCTCATTTCACAGATCCTCAGAACTCCACTCCCGAATGATGCCGATTTTTTTTCTAATTCCATTAAACTTTCCAGATTTAACGAAGACTCAAAATAAAATGACTCGTCATGTTATTTCAGCCACAACTTGATAGATTGCATTAGACTGGAAGAAAACTACTGCCCCTTCATGCAAGTTATAATAGCTCATATTTGGTACATATATAAAATTGAATACCTCACACGTATAATTAACCACTCTGCCAAATCCTTTAATAACATATAGAACCCCTGGCCATTCAATGAAGCCGTTTCATCCCTGTTCCTTTAACTTTATTTCCCTGGTCACACTACTTAAGTAAATAGATGTTTTATCCGAGGTTCTATCCCAATAACCCTCATTTTCTTTTCAAAATTACCTTCTATCTTTCTTCTTCTTTTCTTTATCTTGCTATCTCTATCAGTGTACGGTTTTGTCCCCACTATATTGGAGGTCTACCTCCTTTCTCTTTAATTTAAAATGGATCACTTCATAATAGCTATATGTACAGAAATATAATTTGCCATTTGTTTATTCATTCATACTTTATATGTCACTGCTGTAGATTTGATGCAATTATTGTAACTGATCTGATCTGCTTAATAAAAAGTTGATTAAAAAAATTATATTTCCTATATTTTCCTAAACATTACAGGCCATTCTGATAATTAAAAATGCTTGCTCAGCAATTTTCACTCCAATTTTGACAAATTCACTTGGCACCGAAGTAAAATCTTAGTAAAATCTGATATAGCAGGCAAAGGTGTTCCCCCTTCAAAGAATTTCCTACAAAAAAGGTGGGGCTGCTTTAAATGTGCATGTACAACATGTAAATTCTTGATTACAGGTGATAAGTTTCACCATCCACATGATGGTAACATTTATCATATCCGGCACCATCTTACATGTGAAAGTAGCTATGTGATATACCAGATTTTATGTCCATGTGGTCTTGCCTATATTGGCAAGACCACCAGAAAATTTAAAGAGCGCATTGCAGGACACCGCTCGGCTATAAAAGCTGCTATCATGTCTGGTACTAGCGAGCAGCCTGTCGCTCGCCACTTTGCTGAGGCGAGGCACAATTTGACTAGCCTACGCTACCGCATGATTGATCATGTTAAACCATCTATTCGTGGCGGCGACAGAAATGCAGCTTTATTACGGTGTGAAGCCAGGTGGATCCACCGTCTTAATGTAATTCATCCTAAGGGCCTTAATGAGATGGTGCCATTATCATGCTTCTTTTAATGATGTATTATGTCACCCTCTAATATAGAATTCTGATTTAATATTAATGAAGATTATGTATTCGTTGTATCTATGTCCTGACCTGTTGCTATTAGACTTTATTTCATTAATTGATATTGAATTAACATATATAATATAGTCTGTTAGGCTTTTCAAATAACTTTTATGTAGATTTATTGAAATTTTAGTATGCTCAGTTCTATTTCCCTGCTTCAGGTGTTATCATCTAGCCTTACATGAACATAGTGTAGCTGGTTATACAGGCGCAAATACATCTGCATGATAGATTGTATGGTGCGTTTTCTATGCAGTAAATCATCATGAATAACTAGCCATTAAGATTAATGTATTATTCGTATGTTTGTACTTGTATTTATGTCCACTGTTGTTTATTTTTGTTTACATGGTAATAGTGGAGGCCGCCTTGTGCTGCAGTCCTGTGGGAAGTCACATGACAATGGCTGTAACGTGATGACGTCATGACACCACCACTGACGGGGTGACGCGGCGAACAGGCGACGCCGATGGTCTGGCGGCCCCGGGATGCACAGGGATGACGTCAAGACCACTTTACCTGCAGGGTATAAGGTGAGCACTTTTTCATTCAATGTTTGTATCCTGATGAAATTTTCGTTTAGAAAATGAAACGTTGATAAGAACGCCGTCTCCTTTGCTTCATTTCCTGACCTGAGTGACACCTCTATTTGGTATTGTATTGGTTCTCCAGTCTTTGCTACTTGGGAATTGGTGGGCACCGGGTTGAAGTATACCTGTGTCAAAATAGTGCCGGCTATATGCTGATTGTATATATATATATATATATATATATATATATATATATATATATATATATTGTGTAGTACAAGATCGCACTCCATCCATCTTAATGCAACTCCCAGGGTGTCATCCAGAATTGGCAAGCAAATTCGTATGTATAGATGAAAAAAAGGACGCACTCTCCAGGTTTTTTTAAATGCAAAATAAAATCAGCTGTGTATTAGATAGTTCATCAAGAATAAAGTAACATGATATACTCAACGTTACGTATCGTTTCAGTCCATCTAGGGACCTTCATCAGGAGTAGTACAACATAGGCATCCAATAGTAAGGCACAGCATGGACCACACAGCAGGCTGTAGGAACCTGCTGTGTGGTCCATGCTGTGCCTTACTATCGGATGCCTATGTTGTACTACTCCTGATGAAGGTCCCTAGATGGACTGAAACGATACGTAACGTTGAGTATATCATGTTACTTTATTCTTGATGAACTATCTAATACACAGCTGATTTTATTTTGCATTTAAAAAAACCTGGAGAGTGCATCCTTTTTTTCATCTATATATATATATATGTATATATATATATATATATATTTATATATATATACAAAGACAGGGGTCTGGCACTCCTCCGCCAACAGGTGGTGGCTTGTAGTTATATTTGCCCGGGTGCACGCACGTGAAACACAGCGTGCTCCAATATACAAATGAATAGATGCGTCACTCCTGACTATTGTCCTGATGACGGGAAGTGTCCCGAAACGCCGTTGACAAACGCCATTAAAATTCATTGTGGTGAAGCCCCAGGAGTGACGCATCTATTCATTTGTATATATATATATATATATATATATATATATATATATATATATATATATATATATATATTATATATTTCCTAAAATAAATTACAAATGAGAATATTATGGCTTTTAGTCTTTATGTTTCTGAGAGAGAATAACTCAATTATTTTTTATAAGTTATTATTATATAAAATATACAGTCGAAATTGCTTTATTTTATTACATAGTTCAAGTCAAATTTTCTGCACAGCACAGATGTCAATGTCCAGCTGTTAAAAGGCTTAACCACTCATTGAGTTTGAATGAAATAATAATAATTAACTGTAATATCTATGCCTGGACATGTTGAAATTATGTGTCTTTGGACAGAACTGACTGAACACTCACTATTGATTTTTATTTAATCCAACTCAAATTATTTCTAACTGAACTACAGTATCTCACATCTCTCCCTCTCTCTCTCTCTCTCTCTCTCTCTCTGATGTGCAGTAGATCTCTCACACAAATCTCTTTCTCAGCTCAGACATTCAAGAGACACAGAGCTGAGGGTTAAAATGTTAGCATTATTTTTGTTAACATTAATTAAAATTCACTGCCTGGCTGTTAAGAAATCACATAATTTATTTGAATGCAATTTGAAAAATATAATTCTTTGAAAATGAAGGAATATTGGCAGACCTGCAGTAATGATCTACAGTGAGTAAAGTCATTGCAAAAAAGAAAACTACTGGTCCATCTGCCCACATTATGCCCATTTCACAAATTTACAGTTTTAGTGCTATGAGTATTGTTTATTGTTCCTTAATGGTTTTTAGGCTTCTTGTTTATTTCCTTGTTTTGGTTTATAATACCTCATTTTTTACTGTTTTGTTTTATGTAAAACATTGTGGTTTGAACACCAATTATAATAATGTTTAAGCTATGTGATGTCAGTGTTTTCCAATTCTTTAAAAGTTTAGGTGAATAGATCAATAGTAAAAAGGCTACATTAGAAATGCATGAACAAATTCCAACACCAGCAGTATAAAATATATATATATATATAAATAAAGAAATATATAAATAAAGAAAAAGAATCACGATCTTATGCAAGTAAACATGTCATCCACTTCAATACACAATTTTACTTGCATAAGATCGTGTTTCTTTTTAGGGTACTTGTGTATTATAGCAGCGCCCATTGCATCGCATACCATAAGGCATGCGATGGTATGCGATGCGACGCGATATCGTGCAATATTGTACAATGTCATACAATTTTAAAATTGTATGACATTGTGTATGGCATACAATGCCATACAATGCCATACAATGTGAAATGCACCCCTACGCCACCCCTCCACTATAAACATGAACCCGAAGCGTGGCGAGCGCAGCGTGCCTGCGAGGGGCGGCGGTACGCATCCTCCGACCTTTTCATACCCCCACTATCCACGTTGGTGCGGAGTTGAGAATAGAAAGTGTGGCGAGCGCAGCGAGCCACCGATCCCGAAGCGTGGCGAGCGGACGCGGATACCTTCACAGGTATCGGCGTCCCCTCGCGGGCTTCACAGGTATCCACGTCCCCTCGCGGGGCACTTTCTATTCTCAACTCCACGCCGACGTGGATAGTGGGGGCATGTAAAGGTCGGAGGACGCGTACCGCCGCCCCTCGCCGGCTCGCATGTTTATAGTGGGGGGGTGGCGTGGGGGTGCATTTAACATTGTAAGCACCCATTTGGGTGCTTAAAAGCACCCTTTAGGGTGCTTATACAATGTTTCATCGCATAGGGGGCAAAAATCGCGTTGCATCACATGCCATCGGGTGCATGGCATGCGATTCGATTCAATAAAAACATAGCGCGATGTACACAAGTACCCTTTTTAGTTTTTGAGTGCCTCCCCTTCACTGGATTTTGTATGCTTATTTTGGGATTGGCACCTAGTGCCGGCATATGGTGGACATTATATATATATATATATATATATATATATATATATATATATATGTATCCCCAATATTCCAACTCGCGCTAAAGCCTATTTCACAAAAAATTATTACAAAGTGATACAATTATATGTTTGGCAGCCTCACCACTAAGTTCCCTGAGGGGTAGGGAACGAACAAAGCCCAATGTTTTTACCCAATAGTGGTGTGGCGCCTACAACAAAGTCCAAATGCAAATTTGCAAGATCCGTATCCAGTGAAGTAAAACCAGAGGTCTTTTTCCAATGGTTTGTTTATTTATTTTTCTTCACAGGATAGTCAGGTAAAAACGCTTGTAGACAATCCCTTGTCTACAAGCGTTTTTACCTGACTATCCTGTGAAGAGAAATAAATAAACAAACCATTGGAAAAAGACCTCCGGTTTTACTTCACTGGATATGGATCTTGCAAATTTGCATTAGGACTTTGTTGTAAGCGCCACACCACTATTGGGTAAAAAAAAAATATATATATATATATATATATATATATATATATATATATATATATATATATCCAATTTGAAAAAACGGCACTCACCAGGGATTTTGAATATTCACAGGTAAATAGCTGGATTTTTATTCCATATCAGGAAACAGCAATTCAAACAAGGGTCAGGTTGACCTGACCCTTGTTTGAATTGCTGTTTCCTGATATGGAATAAAAATCCAGCTATTTACCTGTGAATATTCAAAAGCCCTGGTGAGTGCCGTTTTTTCAAATTGGATATATATGTGTGGCCCCAACGAGGTACCACTGATGTGCGACCCCAGGCGTATGCCAGAATATTTAAGTGTGTGCTGACCCAATCCAGTATATATATATACATACATACATACATACATACATACATACATGAGACAAATACATGGGACAAACTGCAATTACATTGATGCAATGCTACAGTAGCATTGCATCAATGTAATTGTAGTTTGTCCCATGTATTTGCATGGGACATTTAGCGCAACCTCTCCATGTACATATTGCAGCTTTCCTTATTACAAGTATATTTTCATTCTTTGTTTGTTACTGTGTTAGTAACACTGGGTTAGTACCGCTGGCCCGCATGACGCACTTCCGCTATTGGATGTGCGCCAATACCCATTGTGCTATGTAGTTCTCTATGGCGCCTGGACATAGCTCTTTTCCTCTGCTGTGAGTGTATTAGTGGGTTCCACCGGATATCACCGCTGGCACGCACACGCACATCCGGGATCGGATGTGCACTTCCTGGATCCAGTATCCACCGTCTTACGATATGACTGACTTTGCGCACACTAAGTAAGTGTCCTAGTACATACTTTTTTGGCTTACATCACACGCTCACTGATTGTTTTATTACTGTGTCCTGATGGCTATATAGCCTATTTCTGCTTTAATTATGCGTGTCACCGAGTGGGCCAATCAGTGCCCTTTCTACACAGGTGCAGTGCTCAGTAATGATGGGGGTGTATATATGGGTGTTTTGCTATGTGTGTCAGTACTGCTGTTTTTTCTCTGGTGTACCTATGGAACTATTTTGTTGTCTTGATAAAGGCCCTATTCGGGTCGAAACGTCGACTTAAACTATGGCTATTGAATAAAATTGAGTGACTTTTGCTGCAATGGTGAGTGCCCCCGCTTTTTATTAAGCAATTTGGAAATATTATTTGGCCATCTGACTTGGATGACCCTTGCTGTGCTCCCCAACTGATTCATTGCACTTGGATGTGAGTGCTGAAACCCCTGGCTATATATATATCTATCAGGGGCAAATGCAGGATTTTCAGAAGGGGGTTTCCAGAGGGGCGGAGCAATGCACGGAGATGGACACTTAGGTGTCAGTTAAAGTATTATAGATATGTATAAATATAATAATAAAGATATTTTTCCCTCCAGAAAATTATGAATAATAAGCCCGCTCCACTATACACCCCTCCTCTGCGTATTAAACATCCTCTACCACCCTGGAAGTTATGTATTGGGACCCCTTCTCCCACCATCTGTGCAGTAAAGGGGTAATAATTGGAAATTACTGAGCTCTTCATACTGAGCGGTTGATATAAAGTAATACCCCCTACCACCCGCGGGACATCAAAGTTTCCGCTCATAGCACCCCTCATCCCTACCACTGGAGGATAGGTAGGGGCCCCAATACATTGCTATGCCCAGGGGCCATCCAGCCTGCTATATATATCACTCCAGACGGCGGCACTCGACAGAAAACGGAATGTCCAAGCAGGTAAGTATTTCAAATACTTTCGAAATACTTACCTGCTTGGACATTCCGTTTTCTGTCGAGTGCCGCCGTCTGGAGTGATGTGTGTACCCTGAGGGGGACTGGATGGCACCGCGTCCATAGTATTTATGTCAAGGTGTGCTGCTCTAGACTGGGACTATATATATATATATATATATATAGAGGGGTATATAGCAGGCGGCACTCTCGGTTTTCGTGATAAAGCAAATATCCTTTATTGGTCCGACATGTTTCGGGCGTCTGCCCGTCCTCAGGGATCAATATCAAGTCACACAGTGATACATTTTATACACACACATCTAAGAACCCGCCCCCAACACCTTTACATTACCTGGCGTCCGTCTCACCTGTGATTTCCCGCGCAGGTCTCCGTCTCCCCGAGTCCTTCCCAACGTTACCATAGCCGTGACGTCATCAGGGTGTCCGCCTCTCAGCGTCCACTACCTTTCCCGTCATACGGCGTTGTTCTCCGCTGGTCTGGACTTCCGGGATCCAAGCCTCGCTTTGGTCCTCGCAGTGTACGGTTGCCTAGGCAATTGTGCTATCTGAAAATCACAACAAATACATATTAAAATTTGTATTAAACAGTGCAACTTTAAGAGGCCTTTTACTTGGCCATATTAAGAGGCTCCAAGGAGCCATTAAAACGTGAACATATATAGAAAAATATAAAAATACGATACATTGCAATTTCATTACAATACATTGTATGTGATTAGACGCTGGGTAAACTATAATGCATGTGCTATATTTTTCACATTTAATTATTGTCAAATCTTGTATAATATTTTTTTTAAAAATACTATATTATTGTTAATATCATGCATTATTTTACGTCCATCATTTTTGTCAGTTACAGCCTCCTAGGGGTATATTTTTATATGAAATTTTGCATCCCATGCTGTTCATTAAGGCCTCTCGGAGCCAGAGTGTCCAGAATGTATATCCATCTGGCTTCTGCTTGCAACAATAATTTACCCCTATTGCCCCCTCTGATGTTTTGGGGTATATGGTCGATGATTTTAGATCTCATGCTAGCAATGCTATGTTTTTTCTGTATGCAGTGCCTCGCCACTGGTTGATCGCTGGTACCTGTGTTTAATGCATGCCTAATCGAGGAGCAGTGATTGGCCATACGTTCTTTAAATTGGCATTCTGTCTTGCCCACGTAGTACATTCCACATGGACAAGACAGAATATATACCACATATTTTGTTGAACATGTCACAGAGTGCTTTATGGGAATTTTACGCCCCGTGTGCGGATGGCTCACAAAGTCACCTGTCATCATAGAGCTGCAGGTAGTACAACCAATGCATCTATGACAGCCTTTGGGGCGTGACATAAAATGCACTGGAGCAACTGTTTTGGTTAATTTGGTGATATCGGTTTTAACCAACATGTCCGCTAAATTGCGTCCCCTCCTATAAGCTGGCATAATTTTTTTGTTCTTTAAACTTTTCAAATCAGCGTCTGTTGACACAATTGGCCATAATGATTTAACACGTTTAGTGGTGCTTTCACTATTGGCTGCATATTGTGTTACCCATGGTATTTTATCTTCTAATGAGCTGTTTTTAACTTTTGGTGTTAGCAAATCTGCTCTAGATTGTTTTATTACTTTATTTTTTATGGCAATTAACTCTTCCCTACCATACCCCCTTTCTTCAAATTTCAATTGCATCTGGTCCAGATCTTCCTTTGCCTTTTCCTCATTACTGGTGATTCTTCTCACCCTTAACATCTGAGAATATGGGAGACCATGCCGCAAGGCCCTGGGGTGACAACTCTCTTGTCTCAGCAGGGTGTTGCGATCTGTCTCTTTTACATAGATAGATGTTACAATTTGATTATTTTCAATCTTGATTTTTACATCCAAAAAATGTGCTTCTTTACTACTCATGTTGTATGTTAATTTAGCAGGACTGGAACTCGCATTATGAGTTTCTAGTATGGTTTTAAGCTCTGATTCGCTGCCTGTCCAAAAGATGAGCAAATCATCTATGTAGCGAAGGTATAATAATACCTTCGCTACATGTGGTGCTTGAAAAATCAGATTTTGATCTACTGTATTCATATACGCATTGGCGTAGGATGGGGCCACATTGGATCCCATCGCTACGCCGAGGCGCTGGCGATACATTTTGCCATTAAAGAAAAAATAATTTCTATGTAATACAAGTGACATGAGTTCAAGGAAAAAAGAGCATTCTGGTCCCTTAAATGCCACATTATTTTAAGGGACCAGAATGCTCTTTTTTCCTTGAACTCATGTCACTTGTATTACATAGAAATAATTTTTTCTTTAATGGCAAAATGTATCGCCAGCGCCTCAGCGTAGCGATGGGATCCAATGTGGCCCCATCCTACGCCAATGCGTATATGAATACAGTAGATCAAAATCTGATTTTTCAAGCACCACATGTAGCGAAGGTATTATTATACCTTCGCTACATAGATGATTTGCTCATCTTTTGGACAGGCAGCGATTCAGAGCTTAAAACCATACTAGAAACTCATAATGCGAGTTCCAGTCCTGCTAAATTAACATACAACATGAGTAGTAAAGAAGCAAATTTTTTGGATGTAAAAATCAAGATTGAAAATAATCAAATTGTAACATCTATCTATGTAAAAGAGACAGATCGCAACACCCTGCTGAGACAAGAGAGTTGTCACCCCAGGGCCTTGCGGCATGGTCTCCCATATTCTCAGATGTTAAGGGTGAGAAGAATCACCAGTAATGAGGAAAAGGCAAAGGAAGATCTGGACCAGATGCAATTGAAATTTGAAGAAAGGGGGTATGGTAGGGAAGAGTTAATTGCCATAAAAAATAAAGTAATAAAACAATCTAGAGCAGATTTGCTAACACCAAAAGTTAAAAACAGCTCATTAGAAGATAAAATACCATGGGTAACACAATATGCAGCCAATAGTGAAAGCACCACTAAACGTGTTAAATCATTATGGCCAATTGTGTCAACAGACGCTGATTTGAAAAGTTGGTACTTGTGAGTTATCTGGACGCCCGATTTTTTGATTGTATGCCTTAAGTTAAGGCATACAATCAGATACGATGCGATGCGATATCGCATCGCATCGCATCGCATCGCATGCGACCATCGGATGCGATGACCCGATTTTTCCATAGGAATCAATGTTAAAATGATTCCTATGGAAAAAGGGGTCCTTTTCATACCCCTACTATCCAAGTGGGCATGGAGTTGGATATAAACCTGTGGCGAGCGTAGCGAGCCACCGAGCCCGAAGCGTGGCGAGCGAAGCGAGCCCCGCGAGGGTACGGTATTCCGTGTCCCCTCGCGGGGCTCGCTACGCTCGCCACGCTTCGGGCTCGGTGGCTCGCTACGCTCGCCACAGGTTTATATCCAACTCCATGCCCACTTGGATAGTAGGGGTATGAAAAGGACCCCTTTTTCCCATTGAATTCCATGTTAAAATGGACTCAGTCCATTTTAACATTGCTTCCTATGGAAAAATCGGGTCATCGCATCGCATCGCATCGCATCCGATGGTCGCATGCGATGCGATGCGATGTGCCCGATCCGACCCGATTTTGAAATCGGGCGTCCGGATAACTCACAAGTACCGAAAAGTTTAAAGAACAAAAAAATTATGCCAGCTTATAGGAGGGGACGCAATTTAGCGGACATGTTGGTTAAAACCGATATCACCAAATTAACCAAAACAGTTGCTCCAGTGCATTTTATGTCACGCCCCAAAGGCTGTCATAGATGCATTGGTTGTACTACCTGCAGCTCTATGATGACAGGTGACTTTGTGAGCCATCCGCACAAGGGGCGTAAAATTCCCATAAAGCACTCTGTGACATGTTCAACAAAATATGTGGTATATATTCTGTCTTGTCCATGTGGAATGTACTACGTGGGCAAGACAGAATGCCAATTTAAAGAACGTATGGCCAATCACCGCTCCTCGATTAGGCATGCATTAAACACAGGTACCAGCGATCAACCAGTGGCGAGGCACTGCATACAGAAAAAACATAGCATTGCTAGCATGAGATCTAAAATCATCGACCATATACCCCAAAACATCAGAGGGGGCAATAGGGGTAGATTATTGTTGCAAGCAGAAGCCAGATGGATATACATTCTGGACACTCTGGCTCCGAGAGGCCTTAATGAACAGCATGGGATGCAAAATTTCATATAAAAATATACCCCTAGGAGGCTGTAACTGACAAAAATGATGGACGTAAAATAATGCATGATATTAACAATAATATAGTATTTTTAAAAAAAATATTATACAAGATTTGACAATAATTAAATGTGAAAAATACAGCACATGCATTATAGTTTACCCAGCGTCTAATCACATACAATGTATTGTAATGAAATTGCAATGTATCGTATTTTTATATTTTTCTATATATGTTCACGTTTTAATGGCTCCTTGGAGCCTCTTAATATGGCCAAGTAAAAGGCCTCTTAAAGTTGCACTGTTTAATACAAATTTTAATATGTATTTGTTGTGATTTTCAGATAGCACAATTGCCTAGGCAACCGTACACTGCGAGGACCAAAGCGAGGCTTGGATCCCGGAAGTCCAGACCAGCGGAGAACAACGCCGTATGACGGGAAAGGTAGTGGACGCTGAGAGGCGGACACCCTGATGACGTCACGGCTATGGTAACGTTGGGAAGGACTCGGGGAGACGGAGACCTGCACGGGAAATCACAGGTGAGACGGACGCCAGGTAATGTAAAGGTGTTGGGGGCGGGTTCTTAGATGTGTGTGTATAAAATGTATCACTGTGTGACTTGATATTGATCCCTGGGGACGGGCAGACGCCCGAAACATGTCGGACCAATAAAGGATATTTGCTTTATCACGAAAACCGAGAGTGCCGCCTGCTATATACCCCTCTATACATCCAAAGCTGAAAGGCACATTTGGAAGGCACCGGGTACAGAACAAAGCACATTCGACAGTGGAGTGCCGGGCACCAACAATCTATATATATATATATATATTACACAATTGTGGTACGGCACCTAGAAATAATAAATAAGGTCCATATATATGGTGATCCAAATGTTCAGTGAAGCAACCGGAGAATTTCATCCAAATTTTATTAAAAATTGTTCATTTAGTCCTTCATATTTGTTAAAGGCAAAACAGTAAGAGAGAAATCCAAAGTGTTTCGTCTATAGTGACTTAATCAGGGGTATAATCAAGGTTCTTCTCAAAAAGAATTAGATCTCCAAATAGTATTAGGAGGGGAAGAGAAATCCCGTCTAAAGATCATTTATACTACTTCTCAATTGGACTTAATGGAACTTGATTAGGTCGTGAAGCGCTAAATACGTATGAAAGTGCAAACACCAATCGAGTTTTAGGAATAAAGAATTCCTTCCCTGTGCAGTGTTATGAATGAGGATCTCTCAGTAAGAGCTCAATCTCCTACAGGGAAGGACAGCAGGTCTGCTGCCCGTCTTGTAGGAGATTGAGCTGTGGGAACTTTAGACATTGTGATTTATGTGCTGATAAGGAGTCAAAACTTCGACTGTTGGTGGTGGTTATTACTATTGCCAAAAAAATTATACTGATACATTGGACCCACGATTAGCCCCCTCTTTAGCAGGGCTCAAAAAAAAATTGCTCCAGATTCTGTATTTTGACAGGCGAGCCACAATTCCTGGCCTGGAGAAAGGTGTGGAAAAATTTTACAAGAAGCGGGAATTCTTTATTAATGTGCTAGATGAACACTCCCAAACTCATGTTCCGAAATTGTTTGAAGGCACCACTTGAGATCTGCTTAGACAAGTAGCCGCAGGATTATAAATTTACTTTCTCTAACTAACTTCACTTTGGCCCTTATTCTGGTTGGTGCGGTAATATCCGCGTGCGTTCGTGCCGCCGATGTTTTGTGTCTGCGCATGTGCAGAGGCGTCTCTGCGCATGTGCGAGCGGGACGCACGGCCAAATCCCGCATGAAATGTGAACACTCCGAACAGGGGGTGGAGAGGGGCGTGAAGGGCTATTTGGGCTCATTACCATATGCATACGCCCCGCGTTTCATGGGTGTTCCCATGCAAATGCTGGGCGTACGTATGGTAATGCGGCCGTGACGCACGTGTAGGGGGCGGACATATGACTTTGCCGGATGTCAGCTGCCCGCCCAGATCCCTGCTTTTGCACGGAATAATGTCTGTGTGGTCTGAGGTTGTGGGAGCTGGTGGACCACTCGGTCCTGCATTCGATGGTCTGCGACCATCGAATGATGGGGAGGTTCCCTGAGATGGAGGAGGCGTATTCCATGAAAAATACACGTGCGGTCCGTTCGGCCAGCTTCTTACCGCGTACGGACAGAGTTGGCGATCCGTATGGAAGGCGGGGTTTCGCACGCACGGTCCTGGCCGCATATTCGGATCCGGCCGCACCGATCAGAATAAGGGCCTTTGTATTGCTATCTTTCCTTAAATAGGTCTCTAACTAACTTTACTTTGTATTGCTATCTTTCCTTAAATATCCAGATTGTGATGACTTTAATTGGATACCAATCCGACAATCTTAGTTTCACTATGTGTTTTCATTCCCCCCTCCAGCGTTTTTACCCTCATGTTCCTTCCCTTTGTCTTTGTGTGTTGTTATTGATATATATTCCAGGATGTTATTTGCTCATTCTGATAATTGTTGTTTTGTATTTGTTCTATATGATGATCTATAACATGATGTGAATGTAACTGATCTTCCATAAATAAAAATCAATAAAATGTATTTACAAAAAAAAAAAAAAATAATACAGTAAGCTTAAATCAGATAGACTTCTTATTAAGATCAATGCTCCTCATACAAGAGATACAGTACTCATCCTTTTTCCTTCTATATATATCTTCAGTTCAAATGAAGGCTTTGCTTCCATGGTTTACAGATAAACTCATCCCTCCGTAATCTGTAATTTACCCTCTACTTCGCATCTGCAGCTCTTAAATTCCTTTATGCTTCTCATCTTCTTTAGATTAAATCATGATTGATTATTCAATAAAAGACCAAAAATCACAAAACAAAAAGACCAGGTCCATTCTGGCGAGTTTCACAGAGCCATGCATAGATAAGTGTGATCTGTGCATGGTTCTGTCACAAAAAGTGTTGTAAAGTTAACATTTTGTTTTTAAATTATGTGGGGTCCCCCTACCAAGCATAATCAGCCCCATGCTCATTGAGCCGGTCCTGGTTCCTCAAATACGAGGGGGGAAATATTGTTGGGTTCCCCCATAATTAAGAAACAAGCACCAGGCTCTTGGACCGGTCCTAGTTCCAAAAATATGGAAAACAAAAAAAACTATATACAGGTCGAGTATCCCGTATCCAAATATCCGTTATCCGAATTATTCCGAAATACGGACATTCCAGAAAGTGAAAAAAAAATTTTTTTTTTGCTAAAAACTCACTGGGGACATATGTAACAGCATCACTGGGGACATGATATGTAACTGGCACTATATATGTGCAAGACAATGATTGCTTGGCATTCAAATTCAGTGCTGAGATAGTACACACATTTTGTTTCACGTTTTGAAACCTTGTTTTTTGAACAATTAAAATATGTTTGTGTGTATTTTATGTGGTAATAAAATATATTTGTGTGTATATTATGTGTTTATACAGCATAAATGCAAGATACTTCAAAATACATCATTGAAATATTAAAATATTCCGAAATACGGAATAATCCGTTATCCAAAATTCTCCTGGTCCCGAGCATTTTGGATACGGGATACTCAACCTGTAATGATTGATGCATGCGGAAGATGTTCACTGCGCTAAAACTGCTTTCAGAATTGCCGGAGCGGGACTACATAGGGGCTCAAGGTATTATACGAATAAATACAACCCATTTCTGCTTTTGCTAATCTATATGATACATCCTTACATCTCAGATTCCCCTTAATTTGTCTTATACAAATAGCACTCTTACTGTATTATGTGAATAAATACATTTCAAGGTTTTTATGACATATAGCAGTATAAATATAATACTGTATATGCTATCAAATGTACCTGCCACTTAGGAAGGACATCTAGGATATTCAAAACATGGTTAGGAGAAAATATTAAAGATGTTTAAAAGGACATAATTGCCCAATCCCTATCTGCACATTTTAAAAGTGTACATAAGAGTGCTTTTTAAATATAAGTGTTTTTTTTTTTTTAATGGTATAAGACAAATTAAGGGTACTCGGAGATGTAAAGGTGTAGCATCTAGTCTAGTAAAGGTGGAAATGGATTGTATTTATTTGTATAATACATTGTCCCCCCACTGTCTCAACTGTGACTTTAAACTAAAATGTTTTTTTTTTTTAGAAATCTCTTATTTGACAAATCTTGTTCCTATTTATCACCTTATTTTTGTGTTTATAGTTACATTTTATCCTTTGTATTTTTGTAGTTTAATATTAATTTTTTGGGTCGGGTACTGGACAATGTATACCAGCATGCTATGGAGCTACAGCTTTTACTATTAAGCAAT
This sequence comes from Crinia signifera, assembly GCF_055691185.1. Classification (NCBI taxonomy): domain Eukaryota; kingdom Metazoa; phylum Chordata; class Amphibia; order Anura; family Myobatrachidae; genus Crinia; species Crinia signifera. The sequence goes on from NC_139217.1 coordinate 97,938,828, forward strand.
GCTTCTGGCAACATCATCTCAAATGACCGATTCAGAACTAGAATACCTAGACCACCTTGCTTTTCAACTTCCGGGCAGAAGTGTTTCCGGTTAGAACCGAAACTATACTACCCATCAGCCATGGATGATAGCAGTGACTTAGCTTCATGTTGTTATTATTATTATTATTAAATAAATATAGAGAAATACGTTACTCCACTCAGTAAACTACAGCATGCCACTTCTAGATCCCATAGCGGTGATATTTGTGTGTTCAATACCAAAGTTTCATTAAGGTTTTAATAAAGTAATATTGCTGTATTTTCTCCTGTAATCCTAAGATTTTAATGTTTTAATATTATTTGAGGTTTGCTATTATGCGGATATGGATGGAGTCTAAGGATAGTGACCATTTTTTGCGACCACCCCATTGGCTAATTTACCTTTTAAATATCAAGCTCCTCACACCCTTCAGCTATCTTGAGAAAGGTCTTTGGACCTAAATGCGTTGATGCAACTGAAAGGGTGTGAGTACTGTACCTTTAAGAAATCTTGCCACCATTTTTTTCTTTAGGTTTTTTTTTTCTGGACATTTGATGTAAAGCTTGTTGATTAGTACAGATATCCAGTCTTGTGGACACTTCATGTTTTATGGACTTGTGTTTGGATTAAAGCATGTTTTATATGAAAGACACCGACTCTCAATTGAAGGGTCTTGGGAACTAAAAAGCATTGATAGGATTTTCACCATTTGAAACCAAGTCAGTTTGGGTAAGCAGTACAAAGATAATTTGATAGGAGTTTATACTACACAGAATGTGTGACTTTGTGGTATAACCATCTGCTCTAGTTCATATTGAGAATTTTTAATTATAGGATTATAGTGAGTGAATTCTGGTACGCTTCAAAGTGCATTAAATTCATACCAGATAGTGATCTGAAAAATACCTTTATTTGCTTATTTCCCCACTGTGGCCTTTATTCAGATCTGATCGTAGTACAAATTTGTTTGGAAAATGGGCAAAACCATGTGCACTGCAGGTGGGGCAGATGTAACATGTGCAGAGAGAGTTAAGGTGCCCATACACGTTACAATTATTGTATACAATATTGTATACAATATCGCATCTCATCCGATCTCGGTTTTGTGATGAGATCAGATGAGATGAGATCTAGTACAAAAAGTATGTGCAGCACATACTTTTTGTACTAGATCTCATCTCATCTGATCTCATCGCAAAACCGATATGCAATGAGATGTGATATTGTATACAATAATTGTAAAGTGTATGGGCACCTTTAGATTTGTGTGAGTTATTTTGTTTCTGTGCAGGATAAATACTGGCTGCATTATTTTTACACTGCAATTTCGATTTCAGTTTCAACACACCCCACCCAAATTTAACTCTCTCTGCACATTACATCTGCCCCACCTGCAGTGCTCATGGTTTTGCCCATTTTCCAAACAAATTTGTACTGCAATCAGATCTGAATAAGGGCCAATATATAAAGAATGTTTGAACTAAGAAACAAGATTACTATTGATTTTTAATGCATAGCTGATGTTCACAACCGTGAACAAGAAATGTTCCTAAAGTAACCAGACTACTCTTCTGTATAATGACACCATAAGGAGAACTACACATACATTTCTAATGTTGTTATTACAAATCTCTTAAGAGTTGTCAAGCAAATGATTAGCTACTGAAAACAGGAATGTGGACTGTGTAAAATGTCTATACAGGAGGGTTACACATTCAGCTATTAAGGAGTGAAGGCAATTTTTCCATCTGTGCCGCTGATTAATGTTTGGGATAAAAGCTGAAAGATCTGTAATCAAAAGCTAATGAGCTTTCAGCAACTTTAACAACTCACTAACCACAAGGACTAGATTAAGGACATTTGCTAGGGGCATAGAGAATTTATCCATGAATATTATTTACAGGTGTGGGCTGATTGCTGTAGAATGTATTATACCCCAGCGTAATAAAATGTTGACACATGAAGTTATGAAGGCATTTTTATTAAATTACACTGTCATTTAAAATCAGTTGTAGAGGACAAATAATACAGCCATTTCCACTCAGTTATCTTAGAAATAATTATTAGCATGGAGTCAAATAAGCATCATATTATAAAAAAAAAAATATGAAGTTTTGCATTTATTCTTCTAGTTGAAAAATAGGAGAATGTTCCCTACTAGTCTGCCAGCAGTCAATTTTGATTCTCTTATTGAGTTCTTAATTTTTGCAAGGTTGCATTGTTGTGTACACTTTTCAAGTTAAACTGCTCAGTTTATAAACTGCATCGATTTGTTTGCTTACATGCAGTTTTCCTTTCACTTTTGGCAATTTAGTGTGTTCTTCAATAGGTCTATTAAAATGTAGTGGCTGTGCAGCTATAATAGACATAAGACACACTGGTACAAAATGCTTAGAAAAAGTATAGTAGCCACAAAATATAATGCAGTAGATGTTCACATTAATATAAAATATTATGGTCAAATTATTATCACTAATATTCCAAAACAGATCACTGAAAATATATGAAACTACTGTATAGAAATGTAATTTGAACACTATTTTTGGAAAGCTTTTGTCTTAATTTACCACTCAATTTTGCCAATGTTGTTCAAAAGATTGTAATAATTATTACAAACTGAAACCAAAATAATGCCAATTGGTACCATAGATACCATGGTAGGCGTTTAATATGACTGAAATATTCTATATACCAAACACAACACAAAATGTTCTCCTTTAATACTTATTTATCACTGAAGAAAGTACCACAGTGGAGGAAAGGAGAGAGAGATAATGGGGGTTATTCTAGTTCACTCGCAAAGGCACAATCACTCTCTGATGGACAAAACCATATATATATACACTGCAGGTGGGGCTGATGTAACATGTGCAAAGAGTTAAATGTGGAAGCTTTATTGTTTCTGTGCAGGGTAAATACTGGCTGCTTTATTTTTATACTGTAATGATATCAGTTTGAAGTACAAACCCCACCTAAATCTAATTCTCTCTGCAAATGTTACACCGATCTGCCCCACCTGCAGTGCATATGGTTTTGTCCATTAGAGAGTTATTGTGCCTTTGCGAGTGAAGCAGAATAACCCCCAATGTGGAGAGTACCAACCAATCAGATTTGAACTGTCATTTTAGAGATCATAGGCAGTATCTGATTGGCCACAGTAAATAAGCGAGGATAATGGATCCCCTTGGTCAATCCATTTAGCCCAGCAAGCACTTATTGGCACTTATAGGGTTTTATGTTTCCTGAGGTGCTCTAAGTAAAATTCCCAAACACCAGCCCTAAGAGCCCCAATGTTTCACGAAAACACATGGGTCCGGATCATATCCCAGATACCATGTGTTTTTGCCAAAATGAAAGACTATAACTGAACAGCCAGAAAATCACCATCATGCCAAAATCACCCCAAAATGTGAGCAAATAATTTAATACCAACCAATGTTTGGAAAATAACAATTAGGAACTGATTGATTGGTACTTTATATTTCCCCAAACTTTGAAAAATGTTCACCTGTGTGTGGTCAAAATTGTTTCAACTTTGACTTGTGACCTAAAATTCTCTAATTTATTAATGCTTTTACCCGTAATACCACAACATACTGTATGAACTAAATTATAGTAAATAAAATATATAACATTTTATCAAATATAATTTATTTGATAAATGTTCATAATATTCACAGTTAATGCTGCTCAAACTATTGTAATATACTTCACACCAACTATGACTTCAACATTTGATACTGTGAAATATCAGGAATCTGAAAGAATTTAAAATATTAGTGTTTATCACATTTGCCAAGCTGTCAGTAAAGGGCATGTTCTAAATTAAGAGTGGGCATGCCATCTGTAAATTTCTATTTATATCAATAAAGTTGGTGTGCTGGGACAGATTTTAAACTAAGATTCTGCTTTTAATACACTACAAATAACATTTCAAAAAGAAATATTAAATACATTGACCTTCTACCTTTTTCTCACATTTTCTCAGTAGAAACAACGGTCTACTAATCACTTTGTGATTTTCATTTTCTTCTTTTTACCTACAAATGTTTGTTCCTTCTGTAAAATTAATATTAAAACTCTTATCAAATTAATACCAGTGGTACAAAAAAAATTTGTAAATTGTCTAATTCAATAAAATACACACTGTATAAGTCCTATTTTTTTCAAACTTCCCCCCAAAAAATATGTGTTCCTCAATTAAACAAAAGTGATTTGACACAAAAATAAATAAATTAACAAATTGAATAAGATAAGCAATCACTCCCAGGGGTACATTTACTAAAGGTTAATTTCATGTTTTCTACTGATTTTTGGTGGAATTTCATTGATTTTACATAATTAAAACATTAGACCAAATCAAACAAAAACTACCAAGACTATAAATCTAATAAACACTGATATTTTCAAGGACCCTTTAATGCAAAGAAGAGATTTACTAACAGTTATTTGTAAACATCAATCAAAATTTGTTCAAACATCACCTAAAATTCGACCAAATGATAGACTAATAAAGGATATTCATTTTTCAGTTCTAAAGGTGCCCATACATGGTGCGAGGGTGCTGTGCGATGCGATGCGTGCTCCTGTGCACTTCCCACCGCACAGTACATAAAGTCTGTACAGCCCGTGCTCTTTGAACTGGCTTCAGATCGTATGTGATTTGCACGCAATGCAATGTTTTGCGATCTAGTTCAAAAGCATGAAAATATTGTTCCGTGTATGGGCACCTTAAAAAACATTCTAATGCCTAAACCTTTATTATGATGAATAAAAATGGCCACAGTCCTCTATGAGATGGGCGCTAGAGGACCTCTAGCATCTAGAAGATGTTATCACATATAGAACTACCCAAAAGTGCAGATACTGGGAGTGCTGGTGCGCAGTTACCCCATGGCAATGAGCATGGAACCCTCTGGCAATGAACACGTACTTTAAAAAAATATATATAAATAATGTATGGGGGGAGCACCAAAACCTTTTATTTTTTGGCTGAGGGAAGCAAAATGATATGAATGTAGGGATAATGTACTCCGGGGGTTATCAAACTCAGTCCTCAGAGTTCACATTTTCCAGGTCACCCGGCAGGTGCACACGTGCATTCATTACTCATTTTAAAAGATCCACAGGTGGAGTTAATTATTTCACTTGTGATTCTGTGAGCAGACCTGCAAACATGCACTGTGTGGGGTCATGAGGACCGAGTTTGAGTACCTGTGATGTACTCTATGGCAATGTTATTGCAACTGAGTGATCATCAGTAAATTGAACATGCATATGCTTCACACTGCACACACGCCAAAGTCAGGGCCATCTTAACAGCAGTGTGGGCCCCTGGGCAAAGCAATACACTGGGGCCCTTACCCATTCTCTCCTCCTAGGGATGGGGGGTGCTATCAGCAGCAGCTTTGGTGTCCCACGGGTGACAGGGGGTGCTCTATCTTCCATTCAACATGAAGGACCTGGAGCAGTAACTTCTGATAAATACTCCTTTACTGCACAGGTGGTGGGAGGGAGAACACTAATGTGTGGAAGGGGGCACTGAGCTGAATGATGGGTCCCTTGTAAATGACTTCCAGGGAGGTAGGGGGTGTTTTATACGCAGGGGAGGGTTGTATAATGGAGTATGCTTAATATTCATCATTTTCCGGTGGAATGGCAGCTTGTTTGACTGCAGATATCGCCATTATCTGGAAATAGAGTTCTTAGCCTTCAATAGTATAAAAACCTAGCGTCCCAACTTTCAGGAGGTGCTGGGGACTTGGGATCAGAGATAAGGAGCCAGAGCAATCCATTGCCAAAAATATAAAACTGTACACCAGACGTTTGGAGCTGGAAGGCTGATTTATCTGGTTCTGGGCATGATAGAGACAAGCTGCTAGTGTCGGCAGAAAGGGGAGAGTCCCAGCTTTTGGAATATATTCTTAGAAAATTGTCCCTGCAGGTTTGTCAGTCTGCCCATGTAGGGGGGGGGGGGGGGGGGTTGGCGCTAGGGATGGACATCAGAAGACCACCATCAAATGATGGCTGGGCTTCTGCCATCGAAACCTACGATGTGATGGTAACTAGAGTCAAAACTATTCATATGATGAATGATGAAGAAAAGTAATGGCTATCGATAGGTAAAACCATCCATGATCATACATCACATAGTATGCAACCATTGATGACTATTAGCACTATCACCATTGATGGAAATCATAAATGAGAATAGCACAGATGGCTATCTCTATTTCATCATGCTGTGCTGATATACACTGCAGCAGTGCAGAGGACAGTGAGACAGTCAGAGCTAGCACTGTGTCTGGTTGCCTAACAGCAATAGCCTAGCAGCACTTCACTTAGAATAGCAGATTTATCTGCTATATCCAATCTCTGATGCAGACCAATTCCCAGAGGCAGCCTCCAACGAATGGAATATCATCTAATAATTTCCCTTTGATGGTGTCAAATACTGAAATGGTACCATCAAATGCTTAAAACACTACCTTCAAAAGAAAACTATTGATGGTTACAAAACAGAGACCATCGATGTCCATCCTTCGGTAGCACATTTTTTACAATGCCCGTAATGTGTTGCAGTTGGTTGGCAGGGATGCTGCTTGTCTGAGGTGTAATGCCGGTAGGAGGTCCCGCAGTTGTTAAAATTCCAGCAGCTGTAATGATAGCTGCCCGGGACAGTTCAGGGGAGATGGGGGCAAAACTGTGCCAAACGGCCACGGAGGTCACTCTTTGAAATTTCAATGTGGGATGGGATATAGACCAGGCTGCGGGTATGATGCCACCAGGGGTGCTGCACCTTTTAAAATTCTGATGGCTGTAATGAGTGGCTACCCCATCAAGCATCATACCCACAGTCTGGTTTCTCCACCCCTGCTGAAATTTCAAAGTGCAATTCCCCAGCAGGCATTAGGTGCGGTTTCACCCCTACCCCCTGTAATTAGTTTGGCGGCTATCACTACAGCTGCATGAGTAATAAAAAGTGCGGCACCACTGGTCGGCATCACACCCACAGCCCAGACACTCTCCCCCCCCCCCATTGAGATTGCAAAATAGGACCTCCTGTAGGCATTAGGTGCAGTTTTGCCCCCCCTAACCCTCCCAGACAAGCAGCAACCCACCCCCCCCCCCACCTGCAACACATGATGGGCATTGTAAAAATGTTCCACCCATGGCCCCTAATCACTGGATATAAATAAGGACATCCACATGTAAGAGTACCCACAGCAAAAAGACAGTTTATCTTACCCCTACTGCAAACCTGCAGGGATGATTGTTCCAGTGTTCATGACTTCCCAGCAGCTCTGACAGACTGAACTCCTCTTCCTCCTTCCCAAGAGCACAGCTTATATAGGAAAGCTGTGATTGGAGAATAACTTCATTTGCTTTTCAGTATATTTTATACTCACAGAAACCTGACATACAGATGGAGCCTTCTTCAACTAGCCTTCCCTGAAGAGCCATGGTGAGCCATGGCTCACCAAGGTTTATTATCATCTATTGTTCTCAGCTGCAATACAATACACATAACAATACAGTAAGGGATTAGCAAAGGATTAAATCTGACAGCTCTGGCTCACTTAATCCTATTAAAGGGCTAGTTGAGGATGGCGCTTTCTATATTTATAGCCAGCTAATCATACAATATATCCAGCTCGTCATACATCATATCCAGCTCATCACACATTATAGCCAGCTCGTCCTACATCATATCCAGCTCATCATACGTTATATCCAGCTCGTTATACATAAAATCCAGCTTGCCATGTGTCAAATCCAGGTCTTCACACGTCATAGTCAGGGAGCCGTAATATTGACTTGAATGACCTTTCATATTAGTATTTTGTGCAGAAGTCTAAAAGCAACAATATAACACATCAGGGCCGGCGCTAGCCACTCAGCAGCTCCTGCAGTGCAGGGAGGCGCCGAGCTGATGAGGCGCCAAGCTGCAGTGACTGCCACTCTGTGCAGGGAGGTGGTGTACACGGGATTGAGCACAACGTTTTCCACATAGGATAACATGTGACCCGCTAATTCCGAGCCCCACCCAGTTCCAACGGCTGCCAGTTTCCGCTTCGGCATCATAGAAGCTTGTGGTTTACTAAATCACTGGGCCTTCAATCTGATACCAGGCTGGTTCATATGGGTTCCTTGGTTCCAGAGATATTGCGGATAAACCGATTTTTTTTTTTTTACATTTCTGAAATGTAATTTCATATTGTTTGAGTGCAGGTTTCTCTGGAACCAAACGGCCCAGTTTCACGGGGCCAAAATCATTCGAAGCCCACTCAAAAGTTCTTCAATATGATACTGGTCTCATGTAAATGGGTCAGTTGGTTCCAAAGATATAGCTGGTTGGTTAAAGGAGGGTGGTTTTCTCTCCCTCTCACACCAGAAAATGAAAGGACTATGCTGGTGTTTGGCATAATACGTAATGGACATTATGGTGTGTGGCTTAACATGTAATGGGCATTATGGTGTACATTTTTATATTTCCCTGCATTTTTCCAGGCATATATAATTAGTTGAAAGTATTTACACAAATAGAGACACACCCATGAGCAGACCACCCAACCAGAACACTGGTCACGCCCCCCAAATTATTAGGTGCTGAGCACAACCCCTATTATTGCGCATAATTGGCCCTTGATTATTTTCAGCTCCAGGCCTATTTAGACCTTAATCTGGCACTGACTCTACCAGTTTTCACTGTAGTGGTGGGGCAGTCACCAATTGGCAAAGGGCACCATAATGACTAGTTACAGCACTGGTGCTGTGTAATGTGAATAAGATTATGCAACCGTGTGGTGTCATTTGGAATGGGGTACTATTGTGTGGCCATGCGCTGTCCCTTTGTGAAATATGGGCGCAAATTTATAGTTTGCAGGAGGGCGCAGAACACCCTAGCACCGGCCCTGTAACACATAACAGTATTTTTCCTATTTTTAATAAATATATAAAGGGATTATTTCATATGTAAGCAGTTGAGACTATTGTATGTAAAAAAAAAATTATAAGATTGAAGCAAAACCAGAATTTAGTGGCTTTTTAATATTTTGCCATCCCGAAGTGATGTGCAGGTTTCATAATGAACCAATATACTGTATGCTTTCTCTTAAATATCAGTTTGGCTCTAAATGTTACTGTACCTATGCATTGGTAGCACTTATAGTATATTTGTAAAAGTTCAAAAAAATAATAGTTGAAGAAATAAATTAGTTAAAATAAAGATATATTTTGCTTTATGTATCTAGAATAAATACCAGTAAAACACACCTTTATATTGTGCCAGTGGTAGAGCAGTCTGGGAGGTTAAATAATGGTCCAAAGTTCTTTCATACTCCTTGTGAAGAATATTGGTAAGAAAAGCCTAGGTCCTATGGATCATCATGAATTCCACTGATGTCTATTGTTATTCTTATTCCATACTTAGTGCAGAAAACAATCCTTAATACAACTGAAAATCCACATATGTTCCAGGCAAGATACTGTAATGGAAGTACTGTATCCAAGTCCAAGTTATTTCTGTGACAAACTGGTCACTTTGTCCATTGATGAAAGATTCCGATCTCTGTATAAATCCTGGGAAAACAAAATTATTGTTACAAGAACCTCGAATACTAAAGGAATTTTTAGAAAGTATATGTCAATATGATTACAGTAATAAAGTATATATTACAGATTTCTTAGTTATGTAATGCCTAACCAATAGAGACCTCCTTGTACTTGTAAGAACAAACAGATGATCATTATGCGCTCAAAGGGCCCCAGCTTGTTTTGCCCAAGGTTAAAGGATATAATGTGCTGTTCTAGTTAAGCTGCAGTGTAATATGGATACTCCAGCTTTGTCCTGACGAAGCCCCTGAATACTTGGAGGCAGAGAAACGCATTGACAGAGATCTCTTGTGGACCTGGGACTAGTTTCCTGCACAATTATTTGGTGATCATCTTGTGGGTGGATCCAGATAAGGCAAGGCACTGGAGTGCTTACCAGACCAAGCTGGGGACCCCTTGAAGCTGTTGCCATCAGGTGGCCACCTGTACATCTTGATGAGGCCATCAATCATAACTGTCACTGAGAAGTAGTAACTATATCATATCACCCGTATCAATCCATTGCTGCAACAATGCTTTAACCTCTTTGCATCTACTAGCAAATGCATCATTAACCACTGCTACCTAATGGGACTAGTCAGATACACTAAACAACTGTCCAAACTTCTATTATAAAGACTTAAGGTGCATGCACAATGTACAATTTTTTGGACCAATTTTGTTGAAAGACATTTTTCTAGAACCCAGTGTCCTGGATGAAAGATGTTGCCGAAAAATGAAAAGACAAAAGACGAAAGATCTAGCTAGTTTATAGGCTTTTTTTGAAAGATATCCAAAATGAGCTGCATGCACAGTTGACGAACAACCTTGATGAACAACTGGCGGGTATGTGCATCATCATTTGTTGTTCTTCGCAAACGCACTGAAAGATATTTTGACCAAGTTCATTCAGAATGGCCGAAATGAATGAAAGAGTGTATGCACCTTAACTCTCTATTCCTCAATTAACCAGGTTGAAATGCTTCTGTGTCGGTCAATAAGCTGTGTTTTTGTAAATTAATATTATGGTTCATTAATATTACTTTTGATTCATGTTTCTTTGACCAATTATCTTATTAATTTTATTAAAGTTTGTTTTCTAGTTTAGCGCAGTGTCTGTAGTCCATATATGTTACATCCTTGTTTTTTTTTGCTTGATCTATAGCCACTATCTTATTAAGAGAGAAGTTATGTACAAAAAAAGCTTTCAATACAATTTATTGCAGCGGTTCTCAAATTGTGGGTTCCGACCTTCTCAGCATGGGGTCGCGACTCCATGTTGCTGACCATCAGGCTGATGACTTTTCTCATTTCAGTAAGTGAAAAATCTGTTGAATTGTCTGTTATTTTAGAATCACATTATTTTGTGCCTTCACAATGCTGCCATGTATATGCTGTCTGCTGACTACACATGTGATGACCTTCTGCAGTAACTTGCTGGGGTCCTGTCATTATTTGTAATGTTTGATGGAGTAACACAGCAAAGTAGTTTCAAGAACCCTGATTTATTGAACCACATTTTCTTACATTTTTAAGATTTTATTTGAAATTCTGTGCATATAAATGGTGCTCTTTATTGTAGTGTAAAATATGGGCCTAAATCAGACATGACTGGAGGACAAATATGTTCTCAAAATGGACAAAACCATGAGCACTGCAGGTGGGGCAGATGTAACATGTGCAGGAAGAGTTAGATTTGGGTGGAGTGTGTTCAAACTCAATTCTAAACTGCAGCGTAAAAATAAAGCAGCTAGTATTTACCCTTCACAGAAACAAAATAACTCACCCAAATCTAAGTCTCTGTACATTTTACATCTGATCCACCTGCAGTGCAGTATGCTCATTTTGAGAACACATTTGTTATGTGATCAGGTCTGAACTAGGGCCTATGTTTCTGCTAAGTTATTGGGTACTCTTTACATAGAACGGCGCCCACGATTTTGATCTTAGGCATCGCAAGGTAAAAAATTGCATCGGTCGCATCACATGCGACCAAAAAATCGCATGTGATGCGACCGACGCGATTACCTCGATTTTACATAGGGAACAATGTTAAATGGCCCACAGACCCCAAATAGCCACCCTGAAGTGTGAAATGGCCCCCCCAATTGTTAACGCTACCCCACGATCAACGTCAACCCGAAGCTTGAATATTTAAGTGACTTGTGAGTTGGAAACAGAAGCAGGTGAGTTAGAATACAGAAAAAGGTGAGTTTGAACACAAAAGGCAAAACATATTATTATTGTTATTACCATACATCTGATACAATGTTTGGCCTGGTGCAGTGCAGTGGATGTAATGCATTTGTTTTGAGGGAGACATTCTGGAGACTCGGCTGCTGTCCAATCTGCAAACAATTTTCTTTGCTGCAGGAGGAGATAGCTAAACTGCATGCTGAGCTACATAGGATGTCTGTGTCCTTGCAACCACCACTGCCTCAGAGAGCCCCCAGAAGACATTCTGCCTGGACTGCTGTGGGCTCTGAAAGGCAGAGACTGACAGAGGGCATCAGACACATTCCCCAAGTGGTCACGCTGCAAAACTCATATGCTGCTCTTGCAGGGTTGGAATGTATGACCAACATAGGCAATAAAGAACAGGAAGATATGAGGACTTCTACCTCTTCTAACTGTAGGACCAGGAAAATTTCACCTCCAAAAAGGACTGCACTTCTTTTAGGAGATTCCATAATTAGAGGAGTTAATCTGGGAAATGATACTAAAGTAGAGAAACAAGTAAGGTGCTTACCTGGAGCCACAGCTCCAAGAGATAAAGAACGCATGCTAAGAATTGTAAAGGCAGCAAGAAAAGATGGGGAGGTGGATGTCATCGTCCACCTTGGCACAAATGACCTGGTTAATGCTGAAGTCATGGCCGTAAAAGATGAATTTAGAAAGTTAGGAACTGCTCTAAAACAGGTGGCAACCACTGTAACTTTTTCAGAAGTATTGCCAGTACACCAAGGGGAAAATAGAACTCTGAGAATTAGAAACTTCAATGTTTGGCTAAGGAATTGGTGCAACGAGGAGAGATTTGGGTATTTAGGTCAAAGTCAAGCTACCTGGCAAGACAGAGCCTTATATAAAAATGATGGCCTGCACCCATCTTCAAGGGGAACGAGAATATTAAGTGAGAAGTTTGGAAGCTTCATAAGCAACTATTTAAACTAGCAAAGGGGGGCAGTGAACCAAATAAGAATTAAGAAATCTGCTCCCCCAACCTAGAGGTATTGTCTCTGCAGGCAAATGGAACAGAAAGCCTATCCACTGCAACAGAAGATAATGCCGATCAAAATGATTAGATATAGGCAGAAAGATGAACATAGCTAGCAGCAGGAGAAGCACAAACACAACTTTAAGAGCTATGTGTGCAAATGCTAGGAGCTTAGGAAATAAAATCCCAGAACTAATTGCAATAATGACAAGGGATGAACTGGATATTGTGGCTATTACAGAGACATGGTGCAATGAAAATCATGACTGGGACATAGCTATACCAGGATATACTTTATTTAGGAAGGACAGAATGGGAAAAATTGGAGGAGGGGTTGCAATATATGTGAAAAAATATATAAAGACTACCTCAATACAAAGTATTGAAGAAAAAACGGAGGCCCTTTGGGTGACCATAGAAACAGGGGAGAAGGCGATTCTTCGTATAGGGGTGATCTACAGACCACCAGGTCAGGAAGAGGAACTAGACAAGAGCCTATTGCAGGACATCAATAAAATGGCATTAAAAGGAGAGGTGATAATCATGGGAGACTTTAATCTACCTGATGTAAACTGGGAGCTGCCTGTTGCAAGTTCCACCAGAAGTAGGGACATGCTGAATTCCTTGCAAGGAGCATCCCTCCAGCAATTGGTGAGGGAGCCCACTCGTAAGGACGCAATATTAGACTTAATACTTACAAATGGTGACAGAATATCTGACATAAATGTGGGTGAAAATCTGGGATCCAGTGACCATCAAGCAGTATGGTTCAAAATAAAGACAGAGACTGACTCATCGCACACAAAAACAAAGGTGTTAGATTTTAGGAAGGCTGATTTTGTAGAGATGGGAAACTCTGTAAGGATTCTTTGGCAGAGTGGAAGAACTTGGAAGGAGTGCAGGATAAGTGGGAAAAATTAAAAAGTGCAATTCTAAAAGCAACAGAACTTTGTGTCAAAAGAGTTAGGAAAAACACAAGAAAAAGAAAGCCATTGTGGTTTGCAAAAGAAGTAGCAAGTATTGTGAAAGCAAAAAAGTTGGCCTTTAAGAAATTTAAGCAGACGCAGAAGAATGAGGACAAAGAGGTGTATCTTGTTAGACAGAAGGAGGCTAAGAAGGTAATCAGATGTGCAAAAGCACAGGCTGAAGAGAAAATGGCCCAGTCAGTGGGTGAAGGGGGGAAAACTTTTTTTAGGTATATAAGTGAAAGGAGAAAAACAAAAAGTGGAATAATTAGACTGAAGACTGAGAGTGGAAGTTTTCTTGAGGGGGACAATGTAATAGCAGATAATATTAATAATTATTTCTGCTCAGTATTCACTGCTGAAAGAGAGGGGAAGGGGCCACAGTTAAGTTGCAAGTATAGTCAGAAAACTGAGGGAGAGACAAGTACATTTACAGAGGAGAAAGTCCTCACAGAACTCTCAAAACTGAAAGTGGATAAATCAATGGGGCCAGATGGGATACATCCAAGGATACTAAAAGAGCTTAAAGGGGAGCTGGTAAAACCAATAACAGAATTATTCAACCAGTCACTAGCTACTGGAGTAATCCCAGAGGACTGGAAAACAGCGAATGTAGTCCCACTGCACAAAAGTGGAAGCAAGGAAGAGGTAAGCAACTATCGACCAGTGAGCCTTACATCAGTAGTAGGGAAATTGATGGAAACACTCTTAAAACAAAGAGTTGTAGAATATCTCAAAACCAGCAATTTACAGGATCCAAAACAGGATGGGTTTACTGGGGGAAGATCATGTCAAACAAATCTTATTGACTTTTTTGACTGAGTGACTAAAGTAATAGATCAAGGTGGGGCTGTAGATGTAGCTTATCTAGACTTTAGTAAAGCTTTTGACACTGTCCCACATCGCAGACTGTTAAATAAACTTGAAAGCTTGGGATTGGATTCTAAGATAGTTGAATGGATAAGAGCGTGGTTGCAGGACAGAAAACAGAGAGTTGTAGTAAACGGAGTACAGTCAAAGGAGGGAAAGGTTACAAGTGGAGTACCCCAGGGATCTGTACTTGGACCGGTGCTTTTTAATATCTTTATTGGTGATATTGCAAATGGAATTGAGGGTAAAATGTGCCTTTTTGCAGATGACACAAAGGTATGCAACAGGGTAGACACACCAGGAGGGGTAAAACAAATGATTGAGGATCTAGGCAGATTAGAGAAATGGTCAAGAGCATGGCAACTACAGTTTAATGCCAAAAAATGCAAAATCATGCACTTGGGTCTCAGAAATCCAAAGACTCAATAAAGTATAAATGGCACTATAATGGAAACTACTGAGGAAGAGAGGGATCTAGGTGTCACTATTTCAGGGGACTTAAAAGCAGGTAGGCAATGTAACAAAGCAATGAAGAAGGCAAGTCAGATGCTTGGTTGCATAGGGAGAGGTATCAGCAGTAGAAAGAAAGAAGTAATAATGCCACTGTATAGGTCATTGGTACGACCTCACCTAGAGTATTGTGTTCAGTTCTGGAGGCCATATCTCCAGAAGGATATAAATACATTAGAGACTGTACAAAGAAGAGCAACTAAAATGGTGCATGGCCTACATCACAAAACGTACCAGGAAAGACTAAAAGATCTTAATATGTATACTTTAGAGCAGAGAAGGGAAAGGGGGGACATGATAGAAACTTTCAAATATATCAAGGGCTTTAACAAGGTACAGGTGGGAGACATTCTTCACAGGAAGAGGAGCAACAGAACACGAGGACATGCACTGAAACTAGAGGGAGGAAGATTCAGGGGAAATGCGAGGAAGAATTTTTTCACAGAAAGAGTAGTAGATAAGTGGAATAGCCTCACAACAGAGGTGGTAGACGCAAATACAGTAGTACAATTTAAACATGCTTGGGATAAGCATATTGATATCCTTACAAAAACATAAGGATCAAATATGGTTTGAGGTAACATGTTTAAAAAAAGGGGCAGACTAGATGGGCCAAGTGGTTCTTATCTGCCGTCAAATTCTATGTTTCTATGTTACACAGAGTACAGGACAATGAAGCTATTTTGGGCAAACTACTTTGATTGCAATGTGTGAATAAGCAATACTGTGCATGTAAATGAGACGTACCAGGAAAAAAGGAACACAAAGCTAACAGGATACCAACTGCTAATCTAATTCAATGGGTTTCCCATACTACCCTTAAAAATGCCAGGTGAGGCTGTCATCAATGGTGCAATATATAAGATACAGCGGGGAGAATAACCAATTCACATGCAACATACTTTATGGTGGGAGATTTAAGACAAGAAAAGCAGCAGTTGAGATGGAAACCATGAAGCAGCAGTAAGGAGACAGTAGGAGGCAGGATTGGCATAGGACAGACAGAATTAAACAGAAATGTAGTACTAGATTAATATGAGAGCATAACAGACACCATAAAGGTAGACCAGAAATGAGCACAGCAGTGTAGTGAGTGTCCCTCTCAGGCAATTGCATATTTTCCTAATACTGTACAAAAATCAGATTTTTTTCTTAGAACTTGCAAATGCAATGAGGGACACACCATATGACATTAATGCCCCTTTCAGACCGCACTTTACCTGTTTCAAACTTTAAAAGTGATAAAATGGAGAGTGATACACAGCCAGCCAATCAGCTCCTACCTTTTATTTTTCAAACCCAGCCTGTAACATGGCAGGTAGGAGCTGATTGACTGGCTGTTTATCACTCTCCATTTTATCACTTTTGAAGATTGTTACTTCTGGCCCCGTAAGTGTAAACAACAGTTTTACTCACAGAGACACTGCTCCAGAATGCAGCACACCACGTTCTCACTGACAGACACATTTATGACAGATACATTTTTTTTAAATGTCAAGATTACTACATACAGTAGCTCAAGGGACTTGACATCAGTCCTCACCAAAGATTACTCTGACAATGATGATCTCTTCAAATAAATGGATTACTTTTTCCTGCAGCTCTGTATGTGCTTCACCCTACAGCAAGTATGTCCAAACTGTAGCCCCCCAGCTGTTGAGAAACTAGACATCCAAGCATGCCTTGCCATAGTTTAGCATTCCCTAATAGAAAAACTGAGGCAAGGCATGATGGGACTTGTAGTTTCAGAACAGCTGAAGGGCCATCATTTAGACATACCTGCCCCACAGCATCTTGCATAGAACTAGTTGGTCACATCAGGGGCCATTTTTTAAGACAGATATAGCACTATTCTGTGTGTGATCGCACTGTGTTATGCTCACGTCTTGGGTCCCATAGGCATACTTCCCAACATGACCCTCTCCAGGAGGGACAGAATACTCTATTACTGGACTTCCCTCTTAATTAATGATTTATATCACCTGTGGTGAAACACCTTTCTTATCAATTCACCTGTTCAAAACAGGTGATGGCAATCATACATTAAGAGGGAAGTCCAGAAACAGAGCAATGTGTCCCTCCTGGAGAGGGATATGTTGGGAGGTATGCATAGGTCACTGGTCCCAATTCAGACATACACCCAGTTCTGCCAATTATTGGATCATACGCACTGAATGAAACCCTGTGACCATTTGGGGACGTTAACAAAGTGTTTTCTGGGAGTGCCCCAGAAAACGCAGGCGTTCCCCTGTAGTTGGGAGGGAGGATCACTGACGTCATAAGTGGCCTCCTTCTACCCACAGCCTGCACAGTGCTGAGTAAGTCTAGACTGACTCTGCACTTGCGAACAGAGAGGATTCCATTCAATGGTGAGCGATTCAATACCTCCCAACATGACCCTCTCCAGGAGGGACACATTTATCTGCTCCTGCACTTTCCTCTTATTGTATGATTACCATCCCCTGTGGAGAAGCACCTTTCTTTTCAATTAACCTGTTTAACACAGGTGATGGCAATCATACAATAAGAGGAATGTCCAGGAGCAGAGCATTGTGTCCCTCCTGGAGAGGTTCATGTTGGGAGGTATGCGATTCCAAATGGATTTCTCCCTGAGTGCATGACTGCAAATGCATTTGCCGCCATGTGCATGGGAGGGATTTCACTTGTGCGGGGCAGTGTGAGGAAGCCTGTACCTGCTCGCTGGGCTCTGAGAACTCACAGGTGAGACCAGACTGCTGCTGTGAATTCTGTTTTTAATCAGCTACAGTAAGCTGGTGATGATATGCCTGTTTTTAATGATATTATGTGAGTACAATGTATGAATAAATTATTTTCCCTTTGAACTGAAGGTGTTGCACTACTGGATATCTTTGTCGTTCTATAGAAATCATGTTCCGCAACTTTGATTCCTATTAAAATAATCATATGGACTGAAAGGACATATTTCAATTACACATATAAGTGTAAGTGTCTATCCAATCTGAGCATTGTGTCAAGCGCCAATCATTATGAATCGGGCCCCCAATGAACATCAAGGTGTGCATATATCAGAGTGCAAATACACACCCAAGCTCTATTCTATGTATATATTATCTTCTAGAAGGTGCTAAATAAATAAGAAGCAGATTCTGGTTGGTTGCCCATAGCAACAGTACATTTTTAATAGAACTGCCGTCTTAATACATGAACTGGGAGGGGGGGGGGACTCTCTGTCTCTGCAGCTCCTCTCTCTCTCTCTCTCTCTCTCTCTTCTATGTTTTGTATTTCTTCTCTATATTGTGTGCCCAGCATCTGCTTCTCCATCTCTTTACAAAGTACCTGCCCCCCTCCAAGCATCTGCCCCTCTCTCTGCCCAGCATCTTCCCCCACTCTGCCCAACATCTCTCCACCTTCTTCCACTGCTTAGCATCTGGACCCTCTCTCTGCCCAGCATCTGCCCCCCCCCCCTCTACTCAGTATTTACCTCCCCCAGTGGCGTAACTAAGTTTTGGGCGCCCCCCCGCCATTAGGGGGGGGCGCCCCCCCGCCAAGCACCCCCAAACCCCCGCCGCCCATGCAAACCCCCCCCTCAATCCCCCGCCGCCCCGCCGCCCATACAAACCCCCCCCCTAATTCCCTGCAGCCTTACCTATCGCGCTGGTCCCGGCGGCTCCGTTTCAGAGAACTGTGTGCTATTTGGGGGCGGCCATTTTGTGGTGGTCCTCAGCAGAAGAACGGAGCCGCCGGGACCAGCGAGATAGGTAAGTCTGCGGGGGATTGGGGGGGTGTAACTATAGCACCGCAGCCCCCGGCGCCCCCACATGCACAGCGCCCCCCCCGCGATGGCGGGGGCTGCGGTGCTATAGTTACGCCGCTGACCTCCCCCTCTCTCTGCCCAGCATCTGTGCTCCTCCTTTCTCTGCCCAGCATTTCCAGCATCTGCCTCCTCTCTCTGCGTAGGATCTGTCCTCCTCCTGTCTCTGCCGAGCATCTGTCCTCCTTCTTTTCTAACCAGCATCTGTCCCCTCTCTTTACCCAGCATCTGTCCTCCCTCTGCCCAACATCTGACTCCCCTCTCTCAGTGCAGCATCTGTGTCCCTTCCTCTCTGCCCAGAAACTCCCTCCTCTCTCATCACAGAATCCGGTTGCATTCCCATTTTTCTGCCCAGCATCTGTCTCCCCCCTCTATCTGCCCAGCATCTTGTTGCCACCTACTCTCTACCCAGAATCTGGTTGAGTTCCCATTCTCTGCCCAGAATCTGGCTGTCCTACCCTTTACACAGAATTTGGGCTGTCCAGCATCTTGTTGTCTCCCTCCTATCTTTTTCTCCTTGTACCCCATATATCATATCTATACTCCCTCCTTATTCCACCATTTTCCAACAACACCCATTTTTCCCCTGTTCCCTTCACAACTCACTGTTCTTCTTGAATTTCCCCTTCTCCCACCTCCCCTTTCTTATTCCTCTTCTGCTCTCTTCACACCTTCCATACACCATACATCAATACTACTGTGGGCATTTTGTGTAATAGGCACTACTGTGGGCATTATATGTTTAAGTGGCACTATTCTGGGCATTATGTATAAGGTAACTACTATTGTGGGATTATGTGTTTAAGTAACACTACTATGGGTATAATGTATAAGGGACACTACTATTTAGGGCATTATGTGTTTAAGTGGCACTACTATGGGTATTATATAAGGGACAATACTACTTTGGGCTTTGTAAATACAGGCCACTACAATGTAGTGCATTGATAATCAGGAGCACTATATTTAGTGTAATGTAAATAAGATTGTGATACTGTAAGGCGTAATTGAATTGATGGTACTATTGTGACCCATATCTACATAACTGGGGGAACCCTGTTCTACATCACTCTGGAGATTATGGGCTACCCCGGAGAACTCTTATTGCATTTCCCGCTCCTTCTCAGTGACAAGAGCTGGCAATGTCAGACTTGGACAGGAAGGGTCCACCGGGAAATGCATTAATAGGGGCCTTTGTTTAGGGGTGTGGCTAATCTCTAGAGAAGGTGTGACCAGCTACCACAGAGGTTTGGCTAACCATTAGAGAATGCAATATCAATACATATAGCAAATACTGTTAGTGCATGCATGATTATGTACCAGATTAATAATTGCAAATCACTGAAGAAAATACACCATAGCCCCAAGAGGAATTAGGGTCTCTAGTAGGGTTGCCACCTCATGCATAATCGATTCCTGGAGATCCACCCCCACACCAAGCGAATGGGAAAAGGATAATTCGGTAAGTAGGCGGAGCTACGATCGCAACCCGCAGTCAGGAAAAAAAATTGAGTTAGAGTACCAATTCCCTCACAACAAACCTGTCAAAAGCACCATCCACACACACACACACACACACACACACACACTAGAATTAGGAACAGAGTGAAGAAAGGGGTGCATTCATAGAGGGGATCTTGTAGCATCTGTAGAGGATGGATGGGTGCTTGCAGCATCTATAGAGGGGTACATTCAATCCGCTCCGCAGCGCAGAGTAATTGAACGCACTGTAGTCTACAGTCCATACAGTCCACTGTAGTCTACAGTCCATCAGTCTCCCGGATTCTCCCGGAATCCAGGTGACTGGAAAAGCCTCCTGGAGGGTTGGCACCAAATCCAGGAGAATCCCTGAAATCCATGAGAGGTATCAACCCTAGCCTCTAGGCAGTGAGGTCCATTTGGGTGTTCCCTGTTCCCCTTTGCTCCAGTCCAACCCTGGGAGCTGGTGCTGCAAGACAAAGTCACTGTGGAGTGTCACTCTCACCCAGGGCTTGCACTACCCCTGTATTGCCACTGACAGTAACTATGGATTTTTCCTATGCAATATAAAAAAAAAGACACATTTGTGCTAAAATATTGATAGGCATCTCTATTTTATCACATTTGTAATTATGCATGCATTTATCTTCTTAACATAAAATCACAGAAAATATGCCATTGTCATTTTGTCAAGGTCTTCTATTGAAGAGAATAACCATGGATCTTTACTTGTTGTATAAACAACATGAGCCATGAAGAAAGAAATATATAAAATGAAAAAAATAAATAAATAAAGCCTGATGACAGAAGAAAGCAATTTTATAATTATTGGACAGCTGTAAAACAATCAGAAGGTAGATACAACTTCTGTCTATATGTGCAGTGGGATATACTTTTCCTGAAATGCTCTATATAAATGCAAATTTCAATTAGAAAAGCATGTGTCTCACAGTCATTTTGTAAATGCATTATACTCTGTTAGAAATTGTAATATTCATCTCAACCTATGTTGTGTTTCTAAAACAAACAAAAAAACAGCAGTAAAAGTCATCTAGTACTCACACTACAAGGTCAAATCTGATCTAAACAAACTACTAGCAAGGAATAAAAAAAAAAGTTTTCCTTCAAGGTTGGTGTAAGGCTTCTTGTCACCCTAGGAAAAACTAATAAAGTTTTTTTTTTAAATATCGGGTTACATTTACTTACTGCCTAGCGAGCGGGTAAGTGCTGCCCCACCGAGTGCCTGGCCCCTCCTCCCTGCCAGCACCACCTGCATCCCCTTGCTAGCATGCGAGGGGATTTGTACAAGAACACATCCCCTCATACGCAACCAAAGGGGAGAGAAATCATTTGATGGTCAACTAATTATTTCTCTCCCCATTGGAAATAAAAGTCAGTCTGAACTGACTTTTTATTTCTGACGCTGATCGTCAAAGACGGGCGTGTGCTGATGTCATGTGACATCAGCCGCCCACCGCGAGCTTTGTTCCCATGGGAACGCACAGTGTTTTCATGGGGCACCCATTAAATGCTGGGTGTTCCCCTGCAGCCGCCCCTACCCTTGCAAACACCTCGGCGAGTGTGATACTTGCCGAAGGTGTTTGCACAAGGGTCTGCACATGCACAAAAACACGCATGCGTAAACCCATAAACATTGGAACGGGGCCAAATTCACCCCATTCCAATCAAACCTGAATTAGGCCCTTAAATGCATTGTTTCTCAGGACCCAGATAGTTTGACATACATGTAATTCCATAGCTAAAATCTTAGGAGACTGTAGAACATGGCCCTGTGGACCATAAGTGGACTGATGGCCCTTCCTCTGATGCTTCCAGCTCTATGCCCTAGATGTAAAGCAATAAATACCACTAAAATTAGGTGTGTGCAATTTTTGATATTGCAAAGTTCTATAGGCACAAATCAGCATATTTAAACTATGACCAGTCCAGTTGCTTAACCAATATTGTTGGTACAGCTGTACTCACTGATACATGTACACTGGTGATGAAGTAGAGCTTGAGCATTTCATGTACTGTAGCTCATTAGAGGGATGCTTGAAGAGCTTCATGTACAGGTATTAATCTGGTCTCACTGAGGGTGAGCAGGAGACTTTTGTCTCTCACATGTCACTGTGCATACTCTAAGAAACAAGATGGCTCTGCTCAGTAGTGATCTCAGTGGTCACCTTGGGACAGGGCATGACGAATAACTGGAGGACAGGAGTCCTCTCTGTAGTGCAATCGACTTTCAGCAGAACCAACAAATCCTTGACATTTAGACAGCTAATACAAGTGGCAGAGAAAATAGAGAGGAAATTGGAGGTGGTACTGTTGTAGTTTAGCAGTTTGACATGGAAACAAACGTTTGACATGGATGCCTAATTACTGTACTGCCACCCCTCACAGGGCTTGCTTCCATGTTGCAGACCAAGGGGTGTGGTATGACAGTCCGTATTCTGATGGTTATTAGTCCGACATCAGAATTCCGACTGCCGGGACTTCAACAGAGTGGCAAGTGCTATGAAGCACCCTGCAGGCTCGCCACGCTGTGGGCTTGGTGGCTCACTAACCTCACCACAGCCTCTTTTTTTCGCATATGGGTGTGGTCGACCCCCAAAATGGAGAATAAGCCCTATCAGTTGGGATCAGACAGTCACGCATTTAACAGTTGGGATTGCAATGTCAGGCTAATAAACATCAGAATCATGACTGACGGAGCATCATCCGGCACCCAGGCCAAGTACTTTACCATTCCTAATCGGAGTCCATGTTAGTGGTAAAGTATGAAAAAGTTAAAATAGCGATGTCAACCTTTTTAGTTGTGTCGAACTTTTGACCATGGCAACTATATGGATGTCGAACATATGTTGTCGACCTATTGGCTGTTGACCTAGACATGGTCTGTCAGCCATCTGGATAGCATGTAATTAAATACCAGTGTACACCGAGGGGGTGATCCACAAAGTAAAACAAATTAAAGGAAGTATTAGTTTTTGTTGCAATCTCAGATTTACGTATTAAAAGTAAACATATCTTTCAATGACTTATAGAATGCCTACTAGGCCCAAAAATAAACATAAGCATACAGAATGATACATTCATTGAAAATATTATCAAAAAGGCAGTGAATCACATATAATTAAGCTCATGTAGATTTGTAAATGAGGCAAAATTATTATACATACATTTTTGTATATCAAAGGAAATGTATAGCCATGTGCCAGTGCAATAAGTAATTAAAATTCTTACAAAATAAGTAGGGTCAAATCATATGGATACTACTGTAAAATAGTCAATTGGAAAGTCAGAGAGATATGCACAGAGTCTCATTACTCATCCCCACATGAGTCCCACCAAAGTCAAGAATAGTCTCACTAACATAGTTGGAGATTGTAGCAAATGGCAATTTTTGGACATTTGACCACATTCCGATCCTCTTAGTACATCCCGCCCATAATCTATAGGTCATTAGGGATCATATGTAATAAAGTCTGAATTTGCCAGGGTGTGGGATGCCTGCCGTTTGCCTAACAATCTCTGACTTTTTTTAATAGTGGCAATAATTTACAAGGCATGGTTTTGCCATTTAATTGATCGCCGCTTAAAAAAAAAAATCCAGCATCCCACAAATCTGGGAAACTCGGACCCTATTACATATGACCCTAGGTGTCAAGTATGAGATTGTGTTGATTAAAAGATTCATTAGAATATAGATATACAAGTGGCCTCCACGCAGGGTTGGTCTTGTACCTTAGAGGTGACATATCTACCTCTAGAGTTGCCAGTTGCCTTAAATAAGCTCAATCTGTATGTGACTCTTTATATTGCTTAGACAGTATTGTACTCAATGTTCCCTCTAATTTTATGAAGGCTGTGTGCGGCAAAAGATTTTGGCTGTGCAACTTTTGAAGGAAATTAAAATTTTTGTGCGTCACTTATATATAACTGGAAAATGACGTTCAGCATTTGTGTTAACTTTACTGCAAAATGATATTAAACATTTAAACATTCAAAACACAGCACACAATGTAGTTAATGGGTGAAACACACATTAATTGAGTCCACAACTGAAAAAAGGGACCACTGCTGCTTTGTGCGCTCTGTTGTAATGTCTGTGCGCATGCCCGTCGAGTTGTGTGCGCGCGCACAGCTTAGAGGGAACACTGATTGTACTATATAAAAATTCAGTTCAAATGAACACTTTAAATATAACCTAGAGTATATATTTAAGAACTAAACATATTGGTGACATTTCTGTACTTGCATTTTCCAATACTGCTGCAAGGCGTAAGACACCTTTATTCTATATCTGTGAATTCAACAATTCAGTTCACCTTTCTTTCACAAGCACTGTACTATTTATGTTTCTTTGACCCCTGATGGTCGAAAACCACTCAAGCTGTACATTAATTGAAAACAATTTGTGTGCCTTATGTCTTAGCTCAACTAGCCCTGTATGCTAATTAAAAGTAAATCACTGGACGCATAAAGAAAATAGTAGAATAACTAAAATGAACGTATTATTCAACTTGCTCCTTAGTGATGGCAATTTGAATATTTTAGACAGTCTATAAATAATTAAAACTCCACTACTGCAAATTATGTCCTATTATGCAAATAAATAGCCTCCTCCCCAGTTTCATTAAAAATTCTGAATGATAAATTGAGGAACTTCATCATGGTACTATAAGAGGCACTTCACTCTTTCAAATGATATTTGACTTTATCAATTAATTGCCTGTGGATTTATTCACATCTTTCTATGGGCAAATAGTTTTAAATATGCCTTTTGTAAGTGTCAGAAATTCATAATTTCATTAAAAGTGATTTGCTGTGAAACTATTCTGATATATAAATATTTACAAGCTGGTAAATGTTCCTCCTTTTCCTAAATGAATGCAAAGAGAATGTGATTAACTGACATTAAAAATACACAGCACTTATTAGGAAATTTAATAAATAGAATCTCTTAAATGTCTGATTTCAATTGCTGTAGTACTTGCCAAGGTTAAAACTTGTTTGGTTGCAAGAAGAAAAAAATATTTAGACAATGATTAAATGTGTGATTTATTGACATTTAGGGTGAAATTTAATAGGATGAGAGATTCAGAAAGTAAGAGATTTGGTAAGAAAGGTCCAGTTTGTTTAAAGCGGCAATCATTTACACAACAAAACCAGTTTGAATTTGAAGTGTAAATGATTGCTACTTTTAAAAAAAATGGAGATTTCTTACCAAATCTCTCATTTTCTGAATATCTCATCCTATTAAATTCCCCCCTTATTTTTGCAAAAAACACGATTTTAAATAAATTGAATTATAGAAATAGAAATGTTAGTCAAATATACATACTTTTTTGTTATGTATTATCTATAGTATCCGGTCCTTCAGTCGACAATTTCTAGGTTGGCAGTCACTAGGTTAACTATTATGGTCAACAGTGACTATGGCGACACCTGAATATGATCGACATACCATAGGTTGGCATTAAGAAGTCAACAAAAGTTTAAGGTTGACATGGACTTGGTCAACACTCAAAAGTTCAAAGTGAGTTTTCAAGATTTTTTTTAGTTTAGACCGACTTGGTTACTATTCTAGTGGGCATAGAGGGAGAATATAAGTGTGCCGAGCCCAACGAGCCATGCAAGGGTGCGCGGGACACTTATACGGTGTCCATGTCTACATATGTCGACATAGACACCTCAAAGTGTGAAAAACTTGTGTCGACCATTTGACCATTGTCTATCTATAGCTTGTCAACCATTTTCAGGTGATGACCTAGTCACTGTTGACTATTATCTATAATATACTGAATCCAACAGTTGTAAATGCAATTGCAAATATTTCTAAGGCACTTTTAATACATTTCATGCAACAAACTGTCCACATGTTATGTTCAGCATGTCACCAGTGAACATGTTGACATTTATGATTCCCACCCAGGAGATATTGTTCCAAGCTAAACTGCCGAGAAAACGTCCCTGATTGTCAAAAGTCTGCTTTCTTTCTCCCACCTGCAGCGATGTAACAGACACTTCTGGCATGGATCAGGGATCTCCCTTTGTTCTGGTGAGTTATTCTAACCCTATCCTTATTTGCTAACCCACCATAGGCAAACACAGGGGGGTTTCTGGTTGCCTGGAAACCCCCATCCTCTTGGCAAGTGCCTTCAATTATGACAACAATAGCACTGGTATATAATATGATCAATAGAGATGCCACCACACCATGCAGTCTAAGGGACAGAGCAGAGCTGCTGCACATGCCCAGTGTACCAGCTTAGTCTACCACATTTATTGTATATGTGGATCTGAGCACTCAAACATCGCAATAGACCAGAGAGTAGCTGTCAGTAGGAAAAGACAGGAGCCTTAACATGAGGTGGAAGAATGTGAGCTTAGAAAGTGCAGTACTGGTTCTATTAAATGAATATGTTAAATATTAATACTGTATTCCATACAGTATCCAGTGTATAAAAAGTCCAAATTTCAGGGCTGCTACCACTCCCCCAGACTCCCATACTTACGCCAATGTGCTGCAGAGTGGGAGGCTTTGGAATACATTTGGAACCCCCCCTCTAAAAATCCTGTGTTTGCAACTGACCAACTAGTGCCTAACCCTAACTATCCCACCCCCTATCCATCGGCAACCACAAGAGTGTAAACATTTCTCAAGGTGACAATTTAGATGTTATAAATTGTGACCCTGTTGACAGTTTGAGGGTGTTGACAGTTTGAACCTTGTCGATATAAATGCAAGCAGAAAAAATATCCTGCTGCTTGAGATGGTGCAATATGACAATTGACAATTGAATATGACAATATGACAATTGAATATGGACAGTTATTACTATTACTGTATGTAGGTCTCTCTGGTTGGCTTGCAAAGCAGCAGTATTTTGTTGCTTTGCAAGCCTTGTTTTGCCACCCGCCTGGCAATGGACCCCCTGCCACCAGTGAAGATACCCAGGGAACTATGAATTGATGTTTTGCATAAACATATGCAGGGTATCGTGTGGACCACAAATCATTCAATGGTCGCCGAACATCGAATGATTCCTATAGTGCTCTCCAATATAAGTCAGATTAGCGGTGTCCTGCTCCAAGAACTGGGCGGGCAGCTGACATCCGGTTACTTCAGCTGGCCACCCCCAGAAACCAGGTGCCAAGCCACGTTTGCATGGGGACGCCCAGCATTTTGGTGGGTACAAGAATATATACAAATGGTAGTTGCGCTACAAAAAATAATAGTAAATGCAAGTGTACAATAATATATAAAAGATGTGTACAATTTTTATATAATAAGATTTAAGAATTGGCTATTAGCCCAATAATAAAAATATTAAATATTGGGAAAATGAAAAAGAAAAAATATATTTTTTTAGAAAAATGTAGGAAGCCTTGAAAAAGACAGCGTAGTCTGTCGAAATGCGTTGGTGGAGAGAGAGTGTGCTGTTCCCTGTTCCCATTGGGATACCTGGCCTGCGGTTAGTGGCCATATACTGCTGCTAAGGTACCCAATATTTATTTACCTCACTGGTCACCCATGCACTTTATGTTTGAATAAAAATCTTGCAACTGTGAAAGGACTCTTCTGTTTTATGCCATTGACCATCGCATACTCACTTCTGGGAATATCGGAGGCATGTAATTGAAGGATATTCCAGAAAGAAACCTTTATGAAAGTAACCATCTTTACATACGTGTGAGTTTGGTACGATATTCATCACATGAAATATTGAGGTGTGGGCTTTCATCTATCCACACTATATCGGTGACTCTGACCAATTACAAAGATACCTTTATATGATTGAGCACCACCATTGTGTGAGGGAAGGTACGCTATCCATAATAGGGCTACGTTTCCCCTGTTTTAAGACTATGAATATATCAATATACTGATATCTTTCCCATTATTTTTCTCTACCACTTCTGTATGTCTATGAGGAATTCTGGACGCCTAAATCTTACTAAGGAAGTGTGGAGATTGATGGACTGACAAAAATTCCAGCGCCAATACATATATTGTTCTTGATGTTATGAGTTGTAGACTTGCAAAGAATTAATTACTAAAAACTTTAAAAAATAGACCAGCTTCAGACAGGTGAGTCTACTAAAAAAGTTAATTTACAGATAGTAAACATATCTAAATACATAACTTAGTTTCTAAATAAAAATACATTTCAATGTATTTAACCCCTAAACAGTGTACCCACATTTATGTTACAAAAACCATTACCAGTAATGTACAGTGCCCATATAAGTTAAAACACATAATGCAAACTTTAACCTCAATTTATATATAACTCAAAACACTTAAAAAAAGACAGACATTTTTTAAAGTATAAAAAACACAAAAAGAATAACAAAACATACACAAATAATTAATTGTAATAAAAATATGGTTGTAGGTGCAAGCAGCAGTGGTAGCACAATATCGTAATGAAGTAGGATCTATTATGACTCCAGCTATATAACTGATCCAAACTTCATCCAAAGATGCAGTATCAGAACTTCTCTGGCACCATTGGGTACTTTGTAGCACCCATAAGCCATCTGATGAAGAGGCCAGCCAATCAGCGCCTGTCAAATTAAAGGCGGGTGTGTTATCACCCGTCACTTTATCACTTCACCAGGCTCAATAAATATGCCCCTTTGCTCCTGGATTGCCTGTGTCATTTTAACATCCGCAAGTTCATTTCAATGGCCCTCTGGGTGTGGGTACTCCTGGCCACTAAGGTCATCTGATTAGGTTTGTGTAGTTGGTGGGTGATGGCATTCATATGCCTAGTTTGTGTGTCCATAAATACCACCTATGCCTTCCTCTAGGGGGAAATATGCATTTCCTTGACACTTGGGGGGGGGGGCATTGAGGCATGGGCTGTCAGCACCTGCTGCTGGTTTGGTGCACACTACCGACTTGGTTGAACGGATAGGAGGATCATGATGTTCATGCGAGTAGGTCACCAGGCTGGCATGGTGGAACAACCAGTGGACCCTTCTGTACATGGAAAGGACCTGAAAATAGTAAAATAATGGTAGGTAAATATGCTGGTATTGTAAAAAAAAAAAAAAAAAAAAAAAAACACTTGCATGTGTTGCAGATATCCATGCTTGAGCACAGGTGCATTCAGTAAGCACTCAAATTATTTAAAAACAACAGAATGCAAGCACCATTATTAAGGGAATATTTGGTGGCAAGTTTTAAGTTAATACTATACATATCAGTCTGCTGAAAGCATAACACTATAATTTTTGTTAAAAATGGCTGCAGGCCTAACTATCACAGTGGTAATGGAAAAAAATGTTATGAGACAAAATAGTTCTTTTGCAGAGTTCTGCTCACCCATGGAATGGCTGTAATGTGTTTTTTTTTTTTTCTATTTTGCACTCACCTGGCTCCTCCTCCATTTGCGAGCGACGTCTTTCCCCAGATGCCTTCCTTCTTGGTGCAGCAGTGGAGGAAACCTGAAGTAAACAACAGTGGCAAATCGTGGTTTGAAAAAGGTACAGTATGCCTTTTGCTGAATACACATCAATTTGGATAACAAACAACATCCATTATATGCTAATTGACTGCCCTGACAACTATTTTGTTTGGTGGTTTTAGGGTGCACATGGCACACATTTACAAATAACTCTTATGCGGTGTACACACGGTGAGATTTGACAATAGATTTTGACTATATAGTCAAAATCGCATGCAGATCGTATGTAGATCGCACAGTTTTTTTACTTTGCGATCCAGATGGGCGCTCCCGTCACAGTACAAATCAAAACCCAGATAGACAGGGCAGCAATGACTATATAGTGCAAATCTAATGCAGATTGCATGAATTGTATGTAAATAGCACAGAGATAGCAAAGATTGCATAGCACTCAAATCTTAAGTTGAATAGCAAGGGAATTTCACCGTATGTACACACCATTAAGGTGCATACACACGTGAGATTTTGGCTACTTTATGATTTTCCTTGAACTCCCCAGACTCCAGAACCATACAATATTTACTTAAGATTTTGACTATGTTTACTTGAGATTTTGACTATGGCCGATTCTTACTATAGAACACTAGACCAGAGGCAGAACTCTGGGAGGCAATGGAGTCATCTGCCACTAGGCTCCTGCTCTCAAGGGGGCACCGCTTCCCCTCTGCCAGTTTAAATCCATGAATTGACAGCCATCAAAATCGCTTCTGTGGCTGAGTTCTGAAATATATATGTGTTTCTCTCTCTCTCTCTCTCTTTGTATAAACAGTATATAATGTATATTTCATAACAGACTATATATATATATATTTTTTTTGATTAACGTTGAGTGTGTGTGTGTGTGTGTGTGTGTGTGTGGGGGGGGGGGGGGGGGCACCAATATTCATCTTGCCTCCGGGCATCTGGGACAAACTTACGCCACTGCACTAGGCTGTTAGTTAAATTGGCTTGCTTGCACAGCTTTTTGTTTTGGTGATGCGATTTGTGCTAGCTTTACTTCTAAATTTGGCTATATAGTCAAAATCAGAAGCTCAAATCACATCGTGTGTATGTGTTTTTACTCTGTATGTTTACTCTTAAGTTCAAATAATGGTCAATTTAAATTACATACCTCTTTACTATTTAGAATATATATATATATATATATATATATATATATATATATATATATGTATATACTGTATTATTACAAACTATGCTGTTTAAACTTTAACTATAAAAAATATATAATGTCTCCTAAAAGGATAAAAAAGGAACAGTTTACATTAATTTAGGTTGGTACAACTAAAAGGGGGACATTCATTTGTTTACTCACCAGGACACCTTTGGGATGGTGGATGGTTTGTGTCCTCGATATACTGTAGATGCCTGGCTGTATTTCAGGAGGAATCACTTGCTCTTCAGCTATCATGCTTTTTAAGAGGCAATTCACTTCATTGAACCGCTTATTTAAAGCCACTTTACAATTGCAGGAGCTCACTGCATTTTTCGCCTCATTGCCTTCTTGTGTGCTGCAGTAGTCCTGCCTGTCTAGACACCAAGAAGTGCAGGAAAACTGCCACCAGTGCAAATATGTAAATCTGACATTTCTGGCAGTACATGTTTTACTGGGGGCAAAAATAGCTGTCTTGTCCTCCTCCTCACTCTAGTCCTCCTGCAATCTCCAGCTCCTCAGTGCTATCCTCCACAGACTGATGCTGGGTGATTATTCTAAATGAAAAAAATGGATCATTTCTATACCCATATTGTGGTGACAGGCATGTTCAGATCGGCTGCATTACTGTATATTGTTTATATATTTACTACTGTTACTTTCTATATAAATTAAGTGTACAGTGTTGCACTATGTTTCATGCTTCTTCTCTCTTTCTGGGGGCGAGATATACTAAGCTTAAAAAGTGATAAAATGGAGGGTGATAAACAGCTAGCCAATCAGCTCCCACATGCCATGTCATAGGCTGAATTTGAAAAATGACAGGTAGGAGCTTATTGGTTGATTAATACGTTCTCTCTTGATAGATAGATAGATAGATAGATAGATAGATAGATAGATAGATAGATAGATAGATAGATAGATAGATAGATATAGAGCTATGCTTGGTGCCTTACGACAGAGTCAGACTAATGAGATTCAGCTATCTGCAGCATGCAGCACAGACTGAATGGTCCAGTCCCCTATTACACGTGTTAGCAGGTCCCTTGGTATGGAGCCATTAGCTCTGTAGCAGGTGTGCCACAGAGCTCACACTTGGATTCTGGTATGAACCACAAGTGCTGCTATAAATGCTGGTGCTTCTTCAGTGTTTGGAGCCCAGAGGCAGGAAACTCCATAGTCTCTCGGAGTTAAACTCATGGTGACACTCTGAAAACACACCCATAAGGCAGACCATCTCAGTGCCTCTATTTAGCCACCTGATAGATATTTGCGCAAGTGAAGAAGTACAAAATCAGTCAACTCCAGCATTGTGTTTAGTTCTGAACTTTTAATATGCAAAATATATACAACATATACAGTTTAATAGTGTATAGTAAATACAAATGTATGTATTAAGCAGGACACTTCTAAATAACACTTTTAGAAAATATAACTAAGACCATGTCCCTGTGTATATCTTATATATCTATATCTAGTGTCCGTGTGTAACTGAAACACTGCCATCTGCTGGCAGCGAGTGAACCTACATCTCTTTCACACATTCAGAAACACAGAGGCAGTCACAAGGTAGCAGACTACCTTTCAAAGTTTTTGCTTTGAGCAGGCTTAGCTAGTAATTTTCTATTTGAATTAAATTATATTTTACAATGAATGGCAATACTACAGTACAAAGACACATTCTAGGTTAATAATTAAGACAAATAATGTCTGTGTGCCAAGAAGACACTTTCATAAAATTCTGACTATGGCTTTTAGGTAAAAGACTGAAAATAAGCATCCAACCAACAGATGGCTGAAATTTCCCAAGTGCAAAAACACCTCTTGGTGGAGCAGATGGAATTTCTGGAGAGGATTTGTGTCAATTTCATCCAATAATTTTGAACTGTTATTTCTATTAAATATTACAGAAAGCAAGTAATGCAGAATTTTGTGTATACAAATATAAAAAGGTTCCAGGTGAGACAATTATGAAATTTAAATATCACCTTGAGTCGCACATCACATGTATTAATTCATAAATTAACATAACAAAAAAATGAAATCATTTCCACTTTTTAGGCTCCAGCATATCATTAGGCCAATAATTCAATTAACAAGCAAATGAACAATGTATCATGTTGGATACTATAAATAATATATGAGGGTTTTTTTAAATGTAACTTTTAAGAAAATATATGATCAATATTGATTATTTCTATGATGCCTAATGACAACAAAACAATTTTATTTAAGATACTAAATAGCTCATTGATGGTTCCATCAAAAATTGTCAGACATTTATTTTTGGTGTTCAATTATTCCTACGTCTCAGTTATAAAATGTGACTACATAATTTTTGTTTAGGGTAATAATGAAGCTTAACAGTGGTATCATTAGTGTACAAACGTCATAAATCTGCCATGTCAATTTGAAAACTACAACAGAAAATGTATCAAGTTACAAAATGGCTGGCGAGTAGCGCACATGACCTGGTGATAATAATTTACCTTTTTTTTTAGTTAATGAGTCATTTTTATTTGTAAAATTCATGAATACACAAAATTCATATAAAAAAAGATATGTTCAAACAGAAGGAGCTAGATGAATCACAGCATTACTTGCAGACTTGGCACACTTGTGTACCTCATTTTTTTGCACATATTACCACAGACTTAAGATGCATAGGCTGCATGTGTATATTGCAAAAAGCACATCAATCTGTGAAATGGCTGCTCCACTATTTTGTCAGTAACAGCAATCTCAAACAGCTGCCAGGTGTGGAAGAGAGTGGGGAAGGGGGAGTAAATAGATAAGCTTCCAGGTGGGAGATCAAGGGGAGGGGGCAGAAATACAGCCACCAAGTGGAAGAATGCATGGTGGACAGGAACAGCCACTGCTTTGAAGGAAGACGTGACCAAGAAGAAAACTGGAAAGGAAGAAAAATGAATCAGTGCTTGATATACCGGTATCACACTGCTTTAGAATCCTTCTGTTGGATTACCAGTTATGGGACTGCTGTCCATGATTTACTTATATATAAAAATAAACTCACTGTAGTAACACAGAAATAGTTTGAGAATGTGATGTTGGGAAGACCCATGACACATACTGATACTGTGGTCCACATTTGCACCATTATTGTGAAAGCATCTATTGCTGCCCATATTTAAAAAAAATGTGTTGTTTAGACCAAATTTTTCTCACTACTACAAAACTTATGCTGGAGAATTTGTGGATAGAGAATTAACTTGTCCTATATCTCCTGCCCAAAAACATTCCCAAATCTGGAAATAGATTCTGCTCAATTGATTCCAACTATTGGATTCCTTGCTGTTTTCTCTACTCTCCAAGCCAAGTAAGAAATATATTTGCCATACCGTAAAGGCAACAAAATGGCAATTACACAGACTGTGGAAGATGCAACCCCTTCATCTTTAAAGGAAACGGTTTGGTTCGCTTATCAGATAGAGCACATTTCATTGCCAGATGGTCACCTAGGCTGACTCATTGTGGGGCATCCTTCCCATGACATTTGCTATATAAATACTTTTGCAGTTTCATCTGAAGATTCATCCATATATGTTGTAACCATGATACATACACTATGCATGTACTTCCGCTGTGCACTGAGAAATATGTGAGCCAACATGCCTATTTCTTGTAATGGGATACGGCTAGTGATGTGTATGAAGCTGCATGCTGTGACTTGTACGCATTGTGGTCCTACTACAGAATGCTGCTTATGTATATACAGCAACAATGTAGCGGTGCACATGTGTAGGCACCTGTCTCTATGATATGCCTTTATGTGATGAGGTCGTGTGCATTTCTTGTTATGAATAACTTTCATCTCTTGTTGAAAGGTATGGGATTTGTTAGCACTTCTCTTTCTGCTAATGCATTGGGGATTGGGATCCCAGGTCTACCCACCTCCCCCTCTTCTCTTCTGTACACTCCTGCTTTATATAGAAAACTAAAACAAAAATTGGTACTTTTAGGTTAGTTGGGTGCCCACTATAGTTGGTACGCTCATACCCCCACTATCCATGTCAGTTGATTTTCTATAGTGTGGCGAGGGCAGCGAGCCTCCAAGCCCGGAGCGTGGCGAGTGTACGCATAAAACTAAGCAAATACCTTAGTGGGCGCCCAACTAACAAATAAGTATCCAAAAATGATTATTGATATAACACAACTATGGCCATTGTAAAGTGTAAAACCTCTGTAAACAATACTAAAAGCTTGACAGAGATTTTTATAGTGTTATGGGCCCCATACATCAGCAATTAATTGTGACAATTTTCAGATATGGAGATGATTGCCACAATTAATTTTAGATGTGTGGGCTCCCCCTTTTGGCAATCCCAATCAAAATCGCCAATCGATTGCTTAATCAGGTTTTTAAACATGTTTAATAATCTGGTATTATCTGCAGATCTTTTTTATATGTGTGGGCATTCCCAATTCGTTGTCTTAATCTATTTACATTATGAACAGCAATCGACTGGGCAATTTCCAGATATGGAGATGCAATCTTTAGATGGAAAAATCTGCCGATCACTGAAATAAATCTGTAATGTGTGGGCAAAGTCAGATAGATTGTAAAATCCATTTATCTGGCCAAAATATCCCTATATCTGAAAATCCATAAATTGTGAATGCTGATGTATGGGGCCCATTATTCTCTGTGGTACTGGTGTAACCAGACACCGATAACAAAGTCTACAGAAAAGAAATAGGTTCTGGATTTGAAAATTAGGTTTTATGACAGATAAACAAAGAAACCAAAATAAAACTGAGTGACTTATACAAGAACTGATAGGGGTCTTTACTTTCTGCTAGTAACATAAAAAGTTTTGGACATGGTATTTGTAAAGTTAAAAACATCCTGTAATCCTGATAAAAACACAGGCTCAAAGAGAGTGCTTTTGTGGAAGACAGCAGGGAGCAATTCAATCCATAGATGAATGTTTTACAAAATTGCATTTGATAGCAAAAGACGAAGCTTTTTATGGCAGTGATCATATGATAAAAGTAGAAGTCTGATGGGATCAAATTCAAAAGAACTGAAAGGAAAAAATATGTTGTTACGAGATGATTTCACCATAGGTAATGCAATTAAAATAGAACATGCATACAGGATGTCTGAGGCATTGATGAAAGCATGGAACATGAAAATTAGACAATGCATAGAGAAGAAGTGAAAGAGACCAACCACATGGCAGCATGCAGATGTTACATATCCACAGAACAAAATATTAAATAAAGATTATTTAAACAGAGTGAATATTAAGAAAAGTAACATTTCAGAAATGCCATGTAGAATAAAGTGGTTACAAATGCTGGTACTTATGTAATATCTGGGCTCCCGTTTTTCTTATGAGACCGCGTCCGCTCGCCACGCTTCGGGCACGGTGGCTCGCTGCGCTCGCCACACTATGTAAAATCAACTCCATGCATAGTTGGATAGTAGGGGTATGAAAAAATGGGGTGCATTTAACATGGGAGCCCAGATAAGTTCCCAAATGTATGCTTCTTATCTACAATATTGGTGAAATTTAATAAGGTGCATTTTTTTCCGCAAAAACTGGCGTTTTCGGTCTTTCACATTTTTTGCCACGAATTCGCACATTTTAAAGGTGTGATTTTTAGTAAAACTAAAAAATCGCACCCAGATGTTTTCCCATTAAAAAGCATACAAAGCGGCTATTTAATGGGATGCGATTTTTAGTAAAGGTTACTAAAAATCGCAAAACAAATAGACCAGGTTCTGACTGGCAAATTTGTCAGAAACATACACAGATCATTGTGATCTGTGCATGGTTCTGGTGTAAAAAAAGAGTTAAAACAAAAATGTGTGGGGTCCCCCCTCCTGAGCATAATCAGCCGGTCCTGGTTTCATAAAATCACGGGGCAAAACAAATATAGGTCCCCAGGATTTTATAAAACCAGTACCAGGCTCAAGAGCCGGTCCTGGTTCCCATAATATAGGCTCCGCCCCCTGACCGGGACTTAGCCCCACCCACCAGCCAATCATGGTCCAGCATTGGGATTTCCCAGACCATGATTTGCTGGTGGGCGGGGCTAAGTTCCAGTCATGGGGTGGAGCCCCAGAAGTAAACGGAACACCGGAGACTGGCTGCAGCAGTGCAGGGGTCTCGAAGAAGCACCTGAAGACATCTGTAAATTTTCCTTCCACAGGTACCCCACTGGATTCTACTGGAGAAGAGGACCGAGCTTCCATCAAGTCACGTGAGTTGGAATGTATGGGCTCCCTGTGAAATAAAGTTTTACTGTCAGTGTGTGTGTATTTTTTTTACTATTTGTATTACTGTGGGTACTACCAGTGGGTCCTTTATTGCCCCGCATGCTGGGATTTGTGGTTCTCCAAGTACCTACATGTGGTGCAGGCTTGCTGGGACTCATAGTTCACCACCCAGGGGCATCGAGGACAGCCCCGGGCTTTAGCTTGGGCAGGTAAGTTCTGGAGGGGGAAGACCCCTTCTTTGGGGGGGGGTTCACTTCCCCAGGACCCCTGCCCATGCTGACCGGTCAGAGTGAGAATGCTTTGGCCGGGGGGACTTGTATAAAAAGTCTCCCCCCTGTCTGTGGCATTACCCTGCTGGCTGGTTGGGCCCTGTGCTGGTTCTTGAAATATGGGTGACCCCATGTAATTTTGTCCCCCATATTTTGGGAACCAGGACCAGCCCTTGAGCCTGGTGCTGGTTTTATAAAATCAAGGGAACCCCTATTTGTTTGGCTCCATGATTTTATGAAACCAGGACCGGCTCTTTGAGTCCGGGGCTGGTTATGCTCAGGAGGGGGAACACAACGCCGTTTTTACTTTTAACTTTTTTTTTTACACAAAAATCGCACTTTCCCGAAAATGCGCACATTTTCATGACTGAAAATTGCACTATATCGCACTTTTTTGCTGTGAATTCGCATCTCATTAAATATGCGAATTCACAGAAAAAATGCGATTTTTAAAAAGTGCGATTTTGGACAATTTTGGAAAGTGTCTAAAAATCGGCCCCTATTAAATCTCACCCCATGTATCTAGAATTGGTATGGACATTTCATTAGAAACCACCCACATGCAAGATGCAGGGGGACATTTACTAAAATAAGAGTTATTTTGAAGATGGGATGTTGCCCATAGCATCTAATCAGATTCTATTTATTATCTTCTAGAAGGTGCTAAAATAATAAGTAGAATCTGATTGGTTGCTGTGGGTAACATCTGGTGGTAAATGCAGCCAGAGGAGTGGCCCATTCTTCTCCGGAGGGAGTGTGAGTATAATTTCCTTCAACAGGTTCCTATGGATAATATTAGAGAAGGAGCCTCTATAGCTACATATAGTGTGTTTGATTGCAGCATGTAATAAAACTTTACTATTCTTATGTGTGTGTTATTTTTTTTTTACTATTTGCATTGGTGTAGAGCTACAAGACCCAGTGGGCCCTTTAATGCCCTGCATGCTGGGACTTGTCCCTACATGTGGTTCATGCTTGCTGGGACTTGTAGTTCCACAACAATGTAAAATAGTTATGTCTATTTTTACACAACTATCAGCCCCAAAGCCTAGGGGCATCGGGGACAGCACTGGGCCTCAACCTGGACAGTGTTAACTCTGGAGGGGGGACTCCTTTATTGGGGGTCCCCACTCCTTCAGGGTCCCTTCCCGGGGTGATCAGCCACAGGGATGAATGCTTTGGCTGGGGGAACTTGCATAAAAAGTTTCCCCCAGCTGTGGCATTACCCAGTTGGTTGTTTAGCCTTTTGCATGGTTTCCAAAATATAGGGAACCCCCCATATTTTGGGAACCAGGACCGGCCCCTGAACCCTGTGCTGGTTTTAGAAAACCTGTGGATTCCCTATGTTTTTTTGTCACCTAAATTTCAAAAACCAGGACTGGTTCTTCGAGCCCAGGGATGGCTATGCTCAGGGGGGACCCAACGCCATTAAATTTTTTTTTTTTAACTTTTACACATTTTTTTTTACTGATCTGTGCATGGTTCTGTGAAACTCGCCTGCTAGAACTTGGTATTGGTCAAGTTTACCAAAATTTGCATTCTATTACATTTGCGGGTTGTATACTTTATAATGGGAAAACATCTGGATGCAAATTAAAGTGTAGGAAAAAAATCGACAGGTCAAAATGTGCGATTTTTACTGCAATTCACATTCTAGTACATGTGCGATTTTTGGAAACCGTGCAAATTCAACCTTTTTTTTTTTATCGCAAAGGTCAAAATATCTCATCCTATTAAATGTCACCCACACAGTATAGGTCTACAGTCAAAATGTTGACATGGGATTTCATGTTTTTTTTTTTAATCTATTTTGACATAGGTCGACATGGGCACCAGATAAGTGTACCACACTGCGCTTGCCATACTTCAGGCACTGTTACAATCTTACTCTCTGCACATGTGGATGGTAAAGTATTTACAAAAAAATCCTGAAACACTCATATTGAACTCTGGAATGTGGACCTTTTGAGCATTTCGACAATAGACACTGTAGATCTAATGACTAGATACCTTTATCAACAGCGTGGTATGCAAAGTGTTGGCTCTAAATAAAAATGTACTATAACAATCTTCATAAATATAATTGAATGATGTTTATGTGCGTATGGATGTTCCACGATAACTCTTGAACATTTTAACTACTCATCTTCAAAATTTGCACACTACCATATCATCTTCAGAGACAATTTAAGTTTGAAGAGGGGTTTAAATCGGACGACCCCTTAAGTGTCATAAGGGTAAATGAGATTTCTGTTGTTTTTATGCATTGTGATATGTTGTTGAAAAGCTTATGACTTTCTGAATACAACCAGGGCCACTAAAAACACTGCCGGGCCCCTGTAAAATAAGGTGTGGCCAATTGGGCTGCATGGCTGGTGCCCCCTAGCACCGCCACTAGTTCCGCCTCTGACCCTGCTCCCCTTTCCCAGCACCATCAACCCTCATAATAGCAGTCATCATTTTGGTGCTCCTACCAGCAATATTTTAAATAGAAACAGTGCACACATTCGGTGCGCAGTCCAAACAGGGGTGTGTTCTTGCTGGGAAGGGGCATGGCCACTAAATAGTACCCCCAATTCAAATTATGCCACACAGTAGTGCAACTTTATTCACATTATATCATGCGATGGTGTCCCTTATTCACGTTACATCACACAGTAGTACCACTTTACCTTATGTACATTACTTATCACATTATTCACATTATACCCTTAGAAAAAAATCCTGAGAAAATATTGTATTTTAAGCACCTCCATGGCCACACTGCAACCCAGCACAAAGCAGTGTGTGCAGGGCAAAGGAGAAGAGCTGCAGCTGCTGCTGTCACTTAAGGGGAGGGGGCCCGGGGCCCCAACTGGGCCCTTCCATCAGACTTTGGCCTGGGTATTTTGTACCCCCTACCCCTTTCTCTCGGCACCCCTGATAATACCACACAGTAATGCCCCTTACACATGACACACATTATTAATGTCCTTATAACCATAATGCCCCTTACACATTATGCCAACCTTTATTAATGCCCTTCATACACATAAAGACACATAATTCCCCTTACACATACTGTATGTTGCACATTATTAATGCCCTTATACACATGACACACATAATGCCCATTACACATATGTTGCACATTATTAATACCCTTATACACATGGCACACATAATGCCCATTACACATATGTCGCACATTATTAATGCATTTATACATGACACACATAATGCCCCTTACACATATGCCGAACACTATTGCACAACCAATCCAACTGCAGACAGCACTCGCACAGCCGCTAACACTGTGACCTCTGCCTCTGCTTGGATACAAATGTTTCCTCATACATCTTGCCTCAAAAAACCATGCAGCTTCTTGCCAGTTCTGCTAACGTTGGTTGCCTTTTTTGATGAAAATTTGTTTTTGTTATGACCAGCACACACAAGGAGCTTCCGATGATTAAAATGATATGTGGCATGCCTATGTTCTGTGTGCGACTGTGGCTTTACCTGCTTACAGAATGCTATGTTACAGTGATTTCCATGAATACACTATTTCATAGGCAGATACAGCCTCACTCACACACAGAATATAGGCATGCTGCATATCATTTAAATCAGCAGAAGCTGCTGATGCCCTTAGGCATTCCAAATTCCCTAGGCAATTGCCTAGTTTGCCTATGCCTAAGGCCGGCTCTGCAAAGCACTGAGCAGCATGAGCTGAACGGCAAAGAGTGACTGCGCTGCTGCAGCCTCTGCTCTCTACTCCCACTGCCTGGTCTTTACAGAGGGGACGGTGGTGTAGGACCCAGGCCCCTCCAACAGACCCAAGCCTGGCAAAAAGTACCCACCCTCAATGGCACTGAATGCAACACAATAAACAGACTACCTTAAATGGACCCTTACGCCCTTAAATAGTGGGTTTTCCTGGGGCAGGACAAACCTAACAGGGCAGGTTTGTCCTGTCCCAGCAATACTCACCACAGAAGGGGCTGCTGCCCGCTTCGGCTGTTTGCAGCCGTTTGGAGCCACTTGGGGGGGCTCGGGAGCGCTCTTTTGTTCTGGTGCTCAGTCTTTTATCTGTTCTGGCATTCCTGTGTTTGGACGCCTGCACAAAAATTTACGAGTGTGACCAAACCTCCCCGAGCGGTCCCAATCCTCCCCAAGCAGCGACTGGGAGAATCAGGGATGGGGGCAGTAACGGGGAGTGGTGTTGTGCCAGTGGTTCACCGCTGGTGCACCCTTTCTTTACAGTGGCATGCAAGAACTTTCTTGGGAGAGCCCGCTCCTGCAGCGCAGCTCAGTATAAGAAATTTACATCGATACCACCAAAGGGTTGAAAGGCCTATAAGGGTCCATTAAATGAAAATCATTTGCATTTTACAAAACTTTTGAAAATTGCATAAGAATAAACTGTCGCCCATCCGTTTGTTGGGCCTTAAGACTAGTACTATGTAATTGTAAACATTATTTAAAATATTTGTAGTTTTATATTTTGTGTTAAAGCAGATTTTAAGCAGTTATAAGTATTTGAAGTCTCATTTCTCAGTATAGATTAGCACTCCAAATTAATAACGAATGCAAATTGTCCATGAGTATTCTTGCATTTTTGTATGTAATCATTTTCTAATTATATACTGTAGCTCATGGCTACCAGACAAACCTCAGTGTTATTCACATTAGTACTGAGCTATAGTTGGCCTTTGTGAGCAACATTACCCTAGAAAATACCACGAGATGCTGACAAGTATGCGGCATGTCATGAAGGTTGGACATTTCTCATTGGCTTATTACTTAGGTCCCCCATTTTGGTGGAGTTTTAAAGTTCATGTTGTCACGAACCTGTGTTTGTTCTTCTGTTCCCCAGTTTCTACAGTGTATTCTGCCTGGATTCTATCAGCCTGCCCCTCATCGAGAGAGAGAGAGAGAGAGTGTAACTATGGTCAGCTCTCCTTAATTACAAACCTGTGAGACTCCTCTAGCCCAGTGTTCTGACAGCTGTAACCCCTTAGCTCCCTGCTAGCAGTAGTTAAGCATTTCTCCATTTGAACACTCACTAAATTCCTCCCTGAGTAATTATTACAACCTTGGTGCAGCCCTTGATTAACCTCTGCAAATCAGTGCTTTGTATCTGGATCTGAAAACCAGCATTCCATGTGCATGTTAGGAGTTAGGTTTCAGTGTTTAATGGCCTACTAGTCCGATCCAGTGTCCACAGGTGCAGTCCGGTCCAGATCCAGTGTCCACAGGCGCAGTCCGGTCCAGTGTTCACCGGTGTAGTCCGGTCCAGATCCATTGTCTGCTGACGCAGTTCGGCCCAGACTCAGTACCCAGAGGGACAGATTTCCCATAAAGAAGAACAGTCCAGCAGAAGACTTTTAAAATGCTGAGCTCAGCAAAATGCTGGGTAAGACTCCTTGCTGGTATATGGGGGACACCTGAAGAGTAAGGGGTGCACCTGCCTAGGAAAACGGGAACACTTCAGTGCATACAGCACATTTGGTTGGGATAGGGAGAACACTTAGGGTGGCACTTGGGTGATGAGCAGCAGAGGAAGCTGATGAGGGACAGAAGAAGGTGATGAACTGCAGAGGAAGGTGATGAGGACTCATAAAATCGCAAACTACAACTTGTATCCAGATATTTTCCCAATACAAAGTATACAAATTGTATATGTAGTATGGTGCAATGTTCAAAATCACACACCAAACTTTGCCAAAACATGTACACAAAATAGACCAGGGTGAGGCTGGTGAGTTTGACAGAACTATGCACGGATCTCAATGACTCTGTCCAAAAAAGTGACTAAAAATAAAAACCGGCGTGGAGGGAAAAACTGGTCCTGATTACAAAAATATGGAGGACAAAAAGACGGGATTCCCCCATATTTTGGAACCAGCACCAGGCTTCAACAGCCAGCGGTGTCATACCATGGACACTTTTTATGCAAGGACCACCAGCCATCACATGGACACCCTGGCTGGGCTAAAGCCTGGGGCTGTCACCACCATCCCTGGGTTATG
Source organism: Crinia signifera (assembly GCF_055691185.1). NCBI lineage: Eukaryota > Metazoa > Chordata > Amphibia > Anura > Myobatrachidae > Crinia > Crinia signifera. The sequence continues at coordinate 97,982,439 of NC_139217.1, forward strand.
GGTGGCAGGAAGATTTACGTGTTAAAAATAGATTCAAATTACATTGGGTTATGCAGTGGAATTACAAGTACCAAGCAAGCATCCCCTGCATGCAGGGACTTGGAGAACCACAAGTGCCAGCATGAGGGGCATCAAACGACCCACTGGGACTTGTAGTCCCACTGTATAGCCAATGTAGAAATAAATACACACACACACCACAAAAAGTACGAGTTTATTCACATTCATGCACACACGCAAACAAATACTATACTTACCATGCCTGGTTTCCACGCTGGATCTGTCCTCCTTAGTGGAAAGTCCAGGCTTTAAAAAAAAAAAAAAAGGCTCCTTTCCCGATCCCTAAGGGAATCCGTCACAGGGACTCCCCTAAACCAATAAGGGCTCAGCTCCGGAGGAGGCCAGCACTGATGGGATGTAGGCATCTCCATGAAGACGCCTACATGCAATCAGGGCTGAGCTGAGGCCTGATTGGTTTAGGGCATGGGTCATCAAACTGCGGCCCTCCAGATGTTTTGAAACTACAAATCCCAGCATGCCTTGCCACAGTTTTGCTATAAGGGAGTGTTAAAACTGTGGCAAGGCATGCTGGGATTTGTAGTTTCACAACATCTGGAGGGCCGCAGTTTGAGGACCCATGGTTTAGGGAGTACCTGTCATCAGCTTTATGGTCATCCCTGGATGGGGGAAGCCTGGGAGGGACGCCTTTATTGGGCTGACCAGTAATACAAAAATTCACAGAGAACACACTTCAGTCTCCTGGACAGCTTTATAAAACAAAATAATAAGGCGAAGGCAAATTACCAGGACCTATATTTTTTTTCATGAACATTTAATCAATCATTTGTACTAAATTTTTACTTTCAACATAAACTAATGCCTTCAGCTTGTGTTTGTCTTTTCTGCACTAAGCCATTTAAGATGGATAAATTATTAAGCAGCATATCAATGGATTCTGCATAATCAATAATGTTTAAAATTCTGCCCACATACCAAGTGCAGAGTGAAAGCTGTTTGCTTACATGCAAAATGCTAAACAGACAAAGTAAAAATGCAGTAGCAATTTGTGTGGTTCCTTAGAAATACTTCAAGTAAAATTGTAATTAATTACTGTTGTGGAATTCAAAATATTATTTACACTATTTAAAGTAAATCCTGTGTTGCCCTTTTGTTATTCCTAAAGGGTTAACACATTGTAAATTATTCAATTAGGATATTAAAGGGAACATCACAATCTCAAAGAAAAAGTTCACAATACAGGGAATAGGGGAACTGATGGACAAAATGACTTACAAAGGCTGTGTAATGCAGTGATGTTTGCATTTTTGCTGCATCTACATTTATGCCCAGAGAGGTGAGAATGGGTTACACCAAGGCCAGGCTGGCCACTTGGCAGTTCTGACATGCCAGAAGGGTTGATGGCCAGACAGGCAGGTCCAGTCAAGCAGCAACTATGCCTACAGACTGTTTGCTCAGCTTGCAGGGTTTCTGTATGACAGTTGCGTCCTGAAATCTGTTTTGCATCTGCATATTTATATCTGGGATACACATTGGCAGTGGCGTGAAGAGTAAAGGACTGAATGGGTGGTGTACAGCCTGTGTGGTCTTCAAACTCACAAAGATGAAGATCTGATGCACATAGGTGATAATGCCGAGGTGGGCATGTATGTTTTAAATGTCAGGACCTATTTTTAGTCCCAGTCCAGCCCTGGGTTACACTATAGCATGACAATTTCAAGTAAAGTACAGCGAGAGACTGTTCAGGCAAGCACAGACCTCAACATGGAACATAGAAACACAGTATACTTGGAGACATATCTTTTATATTTTGTATAGGCCAGGGTAGATGCAAGTTGGTTATGGTGAATAGTAGCAAACGAGCTGCACATGCAGATGTGGTTGCATCTTAAACTGCAAATTGGTGACTCAATACAGTATACACATTATTTACAATCACCCTTCTTTTGAGTAATGTATACATAGTTTACATCAAACTGGATCAGGCAATGAGGATTATTCAGACCTGATCCTACGGCTGCCTAATTGGTTTCAGGGCAGTGGTTACCTGATTGCAGGGCTCTGCAAACTAGCAGCGCAGCAATCAGGTCTGAATAACCCCTATATCAGGAAGAATAATGTGTAAATATAACCTATGTTTACAAATCTGAATTATTTTATAACTTTCTACTGACTTCTTCTAGTCTACTTCAGAATGAGCCTGACATACAGTAGGATAAGCATTTTTATAGTACTATTTTTAAGATTGTAATGGTATTTACCTACTATGAAAGTCACTTCAAGGTTACCGACAAATTGCTTACCAAAATTTCTACAAACATAACCATGTCCACTTTTGTAATTACTGTGGCCTACATAGTGGCTGGAGCTGAAGTCCAGCATTCATCCTAAAGCTGGACAAAAATGCATTAGTATTGGTGTGTGATAATGCTTCTCTCCTGCAGTAGCCAATTTCTCCTTTTGGATCAGGTCATCATCTATTATTTATAAATATCCCAATCCACTCAATGTATCCCTTCCTACAGCAGATAGAAATCATACCTGCTTAGCAAGCCACTTTGGGCTAAATGCATGTTCAACTTTTGTCCTGTCCATGCACGGACCTGTTCACTGAACCGCCCCTAGGTATGTATCAAACCAAATCTCCTGACCTATGCACACTTCAATTTATTTGTTACATGTGTTGATTTTGGATTTTTTGGAGTTTGGATTATCATAGATGATATATATTTTCTCATTGGAATCAGTTTATATGCCATTTTGTGAATACTTAAAATGATATTGTTATTACTTTGTGAGAACTGAGATAATACTCTAAAATGCAAAAAGCAATATCTGTATATAACAGATCTTAATATGGTTGTTACTTTGTCAATATTTGCATAACACTTGGAATACAAAAGCATATGCAATGCATCTGTGTAACAGTAATTTAAACTGACTGTCAATTGGTGAGAAAATATTTTTTCTTAATTACATTGTTTTCTATCTCCTTGTACAGGGGTATATGTGATATTTTACCTCTTGGACAACAGTAACGCACCCCTGTAGAACATATTTCCTTTTAATCATTTCAGAATACTCACTACATATATATATATATATATATCTTTACGGGATTACAGCATTAGTAGAGAAAGACTTTTAGAAACACCTGTTTAAGAGTGTGATCATTTTGTACCAGTCATACCAAATGGAATGAGCCCAATCCCATCTGATATTGGTAGCCAAACCCTGTTTAGATTCTACAAATAGCTATGGAAGGTGGATAAGAGACACTTTGGGCGCAAATACAGTAGGTGAAAGCACATTTATTTCATGAAAAAAACAATCGATATAAAAACAGAACAATGATAAAAAAGATAAAAATTGATGATCCTCCCTTACCCAGCGATGAGGGTGGAGCCTAGGGTGAATAGCTATGGAAGGGTCTCACTGGATACGGTCCTTGTATAAGCAATCCTTGGCCACCAAGGATTGCTTATACAAGGACCCTATCCAGTGAGACCTGTGGAGCCAACAGGGTGTCCCCTTCTTTGTCATCTGGAACACTCTGTTTAAACATCCCTAGGCTCCACCCCCATCGCTGGGTAAGGGAGGATCATCAATTTTTATCTTTTTTTATCATTGTTCTGTTTTTATATCGATTGTTTTTTTTCATGAAATAAATGTGCTTTCACCTATTTGCACCCAAAGTGTCTCTTATCCACCTTCCATAGCTATTCATTTCAGGCGTCAGGGAAGCGCCAATAAACACTTAGGCAGCATCTAGGGGAGCGCAGGTTGATCTGAGTTCCACCGCCTTTTCTGTAGATTCTACAAATGTCTGTCCCATAGGAATAGGTAAACATTGCTTTAAGCTGCTGAATGCTTTCTCTGCCTCAGGAGACCACATCCAGGTGTCTTGGTCTTTCTTAGTGAGAGCGGTGATGCTCAGCAGGGACAAATAGTTCCTCATGAATTGCAGGTGGCAGTTAAAGAAATCCAGGAAATGTACTGCTTTTAACCCCACCAGACGATGCCAGTTGAAAATAGCAGACAGCTTCTCAGTGTCCAGTCAGCTCAAAATGATGTAATCTAGAAATGCCAGCTATGTCTGCTTAAGGGAGCACTTCACAAGTTTGCAGAAGTGCTGGCTATCTCACAGTCATGGCAGAACTTCATGTACATGGTTGTGATGGCTCTCTTAGTCCTTGGAGAATATCAGGTTGTTCTCTAAATACACCCCCAAGTTCTTGTATAACAGGTCACAGAAGATGTTATTCATGAACATTTGGAAAACAGCAGGTGCATTGTGTAATCTAAAAGGCATGACCAGGTACTCAACATGGCCATCCTTTGTATTAAAGGCCATCTTTCATTCATTCTCCTCTCAGATCCTCTAAGTCAGCGGTGTCAAACTTATGGACCTCCAGCTGTTGTGGAACTACACACCCCAGCATGCCCTGCCACAGTTTTAGCAATCCATTATATACAATCTGTGGCAGTGCTTGCTGGGACAAGTAGTTAAACAACAGCAGGAGGGCCATGAGTTTAACACCCCTGCTCTAGGTTGTATGCCCCACAAAGATACAACTTTGAGAAAATCTTCCACCCTCTTCAGTTGAACAGTTCTGGTGTAGTGTGTACTGGTATAAGACTGGTAAAAAACTTACATGCTTCTTCTTAACAAAGAAGTAACCTGCTCTTGCAGATGTCTTGGGCTCTCTAATAATCCCTTGCTCTAGGTTCCCCTTCATGTACCCGGATACCACCTAGTGTCCAGAAGAAAGAGAAGGAATAATCTTTCATATATTGGCCTGTTCCTAGGTAAGAGGTCAATTAAGAAATCCAATTCTTGATGTAGACTATCAGCAGCTTTCTTGCTGAAAACATCCCTAAAGGACTGATATGGAGCTGGCAGGAAGTCATCTGGTGAAAGAGCAGAACTCTGGGTTACTTTCATAGGTCTGATCATAGTAGACAATTCTGATGGTACTGTGCCCCCATGATAGGTTTTGAAGTTCACTCTAGTCCAGAGTGGGAACATCTTTAAACAGCCATAGAAGGTCCATAGCAGCAGAGCTGTTGGCTGGAGAAAGTATGTAAAAACATATGACTTTACTATGGAGACCGCCAAGTTGATTGGTAACTTCAATCATCCTAGAATGGATGGTAGCCATGAAGCTTACTCCCCTCTACTCTGATAATACAGAGTGAAGTCTGTAGTGGCACACTCCTGGACTTTGCTGTAATTAAACTACTTTGTGCTTCAGAATAAAAGAAGGTATTGAGGACCTCTGAGCCCTTTCCTAGTAACAGGATCACAACAATCACAAACTGGGAAGAACTACATTCCTCTGTGAATTTATTAAACTCACCTAACCTGACCAGCCTGGGCACTTGGAGCAGATGGCAAGGAGGTGACCTGGTTCACAGCAGTAAAGGCACAACTTATTCCAGAATCTCTTTTCTTTCTTAACTGGAGCTTAAAAAATGAGTAGGGAGCTTGAAACTGGAGAGCAAGGACTGTTGCCTTTCTCATGCCCTCTTCTCACGGTTGCTGATGTCTGCCCAGATAGACAAGGATGTTGGTAATTCCCTGGATGCCAATACATACTGTACTTAATTTTTTCTAAAAGAATTTGAATAAATACAGATGCGTGAGCTTTGCTGTTTCACCCTGATTTGAAAGGAAGGGTCTGGATTTGCAATGCATAATGTCCTGGACATTAGCGGCCTTGCTTTAGCAGTACAATAGCAGACACTGTGGAAGACACTCATTCAGGTAATCAAGGACTGCTAAGAAATCAACACTATTATTGACCAAATGGTCATTCCTTTTCCTCATTGGAGAGGCCCACGCTTAAGATTCTTCAGTCAACAGTCATATGACATAGTAAGTAAGCAATTTTTATTATATAGCTTTCTTCAACAGGACTCAAGGCACTTTATAGACATCAAACAATGCAAAAATACATAGGATTTGGGAAGTACAGCAACAGACAAGTCACACAGACATAAAACAAAGCCTTGAGAGTACAGTAGGCACAATGTAGTGTTGGTGCAGGAATTTTGGATAATAACTTCCACGAGTTGTGTATTCCATCCTAACAGGGCACCATATGAGTCAGCCTTCTGGGGTGCACTAAATAGGATTACCCTGTGTGGAATATGTTACCCCTAAAATAAATGACACAAAATGGGATGATTGCAGTGTATAATAGGGTCCCAACAAGACGCTCAGGTCCATGTTTTTTTCATCCCATCCACAAATGTACCAGATGAGGCAGCCATATTGGGCGCACTACGAAGGTTGCACTGTGGAAGATGAGCCATATAATAACCCAATGCACATATGGGAAACCGCTATAACAGTTTTATTTACAGTCTTATCTATGCTATGTAATCATTGCTATGCTATAGAAAGCTAAGTAGTTGATCAAAGTAACTAGTAATATTTCAGTAGAAATAGCTATGGTAGTCTATAGTATTCTGAATTAGTAATACTAGTAATTAGTAATACCTAGTAATATTATAGTAGAAATAGCTGCAATAGTGTTCTGACTAGAGTTACCTAGTAATATGTTAGTAGAGATAGCTATAGTAGTCTGCAGTAGTATTCTGAATAGAGTTACCTAGTAATATGTCTGTAGAAATAGCTGCAATAATGTTGTGAATAGAGTTGCCATGTAATATTTCAGTAGAAATTGCTGTGTTAGTCTGCAGAAGTGTTCTGAATAGTTACCTAGTAATATTTCAGTAGTAATAGTTGGGATAGTCTGCCGTAGTGTTCTAAATAGAGTCATTTGTTGATGAATGAAGAGAGGAGGAGTCAATTCACAATCAATGATGTTTTGGTTAGGTGGAGCATTGAAAATAATTTATTATTAAACCTGACTAAGACAAAATAAATTATTATTGATTTTAGGCGAGGTAGGAAGATGGAATTGATGCCTCTCCAGATCAATAATTTGGTAGTAGAGAGGGTTACAGATTTTAAACTATTAGGAGTAACTATCTCTCAAAACCTTACTTGGTCTACCAATACTGACTTGATGGTTAAGAGGGTTCACCAACGTCTTTTTTTTTTGAGGAAGCTCAAAGTGGCTGGGTTTTCTCAATTCAATTTGATTAGGTTCTATAGAGGAGTTATTGAAAGTATTATCTCATACTGCATTGTGGTATGGTTTGGCAACAGCACAAAAAAAGACCTGATTAAACTAGATAGGGTAATCCATTCTGCCGCAGCTATCATAGGCTGTGAGCTGCCCTCTACTGAAGAGATCTTTGTTAAGAACTGCCGGCGCAAAAGAGATAGTATTATGCTTGATCCCCACCATCCTTATTACCATATGTTCTCATTTTTACCATCAATGAAAAGGTTAAGGCTTCCTAAGCTACGAACTACACGTATGAGAAACAGTTTCTTTCCTTTAGCAATTATTGATTTTAACCAAGATCGTTAATTGTTGTCTTTTCATGTTTCGTACTGTAATTTCATTGTTGTTCAATTTTCTTATTGCGATGACAATGACAATAAAACTGTTATTATGTTATTATGATATCCAATGAAGTTATAACTAATAAAATGCCGGTATAATGCTGCTTTAGATTTTAAGCTGACCCTTTCTATCTAGACCATTCATATACTAGATTACTTTGCATCATAGAGTACTGGCGTCCAAACCTATACTGCATACTGTAGGTCACTTTTGCGCTCTTGGAGAGGAAACTTAATGCCTGGATTTGGAACTGAATAGAGAATTTATTCAGCAACACCTGACAGTCTCTGGAATCCACAAACTTTGTAGGATTCAAAATCTGTGATGGCGTGTGTGGTTGCAGCTGCAGTGGAGGTGGCACTGGTTGGACCTGAGGAGGTTGGGTGAATTCCTGCATGAGTGTCTGTAGGCACAGCATAATCTTGATCTCTTTCTTGCTTCTCTACTTTAGTGAGGATGTTTTCCTGTTGCTAGAGATTACCAGCAGTATCCATTTCTTGGGGGGGGGGGGCGAAAATTCTGCCACAAGCCACAGATTGGTAAAGCTTGCCTGTACTTGGGATTGGCCAAGGCCCAGAACAGTGGCAAGGGGATTAACATTCCAGTGGCATTCACAATGGACTATCACAAAGGGGCATGGACATCTGCATCTATGCGAGTCGTACGGTAGCTACATGATCAGTCTTAGCCAGAAAAAGGTGACAATCTGCTTGGCCATGCTTGGTCTTGGGTCCAAACTGTAGAGCCTGAATTCATCACCACTGATGATTTCCCAGTCAGAGTTTTAGGGACCACTTTCAAATATGGCCAGCATGTTACAGCACTGTGTCACCCTAGCTTTCTCTTGCTCTCAAGTCAGCTGATGGGGCAACAGCAGCATACAGAAATCTTGCTTAGGCCAAGCTATTTATGGTGATGGTCACAGGTCAGCAACAGTACATCATCCAGCAACCATCTCCCATGCATAAATTCTATAAACCACTTAAATATAGTGTTTTAAGACAGTGCTTCACCACAAATTCAGCGTGCAGTCAGTAAAAACTCTCCTGTTGTTGCAGACTACTCTTGTAGTCGTACAGTAGAATATCATAGCTCTCAAGTGGCCTCTATTGTGCTGCATAATGAATTTGACTTTGTGTAACTGAGTTTCTAAAGTGCTATGTTTCAGTGACTGTGGGGTTTTTTCCATGCCAAGTTCTGTTGTTTTACATATACAGACTCGGTCACACAAAAATATACAAGTTGCATCACAAATTAATCTCCTGGTAGGTCATCTGATGCTAGCAGTTACACTGGACCTGCTAGCTTACTCGCACTGGCCATCTCAGGCTGAGTGGTGTATTGAGGCTAGATGTATGAAGAAATGGCCATGCTAACAGATAGTCCTTCACCACTCATCAAATAACATATCGTGTGATAAAAGGAGTAAAAGAGATTAGCATTATGTGCATGATTGAAGGATAAACAGTCCCATGATAAATTGTGGTGCAGACATATGTTCCCCTTTTTTCCTACACCTAATGCAGCCATAATCATAGATTATAACCATGCAACAGTCGGGATCAGCCTTTCTTAAATAAATTACACAACAGAAGCACACATATGTGTTGCAAATGACATTACCAAGAGGTATGCACTAAGTGAATTTGGCCATTAAGCTATCACTTACATATCATGAAACGGGACAGTCCCCCACCTACACCCCTCCACATAGCTGTACTGCAAAGCATTTATTAGGTGGCAAGGTGTACAGAGAACACAATGTCAGTAAAGAGTAATACTGCCTCATGACTAGGGGTGTCAGCCACTGAGAGAGAAGAACCAACTATACTAGATAAAAATAAAGTTGAAGGCTTAATGGATAGCCAAGACTACCAATTAAAGGGTTATTAGGTCAAGTGTGTGGTCTGACCTAATTTACCTTTGTGGTTTAAGAAACCTCCCCATTTAAACAGAAAGTGAGCTCCGCTTAAGTAATAGGTCAGCGGAGCTCAGCCAATCAGAAGAGCGCTGCTGATGTGGTGCTACCTGATTGCCTGGCAAGTCCTGCAAGTGACAAAAGTCACGCTGGGACCCAGCATTTGGGGAGCAAAGCCCATGTGTATACTGGGGTTTTTTGCATTTTTTTTAACCCCATGAATGCCTACATGGACAGAAGGACTGATCTAAACCAGAGGTGGTAAGTATAATTTTTTTCACAGGTACCCTTTGGATTTCTATGGAACAAGTGGACCAAACCTCCGTGATCGAGGTGAGTATGTATAGAGGATATGTGTAATAAAATTATACTTTATTTGGTGTCTGTGACCATTTATTCTGGTATTGGTTTTGTTGTGTGAATACAAGTCCCACATGTAGGGGAGCTTTGAAGGGTCTTGTAGGTCTACAACGAAACCCAATACTTATTTATAACCTTTTTTTAAAAACTATCTGACAAGCACCCACTATCCAGGGGTACCATGATCAGGCCAAGAGGCCATTGCTGGTTATAGAGATACAGAGGGACCTCAGGTCTTTATTTCCCTGTATTTCTGCAACCAGCACTGGCTCAGATCCCAGGGCTGGTTATACTAGTAGGGGGGACCACACGACAGTTTAAAAAAAAATATTCTGATTTTTACACACGAGAAACATACTGATCTGACTAATTCATGCATGCTTCAGCAGAATACAGATAGAAAATGTGTTGCATTTTCCATTCAGATTTTCTGCTGAATTCACGGACAAATTCAGCAATATGAATAATAGTACATTTTTCAAAGTGATAGAACTTTATGGCCATATATGGCTGAGTTCCATCAATGGTGTACTCATTTATATACTCAAATTCATCTGAGCTTGTTGTACATAAATACAGCAAACCAGCCAAATTCAGCTTATTGTAAATTGGCAGATGTGGGGTTCATGGCCGTATTTAGGATCGAATGGGTACAAAATGGATGCATTCGTACCCATTTGATCTTAGTAAATTTCACCCTTAATGTTGGAGCATGCAGCAGACAGTAAGGGAACGGGTTACCATTGTACATTTCTAGTTTTCTTTTCTTTCTTTTTATTTCTTTGTACTGTATGGCAGTGCTGGCCAAACCGGTCCTTAATATCTACTAGCAGTTCATATTTTTCAGACCACCTAGCTGGCTCACAGGTGCAGTCATTACTGACTTATCTACTGTATTCATTCCTAACTGACACATTCTACAGATCCACAGGTGGTATGGAAAACACAAACTGCTGCTAGGTCTCGAGAACTGGTTTGGCCACTCCTGGTGTATGGAAAACTAACACTTACTGTACATTTAAATTTCAATTATCATTAAAAATATAACATATTGCACTCTGTACTCTTAAAACTATGGCAAATATTTAGAAAAACCAGTGTAAAAGTAGTAACTATAAAATAAAATGACAAACAATATTAATGGGACTTATTAGTAAACTAGGCAGTCCTACAAGCAGGTGTCCCTCTGTCAAGATAAAGGGCTAGTTATATACTAATGGTGTCTAATTCTCTGTGTCAAGATTTTATGGTTGGTTTAAGTCAGAGGGTATCACTGTACTTGAATGCATGCTTACTTGAGCTTAGAAGTGACAAAGTGTTCATCACAGGGTTAAATTAAACCAATCCCTGGTTTTGCATTTTCTCACAATGTATCCCTTATTTCTCCCATTACTATGATTAATTTAAGAGATGTATTCTCTTAACCAGAAAGAAATAATAATAAGTTATATCAAAGTTATGTAGTGTTTATGCTAGCCAAAAAAATTGGCTCATAAATTTGATAAGAACATAGGCCCTTATTCTGATCGGTGCGTACTTTCCCGAATTCTTTCGGATCACGTTTTTTAGCCGTCTGCGCACGCGTGGGGAACGCCATGCGCATGTGCCACGCATGGTCTCCGTACTTGTTCTCACTAATACCGCACAGAAATGTGCACCGCAATCACTCGGGCAATATGGGCGTGTTATGGGCGTCATGCGGAATGACACAGGGGCGTAGTTTCAAAGTGGGCTAAACTGGGCGGAAACATGGGCGGACAAGGGGGAGTACACTTATTTTGGTAGGCGTGCATTCGGATAGCACACCGAATGCACGCGAACAAAAAGGGAAGAAATGTGCGGTGTCCAAAAGGCAAGTATTGCTTTGCGGACACCACTCGGTCATGCGCTAGGCAATCGGAACGCCTAATCAGGATGGACGCACCTCAACCAATGTCAGCTGAACACAATACAATCACCTAATTTACTCATTACTTGTAAATTACACGCTTCTCACTGCTTCAATTGAAACCAATGCACCTTAAATGGACCATTACTAAACACACACATATATGCTGCAGTTTTCACACACTTTTACACTGCAAATAATGAACACAACTTAACATTAATAATACTAATACACATGTCACTTCTGCATGTATCAATTAATCCAGACATTTGGGGGGCAAAAATAACATTTATTAAATCAACTTAGAAAATAATTTCGAAACCATCACAAAATAAATGGTACCATAACAGGACTAAAAGTAAATAATATATAATAAATAGCCACAGCAGAATCATTAGGAACACATCAGGTGGCTTCACAACAAAAGTAGAGCATCAACACTTCAAGTACAGCACACAGTAATGCTAGCCCAAACAGGGCAACAGGGGAACCAAACATGACATTTGAACCGCGGGCAAATGTGGTGACCCTCGGCACGGAATTTGACACAGGATGCTGACACACACAGCTCAATGGAAGATTTGGGAAGACATAAGGGTGGAGATTAATGGGGACACAAGTTCATTTGCGGGTACGTTTGCCCCTGGCAGGCTCCTTGCCATGTGCAGCAGCTCTTCGGCCTCGCCCACGGCCACGCTCAGATGGTGGGTCACGTGGAGCACATGCTGGGGAGGGGGGGGATTTTCTTCCCCCTCTGGCAGCAGGGAGTGATGATGTTGGGACTGCACCAGAAATGGGTGACATTAGGACCCTATTGCTGGTAACTAGCTCCACCATAAGTTCATTATGGCGGAGGAGGAGTTCATTTTGCCGCAGGGCTTGATCAGCCAGCACCTGCAGGCTAGCAGCAATAGCCTGCATGCTCGCAGCAATACTCTGCTGGCTGGTGGTCAAACCCTGCAGCACCTCCTCGGCCCTATGCACCCGCTCTGATGCCGACTCTCCCTGCTGCACAATATTTTCAAGCACATGCCCCCACGTGGACAATTCAGCCGCGGACATTGCCGCCTGCTGCTGCACGGGCCTGCTACTGGGGCCAGGTGGCACGGACTCCACAACCTCCTCAAGAGATTCTTGACCAAGCGGTGGGGATGCTGTTGAAGAAAATACCAATTACCACACATTCCATGCAAAATTCAATACATCTACTTATGGCCTGGCAAATAATTACCTTCAAGCATAGAAGCCATCACTTCCGCTGGGGACTCGCTGTCTATGGTGCTCACCCCCCGGACCTCCTCCACTGCAATGCAGCACTCGGCCATCTGTTCCAGGGGGGTGAGCTGCAGCTTTGAAGGCATGGGGCCAGCCCCAGAGGTGTGGCTGTGTTCCCACCGCTGGGTCAATTTCTTCTTGAGGTTGCCTTTGAAGTCGTGCCACCTGTGCATATTAATACATGTCACTCCTCATGTTTGCTGTAGCACCCATTGCAATCTGAAACATAATACAACATGTGCCTCCTGACACCAAACTTACATTATATTCATTTTGAAAAACAACCCTTAGAAGATACAACCACACTCACCCTACAATAACTATCAATTCAATGACATGGCAAACATGTCTGTGCCTCCAAGCAACGTGACCACCCATTGACCAACTCCATCTAATATTGAATGTAAACATTACTGGACTTGTACTGCTCAAATGTAACACGCATGAACTTGCCTCTTCTTAACGTGCTCCGCCTCACGAACTTGTGGAGCCACCGCATTAATCTCCGCCGTTATCTCCTCCCAGATCTTCCATCTCCTTGTGTGTGTCAACTTTACCGGTGGGCACTCGATCAAATCCCGTGCGCGGGGCACCAGGATGGCAAGCTCCTGCGGTTCATATGCCATGTTTCTGGTGGTTGGTTCCTCTGTTGCAAGATTGCGGCCACGGGCACGACTACTGGCACCACCACTGCCACTGGCACTGCCACGGCCACCGGTTGCTGTACTTGAAGTGCTGGCCAGGCTACTCTGTTGGGAAGCCACCTGCTGTGTTCCCAATGATTCTGCTGATGCTGTGGATGGGCCAGCTGCCGATTGTCGTGATGTTGATGGCCCATCTGGCTGCTCTGGGTTGAGGGGGACATAGGTGGTGTTGGACTCCATGCGGGCCAAGAGGTTCTGCACCACCTGTTCTTCCTCTGACTCTGAGCCAGCCATGTTTGCAACAACTGTTTGCCTTTCTAGCACAACTTGAAATACTATTTCTGTAATTGGCGTTAATCAGCTACAACCTGCGTTCCGTACGGCCGCGTTCCGTACGGCAGCGTCAACCGTGCGGCACATACGGCACGCCCCTTGCTGTGGAAAAATATTTCTCTAAAACCTGGCAAACTGAGTAAGTCTGATTTAGTAGCTAAATGCAGATTTGAACACCAATGACCAAATAAAACTGAGGTCACACATGAAATGTATATTTGAATGTACATCTGTACTGTGCACTTGTTTGGTATGTAGTACAACTGACACTACCCATTCCATATGTAAATCCAGTCCACCACTTTGGCACAAGTAATCAGTGCTAGCATCCAAATCACATGTGAAAGCACTCCAAATTCAGGCTGGATGCTAGCTACTTTTCATTCCACCTCTGTAGTATGGGCCAGTAGAAGGTAAGTGTACACATGGCAGCATGGCCTAATTTTGGGAAAAGGTCTGCCACTATTTGCTATGTTTCTGCTGCATAGCTTTCATTATAAAATAGCTGTTTAGTACCTTGTTGAGTTAGGTGTAAGTGTCTAGTGATGCAGACTATTTCACCTGTTGCTTATACCCATGTTTGGTGATTGTTATAGATTATATAATGTGTTCCCATCTTATTTTACACTGTCTGTTTAGGATGGGTGTGCGATGCAATGGGTTAGCCGTCTGTTCAGGCGCATACACGCTGTTAGTGTAAAAATGAACAATAAAGTTAATACCAAATATCACTCTGATCAACCAATGACAGCACATGATTGCTTGATTTGTGCCATTGCTAAGATGGCGGCTTATGGAAGAGCAGCACCGTTCTCAGCTGCGGAGCTCAGGACACTGGTCTCCGTTATGGAGACCAGGCTGGGGCGGGCAGGCCCATTTATAACTAACCGCCAGAAGCGGAATGCGTATGCGGTGGCCCGCCGCCGCATATTCGCACGCACCCAGGTGCGGCGGACCATCGCTCAGCTGGAGCGGCGGTGGTCTGACCTGAGGCGCCGGGAGCCAGAAAAGCTTCAGCAAATAAGGGCCAGCATTGCTAGATGTGAGTGTTTCTACAGTAAATGGCCATTTGTACCTGATTGCTTACCTGACATTATTTAAGCCACTAAGGTCACCAGCCTGATCATGAGTTAAACATGGCATACAATATATGAGTGCTACTTCCTGTTTGACACCCTGTAATGGTCATAAAATATGTTATTGGGGAGGATTAATGCTTGTGATGCTTACAATGGCCCAAATGTCACAGCATACCTGCCAAGTTACAGGCTGTGTTTTGTAAAGGCCACTAAGGAGCTGTTTGCCTGTACAATTATCAGTACTTATAACCTTTGCATTTATAGGTTGATAAGGCTTAATACAAATGACCACTAATTGGCACTTTTTTGACTTTTACCAAACACAGCACGTGATCGAGCAAGACAGGCCCGGGAGGAGGCAGAGGCGTCCCAGGCCCAGGAGGAGGGCACTGCCGAGATGGGCGAGGAGGTGGTGCCACAGGAGGAGGAGCTGGTGGAGGAGGAGGTGGTGCCACAGGAGGAGGAGCTGGTGGAGGAGGATCTGGTGGCAGCTGAAGAGGAGGTGGTGCCAGCTGCGGAGGACCACCAAGAAGAGGAGGATGAGGAGGCCTGTGAGGTGGCGCAGGCGGAGGAAAGTGGTATGTATACATAAAGATTCATTATTCCTTTTGTCATCCACTATTTGATATGTAGCACTGGTGATTCAAATGTGTTTGAAAATACTATAAAGGCAAACAACAAATTGGGTAGCAACAGACACACTTTGGGGTTAGATAGGGTGGCCAAACCATCCCTTTCATCCTGGACACATATTAATGACACAGGTTGTGCAGATGGCTTTCAGGTCGATTTTAAGTGCCACTGAACCTGTGTAGTTAATCTGTATCCTGGAAGAAAGTGATGACTTGCTCATTTAAGGGTTACATGTCCCTGCTGCAAGCATACAATCTGTAGCCTCATATAGGTGAGTAGAGTTTACTGGTGATTGATCTTTGTAAACTAGATTCAGTATGGCATAAATGGAGTATGGACAGGCGTGGCTTAGACTGGAGTAACAAGTGGTCAGTGCCCCTGGGCCCTCCTCTAGCTAACCACCCCCTGCGGTCTGCATGTATGTTTTGCACCATAATTGTGTGTTGATTTGGTCTTAGTAATGCTTTTGAGCATGGGAGTGGGTTAGTGCTGCAGCTTCCCTTAACTGGCATTATGACAATGATTTCTGGAGCAGACTATCAGCAGGCAAGCCATGCTTGATTGCACAAATGTACTGAGCATTCCTGAGAGTTGTGTAACTCCCCTGCCAGGCTCCATCATATAACAGACACTGAACTTTGTTTGCAGAATTGGGATTGATGCAGCGCGTGACATGCTTCTCAGAGCTTAGTCATGGGTGGGTTTGGATTGAGAAGGAGCAGTATGACTGTGAAGTGTTCTACAGAGTAAAGGGTATAGGACAAAAATCAGGCTTTCCATGTAGTATGTATGCATGTATGTATAGGTGTATGTGTCATATATATATAGTTATGTATGTGTCTCTCTCTCTCTATATATATATATATATATATATATATATATATATATATATATATATATATATATATATATATATATATATATATATATATATATATATACATACATACATACATACATATACACACACACCTGTGACGGTGACTATGTTAAATGTATGCATGAATATCATTATTAATTTTTCACTTTGTATTTGGTCCACAGATGAGCCTGCCCAAGCAGAGGAGGGTCTCCGTGGGGCCCTCCTACGAATGTGAGGCCACATGCGGCAGATGATGTCCGAATTGGACAGGCTCCTTGATGGGGAAAATTAATGTATTTTTTATTCCTTTTTTTGATAATGTGTTAATTATAAGAATAAATAGTTATTTACAGTTCAAAGTTGTCAGTGTTTTTTCCTAACATGCAAAAGTATATGTGTAACTTGTTTAAAATCTTTTAAATAAGCCAAATGTAAATAGTGTATATAGATGTATGTTAGGGTCACATGCTGTAAGGGTTAATGTGTGTAATGAATGTAGTAAGAATGTGGTTCAGTATAGATTAGCATTTAATTGATTAAAATAGATAACAATCCCTTTTTAATGAGGTTGCCTAATTGCCTAAGTGGGTCATGTGATCGCTGTGTGTACTCAGTAAAAAAGTGTGGGATTGAGCGTAAATACTCCGCATCGGTGCGTACGGACAGCTTCCCGTACGTTTTGACGCGGTAACACCGTGCTTACGCGGGAAGACCGTGCAGAAATCTGTACGTGCCCACCGCACACGCACGGTTTGTATGTCGTCCGTACACACGCCCTGTTCTTAAAGAGTGAGTCCGTCCGAATGCGGAGGACACGTGGGCGTTTCTACGGACGTTGGCCGTACGCCACCGCACAGCGTGGCGTGCGGACCGCACCGTAAGAATTCGGGAAAGTACGCACCGATCGGAATAAGGGCCATAGAGACATAACCTTATGATATGATGTTTTATATTAGTCACCATGCTTATTGTATAGACAAAAGCAATTAAGAAATCATATATGTTGCCCAAAATTCGTTTTTTTTTTTTTAAATAAAAGAGAGACACGGGATAACTTATAAAACAGTTTATCCCTGAGGTGGTAGCACACCATAAATATCCATCATATGCTAACCAGAAAGGTAAAAATTAACATATTGATTGTGTCTTATATGACATAATATGACAGCTGTGGGCTGTCAGCATGTCTGCCCTCCTCGGAGGTCATCCTGCAGCTACTTTGTGTATGCATATATGCAAATGAGTTGTCACAATAATTTATAACTCCCTAGTTCAAAAGCTATTTGGTTACAGATCTCTTCTAATATATCGTTCCACTATTAAGTTTCAGAAGAATAACAGTGGATTTAAATAATAATACTCTATGAACAATCAAAAACGTGCATACAGTCAACATTGTCATTTGAAGTTATGCAACAATACTGTATTTCATTTACTTTACTCATCACTGCTGCAATATCCAATGAATGTTAACAGAACCTCAGCGAGTTAGCGTGGACGATTTCATTAATCTTCTCAGAATCTAGATCGCTCATAAAGAGTCATCGCTGTGCGCAAGCGATTGTGTTAAGCAATTAGGAAATAGTCGATTTCTGTTAAGCAAGGTGAAAAAAAAAGGTTATTTTAAGGCAGGGAGTGTTCTAGTGACATAGATCACTGATTGCAATCATTCGTTTCACAAAACCCCGGCTATGTGTAGTCTCTTTCTATACAGTCCAGTATGCATGAAATATCTAGTCCAGAGATAGCAACTGCATATCGCTATCTCTATGGTCCCTACACACACGATCGATCCTAATACACTCTCTCATTTAGTATATAGTACAGATATACTACAGATCTGTACTATAAAAATATAGTACATATCTGTACTACATTTCTAATACTATTGTCAAAATGAAATGCATTTGATTGATGTGCGATTCAATCCCAATTGATCGATTCGAGATCTAATTGCAATGTAATCGCACTGTGTGTGTACACCCTTTAGTGATATCCAGGCTTCAGCAGAGGTCTTAAATCAAAATAGCTGTACTAATTAAGTCACCTGTGATGAAGCACGGATATCACCAGTGGTGCAAAATTAGTGCCGAAGACCCTGCAGTGGTGGGGAGTTGCTGAGTAAGTGTGGGTGCCGGGGGTCTGCGGGTGTTATGCAGGGTACACACCACGATGACCCGCTCACGATGCACATCGTGAGCGGGTCGTTAGTGTCTCGTCCGACCCGCTCACAGTGACGCGGGGGGGGCACGACCCGCTCACGATGTGCACCGTGAGCGGGTCCGATCCGATGGCGACCCGCACCCGGCTGTATGGTCGTCATTCAGATCCTACCTGCAGCAGGTAGGATCTCAATAACGACCGACCAACCCGCGGGACCGCGCATCGGATCGGTATCGGTCCACACCAGGACAGAAAAGGGCCCAATCACCACACAATCTACATCCAATTGGTCGGAATTGGATCTAGATTGAGGGGATCGGGCCCTAGTCGTCCTGGTGTGTACCCAGTATTATTGTGACACTGCTACCTGCCAGGAACTGTCTTACCCCGCCGCTGCATCTGTGGCCGGGACCCGAAGATCTACTTTTCTGCATCCCAGCGCTCCTCCTGAAATGCTGGCAAGAGTTCAGGGTAATGCCACGCAGATCCTGCCATCTAGAGTACCTGGGGATGGCACAGGACATCGCTGCAAGACACACCATCGAGCGGGTAAAGAATGCGGACGCATGCGCATATGCGAACGTGCAACAGTTACAGAACCCTAATCTATGTCCACCTAGAGCGCACCATGTATTTAGACAGTCCTGATAAGCGGAAGAGTATCCATAGATATTGTTTTCAAATTTTGTCAACAACTGTATGATATATACCCTTTTAAATTTCTGTCAAAATACTTCTAATGCAGAGTTGCAGAAAACACATGCCATTTATGGTAGGGCTTGTCACTTGTCTATTTTTATTTGCACCTCATTTGTTTATACCTGAATTATTTTTTGACAATTAAAACTTAAATTGTTAAGTGTAGGTGGCTATACTGTGCAATCCATACCAGCTTCAATGTCAGATAAAAAAAAAATTTCCTTGTATTTTTCTAGTAAATAATTTATTATAGCATTTATTTGTATGTGCTGACAGTAAGGACAGTAATGAACTGGCCCTTTACCCTAGCAAAGTTGATGTTTGACAATTTCTGACAAGTGTTTCTGCCGTACTATTTCGGTTAGGAAAGTAAAAAAAAAACAACAACAGGCAGAAAGTGTACAATTAACTGCAATGAAAAACATACAAGAATAAAAAGTTGGCACTTTACAAAGTAGACAAAAACTTTATGAAAGTAATTACAACAATATGACATTGAAACAAATGGATAATTTAAGCAAAGTAACTCATAATTACAATAGGTTTGAAAAATGTCATGGAACGAGTACGGAACCTTAAAGAAAAACTATTCCTTAATATTTTATTAATCCCTCAAGCAGCCTGTAAAGTATGGCAGATCTGTATTTCAAGTTGACATTTAACATTTCTTATTTAATTCTGGTTACTACATTTAATTTTATTTCCCCCCAATAGCCACAGTGAAATAGAACAAGCCTATTACCTTTGATAAATGCAGAAGTGCACGTCTCCTTTTAGTTAATAATTACATTGAACTGCACTTAGCCTTTTTTGCCAAGAATTTTATAACTACCTTCATACATTATTTTAACAATGCAGGTGTTCAGGTTTCAAAAACAATTAAATAAACTAACAGAGCAGCCTGGCTTCTGTAAGAATTATGTGTTTTCTAATTAATTGCAAATATAGGAAAGCTGAGAAGGGGAAAGATAATGGGTAGAAGCGAATCAATGTTTGCACAAGTACTATGAAGTACATTTATGAAATATCTTAGTGACAATGTATGCTAAAATCTATAGCACTAAGTGAATGCCAGAATGATAAAAAAAAATTGGATACATACCAAAAAAAAATTCACTTGTGACTGATTTAAACGGGTGTGGACTGTTAGTTCGACAGTGTCTAGGTCTACAATCAATAGGTCAACCACTATTGTTTGACAGGCGATAGGTCGACACCTGACAAATGTCAACATGGTCTAGGTCAACAAGGACAATATTTCACACAAGCAAAAGCCACATTTAAATGGTCGAACAAGGTTAGCATGAGTTTTTCTGCATCAACGTATGTTGACATGAAAACTAAATTAGTGGACCGATGAACTCGCCATGCTTTGGGTATGGGTCCAGAGAGTATTCTCACTCTATCAAATATCAAATTCCAACCAAAAAAACAATTCTGCGCAATTTAAAAAGTTCAAATGGGGTTGCTAGTGTGAAGTCCAATCCCCTGTCCGCCTTTCCCAATGGCGGTGATTGAGGACAGCATAGAGGTGAGTATCCTTAGATACATATTGGGGGTCAGTCCTCAACACCAGCGCTCAGACAGATCTTATCTAACACACCTCCCTTAGGGGTCTCCTCTTCTCCAAAAATGAATCTCAATGGTTCTATATAGACCCTGGATTTCTTTGATACGTCACACGGTCACGAATTCCATCCCATAGAAGGTTTCCCTCATAGGAAGAGATGAGAAAATATAGTGCAAAACCACTTTTGATTTTCAACACATGTAGTAAAAACAATTCAATTCTATGTCTATTGAATTGTTTTTACTACATGTTTTGAAAATCAAAAGTGGTTTTGCACTATATTTTCTCATCTCTTCCTATGCGGGAAACCTTCTATGGGATGGAATTCGTGACGTGTGACGTATCAAAGAAATCCAGGGTCTATATAAAACTATTGAGATTCATTTTTGGAGAAGAGGAGACGCCATTTACCCCTAAGGGAGGTGTGGTAGAAAAGATCTGTCTGAGCGGTGGTGTTGAGGATGACCCCCAATTTGTATCTTTGGATACTCACCTCTATGCTATTCTCCCTCTATGCTCACTGGGATCGTGAAGTAAAGGCTCATACACATTGAGAGATTTCTGCTAGCCTGCATGCTGAGCGATGCAGGCTAGGGAAATACCCTTGTGCTTCCCGATGGATAGATCGCCCATACACATGTAGTGATAAGTGTATGGGTATTACTAGATCTTGACTACATGTAGACAAGTTCTAGTGAGGCAATGGCTATGCATGGGACCACACATCACCATCACTATGGGGTATACACACAGAGCGATCCATGCTTAATTTCTAAATGTTTTAGACAGATCTCATCCAGTGTTTATGCCCCCTATGAACAAGTCAGTTTTTTTTAAATAAATTCATGAAAAATTTCATTGACCTTTCTCTGTGTTGATCTTTGACCCCTCGACATTTTTTCAATGCCGACCTAGACCATGTCAACCTTTTTCATGTGTCGACAAATTGTCTTTCGACCAATAAAGGTCAACCTATTGACTATCGACCTAGACACTATCGCTCAATTGACAGATACCGATTTAAACAAGTAATCTGATTGACGTAATATTCTTAGGGGGTTTGGAAAAAAATAGTGAATAAAAGGGAATGGTCTCACATGCACTACAATAAATGTCCAAATGGAGTGAAGTTCCTCCATGTAGTCTCACACTTTCTCTCCGACTCTAAGGCTCAAATATGTGGAGAGAGAGGAGAATAAACAATAGTGTGAAACTGTATAAGCATAAAAGTTCTTCTTTTGTATGGGCGGAAAATATGGACAAGTGAAGATGGTTGTGGGCAACCATCTTCACTCAATTTAAACCAGCAGGGGAGAGGGACTTAAGATCAAAGATGTACCTCATCTCAGTTTGTGCTAACTGTATGTCTCTATTTTTAGTTCGCCAATTATCCTGTATCCATGCAATGGCGCAGGACATTTTGATCATTTCTGTTTTTCACTGGTGTTTTTCTTTGAAGTGCATGGAAAAGGGATGAGGATTTCATCACATGCCATACAAGTTATGTTATATATGCTGTAGTATGTTCCTGTGATCTTGCGTATATAGGAAAAACAAAATGCCAAGTGAAGATTACTGTAGAAGGGCTGACCAAATACAAAACATTACTAATGTGAATCCCAGTCATCCCTTTTCCATGCACTTCAAAGAAGTTGGTGAACTAAAAGAAGAGATACAGTATACGGTTAGCACAAACTGAGGTGAGGTACATCTTTGATCTTAAGACCCTCTCCCCTGCTGGTTTAAATTGTGATTTTGAATGAAGATGGTTGCCCACAAGAAATATTGCTGCCGGAACATCGGTCATACCGCTCATACTGAGGAACAAATGGGAGATTGACGGAGTACGATACGTCACTTCCGCATCGGAACGTACGAGCCGCACACCGGTGTATTATGTTGAATTACATATGTCGGGCGCATAAGAAAACATGGAAATATCCATCAAATCCCTGATGT
Organism: Crinia signifera; assembly: GCF_055691185.1. Classification (NCBI taxonomy): domain Eukaryota; kingdom Metazoa; phylum Chordata; class Amphibia; order Anura; family Myobatrachidae; genus Crinia; species Crinia signifera. The sequence goes on from NC_139217.1 coordinate 98,005,324, forward strand.
CGCCTATCATGTAATCACTGTATATCTTCCCCTCTGTTTTAAGCTTGCATGTATTTATGTTGCATTTCTTTGTATTACTGGTATATTTGTGTGTTAGGAATAGCACTGTCTTATTGTATTAGAATAAAAGTACCGGTAAAAGTCCGGTCCAGATTTTACAAGTCACAGGTTTTATGCTAATCAGAGCAGGTATATATACCTGCTCTGTCTTCTTCTCCTCCATACCTTGAAAAAGGGCTATAACCTAAGCCCGAAACGCGTTTAAAGATACCTTTATATGCCCATAGGGCACGGCAGAGAGGTCAGTTGCAGGGGGTGATATCCCCCTTGGTTTTCATTATCTAATATATACTGACCATTTCTGCCTTGTCTCTGTTGGTTTTTTGAATTGGTGGAGAATCGTCTACTGATTGTCGTCTGGGAAAGGCAGACCATCATTCACATGCAGACAGCGCAAGTGTATTCACCATTGTGTACAAATTATACCGCTCATACATTCATAAAATAAGTTCACCATAAAATAGCCACTGTAATTGTTTGGTGCCATATACATGTGCATTGCACATAGCAAGCCCATAACAAAATTGGTCTCCGTAACGTAATTTGTTATGTGTGCCCACATAGCAAGCCCATAAGTAAAATAGCCTTTATAACATTGGTCACATTGGTCATATGACCTCCGGGTGCTTCTTGATAGGAGTCCCCGGTTGGAGCGCGTCTACTGCAGAGAGCAGAAATTACGCTGTTACACTTCTGGAAATACCGGCTTCTTATTTCCAAAACACGAACGCTGGCTTTTATTGGACCTAATAAGGCACGTGGAGGGTTCTGCATTTGTCAGACCCTCAGGTTTGCACATTTTAGGAACATCAATCATTAATATGAACTTGATTATTCTCCTTCTTATATATTTTATTATTGATTATTACCTCTATATATAATTTTAAAAGAGCATTTATTTGTGTATTTTTTTATAGAAACGCTTCTTGAAAAAGGCATCGCAGTATGCCGAAACGCATTGAACTAAGTGTCTTTTTATCATAATACAGCGGTGTGTGGAGCATTTGTTTTTCAGCACCTTGGTGCCATACTTAATACCCGGGTCACATCTAGTACGGTACGGATGCTGTCGGATATCTGGTCTTGCCTTGTGGTTTTCTTTTAAAATAAAGAAACTTTTTAAAGGAGTGCACACAGTCCCTGACATGTAAGCATACATGTGAGCACCTTTATATGATTGCACGAGTGAGGTGATCTAGTAACATCCCCAGACCTTTTGGGAATATTGGGAACACCCTTTTCCATATTTTCCGCTCACACAAAAGGAGAACGTTTATGCTTATACAGTATCACACTATTGTTTATTCTCCCCTCTCTCCACATATTTGAACCTTGGAGAGAAAGTTCGAGACTAAGTGGAGGAACATCACTCCATTTGGACATTTCTTTTAGCGCATGTGAGACCATTCCTTTTTAAATCTGTATTCATTGGAAGTGGTCCGATGACCACTATTAAAGTCTTGTATGCAGCTTTGAGTTTGGCAGCACCTACATGTTCTACATGCATAACCCTCCGAGGCACTTATGTATTATATAGCTTCCCTTCTGGACTTGTAACTGCTATGCTATTACTGGTGCCTGTCCTTGTGTTTCCCCCTATATCCCTATAGATTGTAAGCTTGCAGCAGGGCCCTCCTACCTCCAAGTCTGTCTGTTGTTGCCCAGTTTGTCTTATCACTGTCTACTATTGTAAAGCGCAACGGAATCTGTTGCGCTATATAAGAAACTGTAAATAAATAAATAAATAAATAAATAATGGTTTGAAAAAAAATCCCTATGTTTTTATGTGTCAATGTGAAAATACTAATGAGTATTATTTATATCAACTGCCAGGTAATCAACAATGCTCATTGTGACAGCTTTATAACATCTAGAATTGTAGCTTGTTTGTCTGAAATTAAAAATGTTCTTCACCTCCATGATCATGGACGCGTGACCTTGTTTACATTGTGCTACAATGAATTGTAAGATACTGTACTAAAGCCATTGCCATTCCCAGAGTATATTAAACAGTAGGAAACAGCTTAAGAAGTAATTTATATTATATAATCTAGTGCATACAGAGCTTCTGAAATAAAAAGTGCACCAGGGTATATATAAATATTTCATTACGAAAGCCTTGTATTATCATCTTTCTATAAACTGTATTTTCATTGCATTCTATTATGCGTATTATCCAAACTCTTTTCATTTTTGTAATGCAAAAAATATATAATCCTACAGTACATTGGCCCTTATTCTGATCGGTGCGGATATTCCCGCATTCTTACGGTGCGGTCCGCACGCCACGGTGTTTTTCCGCATGCGGCCATCGTCCGTAGAAACGCCCACGTGTCCTCCGCATTCGGACGGACTCACTCTTTAAGAACAGGGCGTGTTTACGGACGACATACAAATCATGCGTGTGCGGGAGAAACACTCCGATTCGTCACGGTATTACAGAGTATTACAGAGTATGCTCGGGAATACCGCATCCGAACGGGAGCCAAGCGGTGCTACCGCACGTAAGCGGAGGATTTCCGCAAAACAACCCACTATGAAGTATCTTCTGCAATACATCACATGACCCACTTATTCAATTACCTACCCTCATAAAAAACAGCTTATTTGGAATTGGAATCAATTAGATTCCAATATATCCTTACAAGCATGCCTAACACATGCATAGCACACATTAACCCTTACAGCAATGTAAGTGCAATGGTTTCAATTAAAGCACTGACAAGCGGCCTATTAGTGAGTAATGAGTAAAGGAGTAGATTCTATTGGGTTCAGGTGTTAATGGTTGTAGTCATTAGGCGTACGTTCGCCTACCGCATGAACGAGTGGTGTCCGCAAAGCAATAGTACACTTGTGGACACCGCACATTTCTGCCCTTTTTTCATCGCGTGCATTCGGAGTGGTTTCCGAATGTACGCCCCCCAACATAAGTGTACTCCCCCGTGTCCGCCCATGTTTCCGCCCCGTTTTGCCCACTTTGAAACTACGCCCATGTGTCATTCCGCATGACGCCCATAATACGCCCCTATTTCCCGACTGATAGCGGCGAACAGTTTTGGACGGGATTTGGCCGAACTGGTACGGAGTCAATGCGTGGCACATGCGCGTAGCGTTCTCCACGCATGCGCAGACGTCATAAAGACGCGATCCGTAAGTACGCGGTAAAGTCCGCATCAATCAGAATAAGGGCCATTATTATAAATATATGAGGCACCTGGAATTTGCCTCATGGAGGCCATTTAAAGTAAAAGTTAATAATTTGCTCTATAAAAGTGTTCGTGGAGCTTCAAAGTGTACATTTATGACCATACACTTCTAATGTGCTCATATTTATTTAATATTATTATTACCAATTATTTATATAGCGCATGCATATTTCACAGCACTTTACAGAAAATATTGGCCACTCACAGTCCCTGCCCCAGTGGAGCTTACAATCTATATTCTCTAACACATGTACAGATGAAACCACGCTTATTGAACCCGCCGACGCACCAGAGCGTTCTGTTTCGGCACGGAGTTCACAGAGAATGGGATGTGTGTGCATGTGACACACTCACATGCAGCATGCATGCCAATAGGACCTCTTGACAAACAAGGTGCCGATATGGAACCCATCTGTACATGCACACACATTCACACTAGGGTTAATTTTTGTTGGAAGACAATTCACCCACCAGTATATTTTTAATACTGATTTTATGATACCAGTATATGCTACGGATTCATTTCTATGGCCAATATTATTTTTTATTCAAACTACATGAACACAATCAATGTTACAGAGGTGTCCTTATACCCTGCTAATCCAGTCATACAACTCTTCTAAGATGCACCAGATGTAATGCACTGATCATTTTTTTCACATCTTTTTCAACCAAATTTGCATTTTAATCACAACAAGATGTAATAAAAATACTTCAAGAGATTGCACTTATTAATTTGATATGCAACACTTCTATATTTGTGTACAATGCATATTCAGAAATGAAAGAAGATACACCACCGTACAGCTTATTCACGCAAACAAGATGTAATGCACTGATTGGCCTATTAACGATATGTGTATGAGGACACATCTGTATGTGGGCAATACAATTGGTTACTGTTCTTTGTCTGACAGGTAAGGTTACTGTACATTCTCATATATGTACACACAGCCCCAGTACTCGGTGGTGAAATTGGTAAATACTTCATTGCTATACTATTCACTGTACCAGCTCCATTCAAAACCCACTATGCAACAAAATAAACCAGTCTAATTTTCATTAGATAGAAAGAATATTTCCATTGTACAGAAAGTAAAGAAAATTATCAACTTTTTGTTCCACAATTTTTAGTTCATCAGGTTTGAGACATAAATAGTAAAAAGTTAATATTCTGTGTCCTAGTAAATATTACAAAGTTATGTTTGACTCACTACATGCTTAAAATGAGTTGGAGGGCGAGTTTCAGATTGGAGGTCCGGGTTCGGGGGGTGGCACTATGAATTGAGAGGCCAAAAGAACCCTCCAAAAATTCAGAAGTCTCAAGGACTTTCTGAACGAGTAGACAATTATGATGTATCTGACATATGTACAATTTATTTAAGGTTTCTATTTATTTGTAGAAAAACAGATTATCTATAGTATATAAAAACACAAAAATTGTCTAAAGCACTTTACGGAGTGTCACACTAAAAGGAATGTATGTCAGCAGCCAGCAGGGGGAGGGATGCCAGCCTCCAAACAAAAATATATATATATATATATATATATATATATAGCGAGCAGCACTCCTTCTCCAATTCATCAGCCGGGTGCCTTCCAGGTATCCCAGCAAAGGGATCCATAAACAATTTTCACAGATCGGGCGGCACTCACAACAGCAAGGAAATAGTCGACAGCCTTTATGTCGTCATCAACGTTTCGAGATTTTATTTCTTATCTCTTCATCAGGATATATACATATCTCCAAAACCAAGTGGTCACTCAACTATACATGAACCAGAAATAAATAAAATTAAATAGAACACATTTATTGTTGCAATAAAATACAAAATCTCCCTGGGGTAATAAAACAGTAGTTCATACATGTGTTCAATTGACATCGCAATGAAAAGATATTTGCATAAAAATTGTTACTTCTTGATCTGCAAAAACCTAAAAAAAAACAGGATAAACAAGATATTAGCAGAAATAGACTCTGATGAATTAGCACCTAGTGCAGCGGTGGCCAACCCGCGGCTCGCGAGCCGCATGCGGCTCGTCGAGCTGTAAACTGCGGCTCCAGCCTCCCGTCTGCAAAGCGGGGTTTTGAATTTGGCGCCAATTTGGCTGCCAAATTCAAAACGCCGCATCGGCGGCCAATAGGAAACGACCGCGGCGAGCCATCAGCGCTCGCCGCGCCATTTCCGCCCTGCCCCCGGCGTCTGACATCAGACGCCAGCGGGAGGGCGAAAAGTCTTCTCCACGCCGGCGGAGCGCAGGAGCGTTCCTGAAGACGCGAGAAGCCGCCGGAGGATGGCGCAGAAGACGGCGGCGGGGAGAAGAGTTCCGGCGCCGCTGAAGAGGCCAGAAGACGCCGGGATCAAGACAGAAGATCTCCGGCGCCTTCTGCAAGAAAAAAGAAGATGGCTCCCGGAGAGGCCAGTGGGGGTGGGAAGCAAAAGAGCTGACGAAGCTCCCCCCCCAGCGGCCTCTCCCAACACCAGGTAGGGGCCTTTGGCCTCCTACCCTCCATCCACCCTAGACCACCGGGTGTCGGGCACTAGGCCCGTGGGCAAATTCAGGCCCTTCTGGCCTGTGTGCGCATTAGTCGGGCCCTCTTGGCCCGTGGCTCATTTATTTGTTGGGCCCTCCTGGCCCTCTAGGTGGGCCCTTTAGTTAGGAAGCTGGGCCCTCCAGCATAGGTGTTGCACTGTGGGCAACACCAGTGCTGGAGGGCCCAGCTTCCTAACTGTGGGGTCATATGATGTTTGGCACTGTGGGGGGGCATATGTTTGGCACTTTGAGGGGCATGTGATGTTTGGCACTGTGGGGGGCATATGATGTTTGGCACTTTGCGGGGCATGTGATGTTTGGCACTTTGAGGGGCATGTGATGTTTGGCACTTTGAGGGGCATGTGATGTTTGGCACTGTGGGGGGCATGTGATGTTTGGCACTGTGGGGGGCATGTGATGGTTGGCACTGTGGGGGGCATATGATGTTTGGCACTGTGGTGGGCATATCTGGCACTGGGGGCATAAAGTTTTGTCATGTGGCCACTCTCCTTGTGTCATATGACCACGCCCCTGACCACTCCCCTGATCACGCCCCTTTTTGGCGCGCGCGCCTTCGGCGCGCGCATGACGTTGGCTCTTTGGCTTGACAACTGATATTTTTCGGCTCTTTACCTCTGACCGGTTGGCCACCCCTGACCTAGTGCATATGTGTGGCTACAGTCCTCTGTATTCCACTGCGTCCCAACAACGTAGGGAGATAGTAGACTCGAATACAGCCAAGTAGTAGTCTTACAACTGAAACTTGTTTAACAAGGGGCAAGAAGAAGTTACAATAAACCATGGGTCTTCAAACTGTGGCGCTCCAGATGTGGTGAAACTACAAATCCCAGCATGCCTTGCCACAGTTATAACACTCCCTTATAGCAAAACTGTGGCAAGGCATGCTGGGATTTGTAGTTTCTGGAGGGTCACAGTTTGAAGACCCATGCAATAAACAGTAATAGCCACTGGTCAGCTGTTAGATCTGACTGGAGTAGCAGCTGGTTGGACCAGTCGTAATGTGGCACTAATAGCGGTCGATGGGACTTGGCGCTAAAGAGGAACCACATGCAAAGAGCTGTGGGTTCATGCACCCCGGATCCATCCCATGCTCGAGGCAAGATGAAAGGTGCAGGTTAGGGGGTGGCACTATGAATTGAGAGGCCAAAAGAACTCTAAAAATGCAGAAGTCTCAAGGACTTTCTGAATGAGTAGACAATTATGACCTAACATTCATTTATTTAAGGTTTCCATTTCTTTGAAGACAAACATCTATATTATGTGAAGCTTTCTCGGTGTTACTTGTTAAACTGACACCTACAGTATTTCTTCCATATGAAGGCCACTTGTCATAAGGAGTATTCCTTCTTATACTGTGAGTGACTATGTTTATACATACTGTATGACATGCATATTCTCATAGTACAGGCAGAATTGTTACAAACACTTGTATAATTAAAACCAAGAATAAAGTTGTAGTATTTTATGCTGTATTACATTCAAACATATAACAAAGAAATTTAATAACTTTATTTATTTCTGCAAAAAGGTTCTAATGGATTAGTGAGTACACAAGTCAATAATGGTTTGTTTAGTATGATGTGAACTGCTGCAACTTTTATTTGATACACAGAAAAACACTTCTTCTTAATCATTTAAACACAGTTTGCTGCTGCTTCATCTGGTGGATGTCCCACAGTTTTTCACTTCTTAAAGTGTATTAAGATAGACAACTGAAACTCAGCGTGTGTGTTTAGTAATTTCCAGTACTACATTTCTAAAAGTAAACAAGTAACACAGTACAATAGTCTTGGGAAAAAAAAGTGAAATATGAAATTTAGACAATGCATGGGCAAAGATTTTCCAAAATATTTGGTCAAAGCTTTTTTCGGTACTTATGTATTATCTGGGCTCCCATGTTAAATGCACCCCATTTTTTCATACCCCTACTATCCAACTACGCATGGAGTTGATTCTATATAGTGTGGCGAGCGCAGCGAGCCACCGTGCCCGAAGCGTGGCGAGCGCAGCGAGCCCCGCGAGGGGACGCGGTCTCATAAGAAAAATGGGAGCCCAGATATTACATAAGTACCTTTTTTCTGCCATATAAAAGTAAATTTTTGTATCAAAAATTTGCATAACATTTTGTTTTAAACCAATTTTTGGCAATATATATAAAAATATAGACGACATTAACTGGAATGTACATGAAGCATACAGTTTTTCCAATCAAATTGAAAAAGTACCTTTAGTGGAAGCACCAAACAGGTTAAGTGCATCTTATCCTATACTATATGTCAACATGGCTAAGGTTGGAAGGTCGACACAAGCATTAGGTCAACAGTCAAAAGGTTGACATGAGTCTTTCAATTTTTTTTGAGCCAACTTGTGCCAACAGGTGTTATTTTTTACTCTACATCCACTAGGGCGTGGAGAGAGAGACAATAAAAGTGTACCGAGTGCAGCGAGGCACTGCGCCGGATGCATGGCAAGTGCAGCGGTAGACAGATATGGTGTCCATGTCGACTAATGTCAAAATTCTATGGCACCTGTGATGGCTGGCCATAGAACATTAAAGCCTAGAACTTTGTTTCAGAATGGTTACAATAATGTTCTGATAAATACAGACCATATTGAGGTGATAAACATAATTAATTAATGATAAAGATACATGCTTGTACTTGAATCTTTATCCTCCACAAACAAAGAGGACAATAGTTTATACTCTGTTCTCCCCTAAAGTTGTTATTAACAATCAGGAAAAGGGGAATTCAACATGACACTGTAGTCTTGGACATGTTTTCTTATATTTATTAATTTCATTCTAACGCCACATTGTAATGTACTAGAAATGTGTTTTAAATCAACTAAGACATAAAATATACAAATGAAATAGAAAATGGAGTAAAAAAAATTAGAATGTTACAAACTCTTCTCTCCACTTAGAGTATAACACATTTTACAGATGGAAGATTTTTTATTTCAGTTTACAATAATTATATATTCAACTGCATGCTCAAATAGTAGGAACATTATACAATAGAATGCTGACTATAGCTGATTAAAGCTAATTACTGAAATATTAATTCATAAATAAAAACGAATATCAGAACGGCTTTCATTGTAGTTTGTAGAATACATTAATTAGCTAACTGGACGTGTATGATACTACAATGTGTATGTGTACTGTCTTTTTTCCCCAACTTGACTATACAGGTTTTTTTTTATTAGTTAATATATCATTAAATATCATTTTTGTTCTGGTGGATTGTGTTATAACACTTAATATCTTAGCTTTTTGCTACTTCTGGCATAACTACTTAACTAGTTCTGGAAACAGGAAGAATCAGTAAATAAAATAAGTTAAGTTACAGTGTGTGGTACAAAAAAAAAAAAAATTGAATCTTCTAGTTTTAAGTGGTTAGGTGAGTACCTGGATCTTTTTTTCATGACTACAGATAACTATTATAGAGGAAAAACACTTGTGTTGTTAGGTCTGATGACTTCAGGGTATATACGGGTAATAAGACAGCAGCCATATGGTAGAGAAAAAGGAAATCCCAAAATAACTTTTGGGTCAATATTCAAATAACAAAATTACTACCCCCTGCACTGTCTAAAACCCTGGTAAATGGTGAATCTCAATCCAACTCTAAAACATAATTTTACTATCATGAGCTATAGCAAAAATTAATGTTCACTAATGCAAGTAAAGGTCAAAATGCTCTTTATTGAACGATTAATGTTTTAATATCCTTGTCCTCAAAGAGTTTATACTCCAATATATTGGGCAGACAGTATCAGTAACTACTATTTTATTAAAGTGCTCCAATAATTTACCCATATGTTACAGTGGCATGCAGTGGGGTGAGGCAGGTGAGGCACAGCCTTTCCTGTCATACTAGCGTATATGCCGGAGTTTTGAGTTTATAAAGTATGTCAAAAATACAAAGAATCTATTAAAAAAAATCTTATTTTTATTATTCTAATAATTTTTATAGTCAAAACTCTGGAGTAAAAAGTATATGGCAGTGCCTCAGCTGGCTACCTTTTCTGCACATCTCTTATTAAAACTCAGCGAATCTCCAGCAGTATATACTGCTGCACTTGTGTATAATGCCCACAGATACCCCATGGCTCATAAATTTTGTGCAAATCTGATTCTGGTACTTGCCAGGGACACCTCATTCATTTACCTCACCGCACGTCCCTGAATGTTAATAATGCAAATAACCAGTATCAGAAGATAAATATAGAAAACACAAAAAAGCACAGTATTGATACTATAATAAATAACACATACATTTCAATCACAAATTAAGAAAAAAAATGCAATAAAAATCTTTTTTTTAAATCAATAATACTATAATCTCACTGTGTGGTGTCCATAAGTGACACGTTTTCGCAGACCAAAGTTTGCTTCCTCATATGTTAGTGTGGAAACAGGAAGAAATTAATTACAACATCTCAAACATGAATAAAATAATAAAATAAGGATCTGGAGAATTTTACAGAGTTTGGAAGGAACAACCTTGTATTTCCAAGAGGACTACTTTTTATGTAGAAATAATATTTATGTTTACAGTTAGACCAGTGGTTCACACATCTTCCTGAATCACAGCACCGTAGAGTATCAGTATTTTATTCACGGTTTCCCAAGGTTAAACGTTTATAGTTTTTTGTTTTTTTTTTATATATTGAATAAAGCAAATTGTACCATTGTAGTTCTGATTGTTCCAAAGTTTTATGATTGGTAGCCAATAGATTTTGCCTGTTACTTTGACCAAAAATAATTTAATTTGGTTGTAGACCACAAACCAGAGGCACCCATGCAATATCCTTGCAAAAAAACTCAGATTGTCCAGATACACAGTATGGGAGCCACTGAGTAAGACTAAAATAGTTTAGGACAGGTGGAGACTTAATATTAAACAAATCATACAATAGTCACATTCATAATACAGAAAAAGTGTAACTTAATTAGTTTAATTATTCTCTTTAACCTAATCTTACTGTATTACTGTGCATTAGCATTGTGAAATGTTCTGCATTGTTAATATTACAGTTCCACAAGGCAAAAATTAAAAAAGCTAAGGAAATGTGTTTAGAGTTTGCTCCAGGATTTAATACCTAGGGGTTATATAAATGGCACTTACTCCTTGTGTTCAATATGCATTCTTAATGCACATTCTAATACCAACATTTAAAAAACATAAGAGAAGCAATGGACCTGTAAGGCAAGTGTGGTTTTGTGTCAATTTCAACACTGCCTGCAGTGTTCACGTGTTAGTGCTTGATAAAATATAATTTAAAGAAATGAATTTAAAAAAAAATAATTATATATATATATATATATATATATATATATATATATATATATATATATATATATATATATATATATATATATATATATATAAGCACTACAGGATGGCTTGTTAAGTGCACATTACATTGAAGTACGCAGAAACTTTGAGAGTACACTTCTATTTGTTGGCAAAGACGAAAAAGTAGGCGATTTTACAGTATATATGTTTTTACAAGGCACTACTTTATATGATTGATTAATCAATTTATGTCATTTTCGGTTTGATAATTTTTAACAATGTGACCAGGAGCACTTGTGACTCTTCATGATTATCTTTATTTATATATTTAAGCAAACCCCAATATTAACCGTACACCACTGTACCGTTCCACTACCCCCATTATGCAGTGAACCATACGTCCATGAATCATTTTAGAAGAAAACTAATTTCTGCTAAGCAACAGGCATAAACATTAGGTTACCTGGGGATGTTATAGCTTTCTACGAATAGTGTTTATTAACTGGGGTCCTACTGTGACATCTTGCTTTCCAGCTGGAGCTAGGAGCAATGCCCTGCTTGTTATCTGATTATTATTATTATTATCAGAAGTAGTAGTATCTAATGTTTATACAAAATGTAATATATTTATTTGATTTATTATTTCAGTAATGAGGAAGGTCTTATAAATGATGGTGTGGCAAGTGAATTTTATGCCCCATTTTTCCATTTTAACAGTTTGGTTGGAAGACAGGACTGCTACATAACAAATAAACGTGTACATGTCCATACCTCAGGAGGGACACAATGCTCTGTTTCTGGACTTCCCTCTTAATGTATGATTGTCAGCACCTATTTTAAACTGGTTCATTGATAAGAAAGGTGTTTCATCACAGGTGATGGCAATCCTAAATTAAAAGGGAAGACCAGGCATAGAGCATTCTGTCCCTCCTGGAGAGGATCATGTTGGGAGGTATGCATGTCTTCTGTCTTTAATTCCAAAAGACACAATGCCACAAAGTCATATAATTCCCATTCCTTGTTTTATTTCTGTGGCCAATGCAATGAAAGTTCTTACAATTAGTTATGGAAACAAGAAGAAATCAGTGAAATAATTTCAGAAATAAATAATATAAGCATCTGAACACTTGTTCAGAGTATGTAGGCACTTTAACCCCTTCCCGACATTTGACGTACATTTACGTCATGGCCGGGAGGTACTTCCCGACACATGGCATAAATGTACGTCATGACTTCTAACTGTCACTGCGTCTCGAGACGCAGTGACAGTTAGGTGATGTCTGCTGTCCCTGACAGCAGACATCCCCCCTCGCCGCCCAGGGGGGGCAGGGGTGCCCCCCCCGGTCAGCGATCGCTGTGATTGGCTGTTCAAATCTGAACAGCCATTCACAGCGTTTCCTGTGTTACCGGCGGCTAAGCCGCTCGGTAACACAGGGATCGGTGGTGATCGGTGCTGTCAGGTACAGCACCGATCACCACCGATGTGCAGCCCACCCCTCGCACCCGCCGGGCACTCACCCGGCAGCAGCAGTGGCTCCAACGGCTCCCCCGGAGCGTCTGGAGCGCACGCAGCGCTGCCCTCCTCCCCCCTCCCCCCCGCAGCAGCAGCAGCAGCAGCATCAAGCTGCTGAAAAAGTTGTAACATAAAATATATGCACTGAAAATATATGTGTGTATATATATATATATATATATATATATATATATATATATATATATATATATACACACACATATATATATATATATATGTGTGTGTATATATATGTATATATATAAATATATATATATATATATATATATATACACATATATACACATATATATATATATATATATATATATATATATATATATATATATATATGTGTGTGTGTGTGTGTGTGTGTGTGTGTATATACCCCACCGATCGCCAGCCCCCCCCCCCCTCCCACCCGGCAGCCCCCCTCCCTCCCACCCACCCGGCTGCCGCAGCGCCAGCACCCCTCCCACCCCCCCGCCAGCCACAGCGCCAGCCCCCCTCCCAAAGCTGGTGACTAAAATGGGGTCACTTGTGGGGGGGTTCCACTGTATTGGTGCTTCGGGGGTCTTGCTAATGCGACATAGCACCCACCATTCATTCCGCCACCAAAAATCACTCCTTCCCTTCTGAGTCCTGCCATGCACCCAACTGGTATTTTTTGGTCACACGTGAGGCATTGCCGTACTCGGGAGAAATTGGGGCACAGATTTTGGGGTGCTTTGTCTCCTTCATTCCTTGTGAAAATAAAAAATTGAGCCAGAACTGCATTTTTGTGTAAAAAATTACATTTTTTTACACAAAAATGCAGATCTGGCTCAAAATTTTTCATTTTCACAAGGAATGAAGGAGACAAAGCACCCCAAAATCTGTGCCCCAATTTCTCCCGAGTACGGCAATGCCTCACGTGTGACCAAAAAATACCAGTTGGGTGCATGGCAGGACTCAGAAGGGAAGGAGTGATTTTTGGATTTTGCAGCACAGATTCTGGTTGAATGACCCCTGAAGCACCCATACAGTGGAACCCCCCCACAAGGGACCCCATTTTGCAAACTACACCCTTCAGGGAATTCATCAGGGGGTATAGTGTACATTTCAAACCCCCAGGGGTTTCACCAACTTTGATACAACTGGGCAGTGAAAATGAAAAATTACATTTTTTTACACAAAAATGCAGTTCTGGCTCCAAATTTTTCATTTTCATAAGGTACGAAGGAGAAAAAGCACCCCAAAATCTGTGCCCCAATTTCTCCCGAGTACGGCAATGCTTCATGTGTGACCAAAAAATGGCAGGACTCAGAAGGGAAGGAGTGATATTTGGATTTTGCAGCTCAGATTCTGGTGGAATTTTGGTGGGTGCTATGTCGCTTTAGCAAGACCCCCGAAGCACCAATACAGTGGAACCCCCCCACAAGTGACCCCATTTTGCAAACTACACCCCTCAGGGAATTCATCTAGGGGTATAGCGTACATTTAAAACCCCCAGGGGTTTCACCAATTGTGGTACAACTGGGCTGTGAAAATGAAAAATTACATTTTTTTACACAAAAATGCAGTTCTGGCTCCAAATTTTTCATTTTCACAAGGAATGAAGGAGACCAAGCACCCCAAAATCTGTGCCCCAATTTCTCCCGAGTACGGCAATGCCTCACATGTGACCAAAAAATACCATTTGGGTGCATGGCAGGACTCAGCAGGGAAGGAGCGATATTTGGATTTTGCAGCACAGATTCTGGTGGAATGAATGGTGGGTGCTATGTCGCATTAGCAAGACCCCCGAAGCACCAATACAGTGGAACCCCCCCACAAGTCACCCCATTTTGCAAACTACACCCCTCAGGGAATTTATCTAGGGGTATAGTGTACATTTCAAACCCCCAGGGGTTTCACCAATTTTTATACAACTGGGCTGTGCAAATGAAAAATTACATTTTTTACACAAAAATGCAGATCTGGCTCAAAATTTTTCATTTTCACAAGGAATGAAGGAGAAAAAGCACCCCAAAATCTGTGCCCCAATTTCTCCCGAGTACGGCAATGCCTCACATGTGACCAAAAAATACCAGTTGGGTGCATGGCAGGACTCAGAAGGGAAGGAGTGATTTTTGGATTTTGCAGCACAGATTCTGGTTGAATGACCCCTGAAGCACCTATACAGTGGAACCCCCCCACAAGTGACCCCATTTTGCAAACTACACCCTTCAGGGAATTCATCAGGGGGTATAGTGTACATTTCAAACCCCCAGGGGTTTAACCAATTTTGATACAACTGAGCTGTGAAAATGAAAAAATAATTTTTTTCATTTTCACAGCCCAGTTGTATCAAAATTGGTGAAACCCCTGGGGGTTTGAAATGTACACTATACCCCTAGATGAATTCCCTGAGGGGTGTAGTTTGCAAAATGGGGTCACTTGTGGGGGGGTTCCTAACTTTTAGCATCTTATGGTGCCTAGAAACCTACATGGTGCCTAAAAAATAATCTCATAAAAAGGAGGCTCCAAAATCAAGTAGGTGCTCCTTCTATTATGAAGCCTGTGGTTTGGTCACCGTGCACACTAGGGCCACATATAGGATATTTATGAAAACAAAAGAATTGGGGGAATCAATTTTTAGTCACATTTCTCTAGTAAAATCTACTGTATTCGTTAGAAAAATGTATTAAAATTGAAACTCTGCAAAAAAAAAGAAATTTTGAAATTTCACCTACACTTTGTTTTAATTCCTGTGAAACACCTAAAGGGTTAACAAACTTCCAAAATGCTGTTTTGAATACTGTGAGGGGTGCAGTTTTTGAAATGGCATCATTTATGGGGGTGTCTCACATACAAGTCCCTCAAAGTCACATCAGAACTGAACTGGTCCCTAAAAAAATCAGTGTTTGAAATTTTCTTGAAAATTTGAGAATTTGCTATTCATATTGTAAGCCTCCTAGTGTCCCAAAAAATTAAAAGGAAGTTGAAATAATGATGTCAACATAAAGTAGACATATGGTCTATGTTAGTTATTCACTATTTTGAGTGGTAAGATTATTTGTCTCACAAGCAGAAAATTTAACATTTTGCAAATCGCAAAATTTTCCATTTTTTTCCGACATTTTGGTATTTTTCACAAAAAAACACAGACTGTATCGACGAAAATTTACCACTAACTTGAAGTACAATGTGTCACGAGAAAACAATCTCAAAATCACTGGGATAAGTAAAAGCAAAAAAAAGTTATCCCCACTTAAGTGAGACATGTCAGATTTGAAAAAAATGGCTCTGTCAGGAACGCAAAAACTAGCTCTGTCAGGAAGGGGTTAAAACCTGTGCAAACTTGTAAATCTAGGTAAGTAAAGGTGCAAACATTGGCCATTTTTTCCCCGTGTGTATGCATGGCGATGATGGGGAGAGAATCGGGAGCGCGCATCAGTGCTCATCGATGGGCTGTACACACTGGCCGGCTTTTGAGCTGAAAGCAGCTCAAATGGCAAATCTGTGCTGCTTTCAACTCAAAAATTGCCCAGTGTGTATAAGCCTTTAGAGATATCGTCTGTGGGGGCATTTTTCAAAAAGTTTGTAGAATAGCTGTGCTCAAAAATAGTGGTGCAATATATGATAAAATAATGATCTTCATTTATACGACCAGAACAAACTTTTTTTATACCACCATGATGTATTGCTCTTGTGACCTGTAGGTTTTTGACAACTTCCCTGTCACAACACACTTAACAGTGAACGCTTTGTCTATTTCCCAATAAGCCTGTTATCATTCTGCTCAATATTTAAGGGACTGTGGAACTTTCAATTTGATTAGTGCATACTAGTGACACTACTGTATAACAGTTTCATTAATGCCCCTTATGTTTACAGTTGTCCCAAGACAAATGATTGCTTAGTAATCAAGTACTGTGTAGCACTTTTTGACCAACTAGAACTTCATTCTTGATACCATTGATCATGGAAGGACATGGAAAATTCTGGCAGTTCAAATACTGTGCTGAGAAAATTTGCTGTACATTGACATATGTACAAACAAGCCCTCAAGTTGTCATGGTCCTTTGTCACCCACTTGCCTGGATAACACATTTTGATATTTCTATGCTCCATTTGCTGCCATTGCTTGATCTCTGAGTCACTCAGACACTCTACCTTCATTCTATTGCTAGATCCCATTCATGAGGTTTCCCTTCTTAGCCACACGTGCAGTGTTCAGCCAATCAGTTCAGTGTACAATATACAGTACTTTACACTTCTGCTAAGAGAGACATGCTGGAAGCAGACAAGAGAATGCATGAGAGGGACATGGCAAAGAGAAGGGAGAATGTCCGTCTGCTGGGAACTGGCTTATAATTTACAATATTCACATAAACATCTTCTAACCTATTCAAATAAACTGAGACATGGGGTGAAATTTAATAGAAAGTGAGAGATTTGGTAAGAAATTTCCAGTGTTTTTAAAGCGGCAATCATTTACACTGCAAAACCAGTTTGATTTTGAAGTGTAAATGATTGCTGCTTAAAAAAAAAAAAAAAAAAAAAAAGATTCTTACCAAATCTCTCACTTTCTGAATCTCTTATCCTATTAAATTTCCCCCAGAGTATCATTCTGCTACTGAAAGACTAAGGGCCTTATTCTAGTTCACTCTTTTTGACAAAATCCTTCTTAGATGGACAAAACCATTTGCACTGCAGGTGGGGCAGATGTTACTTGTGCAGAGAGAATTAGATTTGGGTGGGGTTTTACTTCAAATTGAGATTTATATTGCAGTGTAAAAATAAAGCAGCCAGTATTCACCCTGCACAGAAACAAAATAACTCACCCAAATCTAATTCTCTCTGCACATTTTACATCTGCCCCCTGCAGTGCACGTGGTTTTGTCCAGCTAAGAAGGATTTTGTCAGAAAGAGTGAACTAGAATAAGGCCCTAAGTCCATAAACTAGAAAACTGCAATCAGGGAAGATTTCAAACAAAAAGACTACTTAGAGATATGCGCCATATAAAAGCTATAGTATTTACTTGTTTTACATTTGGAAACCCAGTGCATTCTACATTTGCCAGAAGCCAATGAAAACTAGACAGGGAGAAATCTGGGGTTTACAGATTTGTGCCTAAAAATTTTGTCTGAAACAATGTAATTGAGCAACTGATCTGTTAAGTTATTTTAAAGATGAATATTTCATGCAGCATGTCTCCTTCAACTTAGTCCTACATTTTCTGTAGATACATTTAACACTAAAGTTAATATTAAAGGAGCCTGTGCTGAATTCATTCATTGGAAAGAGGCGTTTTGTCAAACATCAATTCATTACTTCAGCACAGGTACGGACAGGTACGGTCAGGTCCGGTGCAATGTTTTTGGAAAACTTCAGCTTACTGCTACCACCACCCACACACCAATACCGACTTTCCAGAACTTCAAGTGAACATCTGGAGGTGGGATCCTAGAAGTTTACCACCAACCATTTGCATTACTTTCAGCAAGGATGCATCTCTCAGGTCATTATTCATTCTGTGATAGCCAGACTGAGGGGCACTCCCCAGATTTTACAGCCCCCAGGCAGCTGCCTAAAGCTTCCTAATTGTAGAACCAGGGTAGAGTCAATCCTGGGTACTGTTTGTGCACAGTTTGGGTACAGGACAGTTTTTCACCTGGTGGAAGTTGTCTCTTTGGAGCACCTGTTCAAATGTAACTGTAGTAACAACAAGGATTACGACTTAATACAAATGTGCAATAAACCTATAAGTAACCAAGGGGCAGATGTATTAATCCTGGTGAAGAGATAAACTGGAGATAAAGTGGAAGGAGATAAGGCACCAGCCAATCAACTCCCAAACTGTCATATTTCAAACACAGCTGATTGGCTGGTGTGTTATCACCTTCCACTTTATCTCTTCGCCAAGCTTAATACATCTGCCCCCAAGTACTTAATTTAAATCTATGGGGTCGATCCTATTACCTGCAAAGGGTGCGAGGTGCCATTCCAACGCAGTTAAACACTGGTAATGGCACCTGATTTCACACCATTCATGGCGTCAAATTAATTTAAAATTGCTCGCAACCCTATGGAGGTGAGAGCGCTTTTAGGTGAATTCAATCCGCCGTAAAGTGCACCCGGTGCCGTGTTGATTCACACTCGTGAATCATCGAAGATAGACCCCTAGTCTGAGTAGTTGCTGATGAGGTCCCAGAGCAATATAGTTTGAGGACCACTTCTATAGACTAAACACAGGTGCACTTTATTGTAAAGGATCCATGATGTGTACAGTGTCCAGGTAAATCGTAAGATATTTCTTTATACCTATATGCAAATGACTTTCCTTCATCTACAGTAGCTCAAATACTATGTAAGTTACACTTGAAAATCACATAGCATTATACAAAATTCAAGTAAATTACTTTGAAAATACATTCATAAGAGCAATATGATTTATATACTATACTTATCAATGAGAAGTGCTGCTGTGCAAGGACAAAATATGTTTTGCTTAAAGATATTTTTTCTTTCTGTAAAGCATTTGGATAAATTGCACAGATGATAAACTATTCCTCATAACTGTATAGCAACAAGACTAGACACTACCATAGAGTTTAATAGCAACAACACATTTTAGCCATAGTGTGTAATGCTGTGGCTTTCAACCTCCGTCCTAAGGACAGTGCACGTTTTCCAGGTCTCCTCACAGGTGACATAATTAGCTCCACCTGTGATCTTTTAAAATATATCAGTGAATAATGAGTGCACCTGCCGGGTGACCTGGAAAACGTGCACTGTGGGGGTCCTTGAGGACCGAGGTTGCAAACCACTGGTATAATGGAACAGAACCCCTTGTAACCAAATTATCTTAATACATAATAGCAATTACTTAACCATCCAAATGCATGTGAAAGAACGAGCAAATTGTCAGGACTTGTATACAATAGTTGATTTACTTCTATACGAGTACATCTACAGTACTCCCCAAGTAATTATATCACCACTGATATAAGGTCTGCAAAAAGGAAATATAAGTGACAATAAAAACCAGCGATCATTCAATGAGTTAATACCAATAAAATAATAGTGTATTTAAAAAAAAAAAAAAAAAAAACATACCCTTTTGAGCAATAAACAAAGACAGTGTTGCACTTTAGTATAGAAAACAATATAACAATTCAGAAACTAAAAGGCCTGAGCAGATCACACTAGCTTCCATCCAAGGAAAGGGTTAACCATGATCCTTAACAAAGTATCAGTAGCCAGAACGTTTCATACAGCCTGCTATTGGCTTTCCTCCAGCTCTTTAACTTCACCTGCCATAAAATGCGGTCAGAAGATCGATTAAAAACTACAGAGAAAAACTGTCAAATTACCCAAGCAAGAAATCACTAAACAGCACAATACAGAGGGAGGTTCAATGTCATCCTGAGTACAGCATGATCAGCCAGCGGCTGTGATTAATCATTCCAGCATCACGCTACAGCCCATGCTAGGTAACAAGTTCCCCATCATTTAACACCTACCTTTGTGCAGAATGCCTAGGGTGGATACACTAGCTGCTGGCACGGGGGCTCAGAGGCATATTGGAAGTGTTAGAGCCCACTTCAGGTGAACTTCAGCCATTGGAAGCAAGCAACATGTTTAGGAGAACTTTACAGTTCCTCCCCCTTTTGGACAGTTGTTACTGGAGATGAATGAGAGGAGATTGCTGCATGTGTTCTGTGTCAGGGCTTGCAGTTTGCATTAGATCCTGGTTAGTAGTGAGTATCCTGCCCCTCCTGCATGTATTGTACAGCTGCCTGGATGATGCACTCCGGATCTGGTGCAGTGCTGGTGTTAAGTATGAAGGTGTTGTGTCAGGAGTTCTCACTGAAGGTAGGAGGAGGGGAGGACATGGCAGGGTGGGAAGGGTGTGAGTGTCACAGCTCCCCCCTTTCTTGCCAAATATGGGGGCTGGCACCCAGCAGCAAGGAAGACTGAAGACTGCAATGTAAGGGGAAGGATTTCAGATCAGATGCCAAATAACAAGAATGAAAAGACATGAAAGAGAAAATGAATAGGATTATTTGGTGACAAAGTGCTGGTCAATGGCTCAGTCAGTGCTGTTTTCTGTGCTGGAGTCTTGGAGCTTTCCCTGTATTGCATGTACAGTGTAATGCCTCTTGTAAACCTGTGTACCTCCATAGTATTCTACTTTTCTCTTTTTACTGTCTGGTGCTGCTGTGTCTGCCACTACAGTCTGTAATCATGTCACATGCACACCTGTGCTTTATAGCATTATCTACACAGAGAATAAAATAAAGAGTTATTTCCACTACTACAATGTTTGATTTTTCCTTTAAGCAGATGTTTGTGTACAAGTTAGCCTCAAATTCAGCAAAATAGTCTGTGAAATACATGATATATGATAACAGATGCTATATTTATTAATAAGAGTGAATTTAAATATGTAAATGAAAGCACTGGTTTAACGTTAAGCATACGACTGATGACAAACTAGAGATGAAGGCATTTCCTGCATTATGTTTGGAAGATGAATTGCTGGACCCCTACTTCTGTTTTCAGCATTTTTCAAATCGTAAAAATAACTGTTTTCTGAAAAATAACTTGAATCCTTGAACCATTGAGGTTTGTGCTGTAACTTTGAATATTTGGACTCTTTCACTATTTCATGCATTTATTCTGGTGTGCCTGAAGCATTCAGCATATATTACACACACTTCTCGTTACAGAGGGGCTGCAGGGACAATATGAAATGGACCTATTTGTTATGCTGTCCAGTGGCACCTTAAATAACCCTATATGCATCTCTTGCTCAAGTTTTATATTATTCATTAGCAATGACACACTGAGTAATTATTTTATATATATTAAGTCGTAGGATCACTTATTTAGACTTTTGCTGCATGAAAGTTTTGATTTCTTTTTAAAATTAATTCTCTAGGGAATACAGTGGATTTATTTAAAAAAAAAAAAAAGCTCTAAGATCACTTCGTTATACCTTGGGCCTGGTTCGCTAGGTTGCGTGTAATCACAGACTAGCAAACCGGTAAATACCACCAAACCACCCCACCCCTCCGCCACACAAATCCCCTCGGTAGCATGCAAGGGGATGTGTGCACTTGCCTTTCTCCTTGCATGCGGCCGCATGCCCTAAGAATCATTTGATGGTCGCTCACCGTTTATGCCCACATAAATTATGCCCATTATGACATATTATGCCCACAGATCGCAGAATTCGGGGCGGCGCTGCCATCATGTGACATCAGCCTCCCGCCCCAAGCAGGCATTCTCACGCCTGCATCTGCAGCAGAAGGCACAGCCTTTTTATGTGGATGCCCATAAAATGCTGGGCGTTCGCTTGCTGCCACCCCCTTCCTGTCCCCTTCCCTCCCCTCCTGGAGTGAATGACTCAGAGATGGTGAAACTCGTGAAGCTGTTTGCTCCCGGGGTTTCCGCATGTGCATATTTGTGCATGCACAAACCCCAAACATCGGGGACGAATTCAGGCCCTAATGAATGTGTCTGAATTGGCCCTCTTATACGCTCCCTTTGGCTTGGGGTTTGAACTTTCAAATAATTTTACTGTGAATAATAATTAGAAAAAAATACTCAGAAAATACGTATAATGATTTTTCAGCTTTTTTTTCTAGCATGTGCACAAAATAAAGCTATTAATAATGATCCTTTCCTTGTTTAACAGTTGGTCCAGTTGTTGGCAAAAAATAATGTACAGTACCTGATGTGATAATGTCAAACCCTGTATAATTATCCATGACTCATTTAATTGCTCCCTCCATTCTTTTTTGCTAATACAGTAGTGCACTAGTTTTTGGAATCCCGCTCTTTGGTCTTCCTCTAACTTGTTAGCTTGTATTAGGGTATATGGTCACCAGGTCGACCACAGGAAGGTCGACAGGCCTAAAGTCGAAACCCTCAAAAGGTCAACATGACTTTAGGTTGACACAATCATTAAGTTGACATGGGTTTTTCACTTTTTATTGGTAGACATGTGCCGACAGGCGGTATTTCCTTGCCAACCATCATGTGATGTCAGGCGCACTCCCCGAGCAGGCATCGACACACATGTGTTGCCCATAAAATGCTGGGCATTCCCCTGCTGCCAACCCCTGCCTACCCCTGGCCCTCCCTGTCTGGAGCGAATGGCTCGGCAAGACGATGAAGCTCCCAAACATCGGGGAAGGGCCCAAATTCAGACCTCAGCAAACTGGTCTCAATGGGCCCCTCTGTCCCACTTTGGCCCTAATTCACGACTTATCGCATGTGCGGCATATTGTCAGGCATTGTGGTGTGTGGTATAATGTGTCAGGGGCATTATGGTGTGTGGCATAATGTGTAAGGGGCACTTTTCAGTTATATAGTCCACAAAGAGAGGGGCACTCACCAGAGCCAGTGGTAAATTAGAATTTTAATGGTTAAAAGTCTCCATACTGCATCATACTCCATCAGGTGGCCCTGATCCTGTGGATATTCCCTGTTGTCTTTTCTTTGAATTTGGTGACCACCTTACTTTGCTGCTGGACTTGACAGACTCCTTGACAAAGGTCACGGTTAGTGACCGAAACGTTGGAGCATATAGCTCAGGATTATGCTGCTCATTATTGCGGCTGGTTTTTGATTTATCAGAAGTTTTTTCCTGATCTTTATTTATTTATTTAGTGGAGAGTGCTTTTGTCTCACCTCACAGTGGGCCTTATTTTGGTTCATTCTTTCTGACAAAATCCTTCTTAGATGGGCAAAACCATGTGCACTGCAGGTGGGGCAGATGTAACATGTGCAGATAGAATTAGATTTGGGTGGGGTTTTACTTCAAAGTGAGATCTATATTGCAGTGTAAAAATAAAGCAGTCAGTATTTTCCCTGCACAGAAACAAAATTACTCACCCAAATCTAATTCTCTCTGCACAAGTTACATCTGCCCCCCTGCAGTGCACATGGTTTTGTCCATCTAAGAAGGATTTTGTCAGAAAGAATGAACCAAAATAAGGCCCAGTGAGACTTTTTTTGTCTGTACATTTTGGTTACAGGCTAAGAACCTGTATTCCATTAAGGCACCCCACCCATTGTCTTTTTGATGCAAGTGCGAGTGCAGGCTTTGTGGATCTGTGTATATATATATATATATATATATATATATATATATATATATATATATATATATATATATATATATATATATATATATATATATATATATATGTGTATATATATATATATATATATATATATATATATATATATATACATATATATATATATATATATATATGTGTGTGTAGAAGCAGGTAAACGGCACTCCAGATTAGTACAATGATGCAGCGGTGCCTTCCAGGATTAGATATAGCACAGAACACCCACCATGTATCCCCACAGGGGATCTATATATCTATATCTTTTTTTTTTTATTATTAAGTAACCATAAAGATACAATAGGTGTGTTTGTTCTGAAATTTGTTATGATACTGCATATTATTATGAAACAAATATGTAATAAATATGTGTGCTTATACATAACACTACAACAAAGAAAAATTAAAATTTGTTTCCTTACTACTTTGATGTCAAGAAAAATATTGGTATGGCACATTACTTTAGATCGACCACATTACTTTAGATCGAGAGTCAGTATGTCGGTACTAAACTGTTAATATGTTCATTGTTTACAGGGTCATTTGGTCTCCATTTAAAAGGTATACATCTGAAAAGGTCCAGATATTCATACTGTTGTAACTGAAAAGGTCAGAACAGGTTTTTTAAATGGAATTTTCTATGATTAATCATGTAAAAGCCAAAATAGGAGAATTGTGTACGTACTGGTCTTGGTTCACTAGGCATACTTCAGGCAGGGTGCATCTCTTCGCTCCAGCTGCATTATTATTGGTTAATCAAAAAGTTGAAATAAAAAAAAAAAAAAAAACATTATCTGTGTGGACCATTGTCATGTTGACCATTTGAAGCTGTCGATCTTTTGAACATGTGGAACCTTAAGCACTGTCAACTCTTACATGCCCTTGAACATGTGGAACCTTAAGCACTGTCAACTCTTACATGCCAAACTTTAGCCCATATTGACATTTTGTACCTGTCCACCCAATGCATGTTGATCATATGAGGTTGACCTATTGACTGTCAATCTATCATCTGGATACCAAGAAGCAAGTAAATGTATTCAGAACATTTTTAATAGCTCCAGTTTTTGTATGATATTTTCTTGATACAACATAAATAACAGTTGTTTCATTTCAATTAATAGCAAATAAACACAAAACGAAACAACATACAGCAACCAAAATAACTAATATAATGTTTTGGGGGGTGGGATTCCGCGCTCGAGGTCTTGTGAGTAAGTAGATGGGTGTATTGATATTGTTGGTATTATTACTAGTTGTAACTGAATCTGTAAGGAGTTGTTCTAAAATGTGTGTATCAAAGACACTCTGGACAATGTCTAATTGAATATAAAATATATAAATGATGCTTAGTCGACAGCTATACCATGAAAATAGATGTATTTATTCTTAGAACATATTGTGAACAATAATAATTGCAGGATTTGATCAAATCAATTTGGGCATATATGACAATGTAACATACTTTCCTCTACCTCCCCATGGCAGCATACTTCTGGGTTTCCGCCCCCTTGGGTAGATATCTGAAAGGAACAAAAAAGACACTGCCCCCTATATAAGGGACCGCCCCCTAGGCTCTGTGTCTTTTTTTCCTTTCAGGGTAGATGGATGGCTTACCCTGTGTAGATCATGAGAGCTGGTTCCTCTGCCCAGTGCAGCTGAGAACTTAGCGTACTGTTTTGGGGACCCCCGCTGCCGAGAGTGGAATGGGACGTCCGTCTGCTGTGGGACTCTGCCGCCCAGTGCGGCTAGAGTACATGATGTGCCCGGTGAAATGTCCGGCGTCTGGTGCGACAGGCTGAAGCCGGAACGCGCGGCGTGGACGCAGGGCGCGGCATCTGGCGGCGCCCGGTAACGGAGGTGGCGTCTGACGTCACAAGGAGCGCGTATGCCGGGCACAAGGTTTAAACCAGTCTGCAAACCCTCGAGGTTGCTGCAGACGTATCCTTCATACCAGCAGACAAGGTAAGGCCCTATGGAAGCAGCAGCTAGGGCAATGGCTAATATTTGTTTGAGCTTATGGAGTGTTTTTTCTAACAGAGCTCAGCATATTGTACAAGTGGTATTATGGAGGAAGACAGGAAGCAGCCTGCAGAAGCAGGGTAAGCCAGGAATAGATGGTAGCATTGGTGTGTTGGGCTGCTTATTTTTTGGACCATACTTTTTAGTGATTTTGGTGTTTGGCTTATGTAGGTCAGGACCCAGTAAAGAGAAAATGGAAGTGAAAGCCAAATATAAAAGATTGCATACAGCAAAATGTGTTTTGTGCAAGAAGAACCTGCCGGAGAAATTGTCAGGTTCTACCTGTAACAAGTGTAAGGGGGTACAACAGATGGGATTACCCCAGATGACAGAGCTGGTCTCATTATTAAAGACGGCGTTGGCAGATACTTTCGTGGCTAAAAAGGACTGTACTAAGGCTTCTGGTAAAAGGAGCAGAGTAGTGCTCTCCGATTCAGATGACTCAGAGGCAGGTCCTGCAGTCAGAGCGGAGGAAGAGGCAGAAGAGGGAGAAGTATTTCAAGAAAAGGAAGAAATAGACTTCAACCCAGATCTGCTGGAAAATCTGTTATGCCTTATTAATAAGTCCCTTAACCCCTTCCTGACAGAGCCAGTTTTTGCGTTCCTGACAGAGCCATTTTTTTCAAATCTGACATGTTTCACTTAAGTGGGGATAACTTTTTTTTGCTTTTACTTATCCCAGTGATTTTGAGATTGTTTTCTCGTGACACATTGTACTTCAAGTTAGTGGTAAATTTGGGTCGATACAGTCTGTGTTTTTTTGTGAAAAATACCAAAATGTCGTAAATAAAAGGGAAAATTTTGCAATTTGCAAAATGTCACATTTTCTGCTTGTGAGATAAATAAACATACCACTCAAAATAGTTAATAACTAACAAAGACCATATGTCTACTTTATGTTGCAATCATTATTTCAACCTCCTTTTCATTTTTTTGGACACTAGGAGGCTTCAAATATGAATAGCAAATTCTCAAATTTTCAAGAAAATTTCAAACTCTGATTTTTTTAGGGACCAGGTCAGTTATGATGTGACTTTGAGTGACTTGTATGTGAGACACCCCCATAAATGATGCCATTTCAAAAACTGCACCCCTCACAGTATTCAAAACAGCATTTTGGAAGTTTGTTAACCCTTTAGGTGTTTCACAGGAATTAAAAGAAAGTGTAGGTGAAATTTCAAAATTTCATTTTTTTTGCAGATTTGCAATTTTAATACATTTTTCTAAGGAACACAGTAGATTTTACTAGAGAAATGTGACTAAAAATTGATTCCCCCAATTCTTTGGTTTTCATAAATATCCTATATGTGGCCCTAGTGTGCACGGTGACCAAACCACAGGCTTCATAATAGAAGGAGCACCTACTTGATTTTGGAGCCTCCTTTTTATGAGATTATTTTTTAGGCACAATGTAGGTTTCTAGGCACCATAAGATGCTAAAAGTTAGGTACCCCCCCCACAAGTGACCCCATTTTGCAAACTACACCCTTCAGGGAATTCATCTAGGGGTATAGTGTACATTTCAAACCCCCAGGGGTTTCACCAATTGTGGTACAACTGGGCAGTGAAAATGAAAAAAATAAATTTTTCATTTTCACAGCTCAGTTGTATCAAAATTGGTGAAACCCCGGGGGGTTTGAAATGTACACTATACCCCTAGATGAATTCCCTGAAGGGTGTAGTTTGCAAAATGGGGTCACTTGTGGGGGGGTTCCACTGTATGGGTGTTTCGGGGGTCATTCAACCAGAATCTGTGCTGCAAAATCCAAAAATCACTCCTTCCCTTCTGAGTCCTGCCATGCACCCAACTGGTATTTTTTGGTCACACATGAGGCATTGCCGTACTCGGGAGAAATTGGGGCACAGATTTTGGGGTGCTTTGTCTCCTTCATTCCTTGTGAAAATGAAAAATTTTGAGCCAGATCTGCATTTTTGTGTAAAAAAATGTAATTTTTTACAGAGTGACCCCATTTTTTACAAGTGACCCCATTTTAGTCACCAGCTTTGGGAGTGGGGCTGGCGCTGCGGCTGGCGGGGGGGGGTGGGAGGGGTGCTGGCGCTGCGGCAGCCGGGTGGGTGGGAGGGAGGGGGGCTGCCGGGTGGGAGGGGGGGGGGCTGGCGATCGGTGGTAATCGGTGCGGTATATACACACACACACACACATATATATATATATATATATATATGTGTGTGTGTGTATATATATATATATATATATATATATACACATATATATACACACACATATATATAGATCTTATAGATCTATTTGGTGTATGTCTTCAGTGTACTAAACACACATTTAATAGTACTTTTAGGTAACTTACTAAATACGCCCACAGGAAGTGACGACCGCGGGTCCTCCCTATATAAACTGAGCCAGTCTGTCATGGCTGCTATCGGCAGTGGATGACAGACAGGCGCTCCTTCATTTTATTACAAAAGGTATTTGATCTCTCTATGTACTTTCTCCATATTGGATATGGCTTGTAATGAATGGTTCCACTGGCAGCCAAGCCTTGGAACTAAAGCAAATATGTTTATGTTGTAGTTTGGCTGTAAGCTGTTGCATTATGTGTTTTAATATATGTAGGATTGTTACCACCTAGTGATACATCTTAATGATGGTGCATCGATAATCATGGTGTATTCACATGCCACCCGGTTACACACTTAATTGAGGGTGGAGTAACAATCTGTCTGTAAAGATTATCAGTCTGTGTGCACTTATGGTGTCTGCCTGATATCACAAACTGTACAATGTATCGTTTTCTTAACCTTGATTATATATATTATGTTACGATATTGATACTCCCTCACACCCTCCATACTTGTAGGTGTTTGGGAGAATATCGCTTTCTGTTTCTGCCGGAGAATTTGACTTTTTTATATTGGGTATGTAAAATTTGTTCATATTATATAGCCATACACGTGCACGTCCTTTTCCCTGTAATATCATACCCTCCTTTTGATGTCAGTGCATACCACATTTTTTCAGATGCTGTGTATACAGCACATCTAAACAGGATCCAACGAGGATCCCCCCTCTACTTGCGGATTTTGGTAAAGATACTAGTATATGCCAACTGGGCATCAAGTGTTCTGATCCACTTAGTGGTATGTACCGCCATATATTTATATACTTGTTTACCCTCCCCCTCCTTGCCACATTATATCCTCTTCTTTATATTGGTATATACCATCTTTTCAGATGCTGCCTATCAAGCACATCTAAATAAGATCCAACGGAGATCCCTCTACTTATTGCTTTTGAAAAAGACACTAGTAGATGCGAATCACGCATCCAGTATTCTGATCTACACTGTGGTATGTACATTAGAAATTATTTCCTTTGATCCACTGACGGCCACCAATACAGTAGCTAACTTGATCTCCTCCATTTCTGCTCCCACCACCTAGAACTATTGCCCCTGAGGAAGTCACTTGTTGACGAAACGCGTTGGGTGTTTTTTTGTCCTTTTGAAAATCAATACAAGATACTTCTGTCATACGAAACCAATGAACTGCAAGATAAAGTCTTTTATCCATTGTTTTTATGTAATTTTGTATTAAAACTATTGTTTTACAACATGACTCTGTAACATTGCAGTGATTGTGGTGGTGGAAAATATACATCTGTGGCGCACTCTTTTTCTGCTTTTTCCATTTCTCTTTCTTTCCTCCACTAACAGGGAGGACAAATTGAGTTGCTGCCTTATCTTATAGGTATTAGCGCATTGAAGGGGTACCCCATTTTTTTCTACACACATATATATATATATATATATATATATATATATATGTGTGTGTATATATATATATATATATATATATATATATATATATATATATATATATATATATATATATATATATATATATATATATATAAATATATTTTTTCAGTTCATATAATTAATTTTTTACTTTTTCTGCAGCTTGATGCTGCTGCTGCTGCTGCGGGGGGGGGGGGGGGGGGAGGAGGGCAGCGCTGCGTGCGCTCCAGACGCTCCGGGGGAGCCGGGGGTGCTGCTGCTGCTGCCGGGTGAGTGCCCGGCGGGTTCGAGGGGGGGGCTGCACATCGGTGGTGATCGGTGCTGTCAAGTACGAGCGGCTTAGCCGCCGGTAACACAGGAAACACTGTGAATGGCTGTTCAGATTTGAACAGCCAATCACAGCGATCGCCGACCGGGGGGGGCACCCCTGCCCCCCCTGGGCGGCGAGGGGGGATGTCTGCTGTCAGGGACAGCAGACATCACCTAACTGTCACTGCGTCTCTAGACGCAGTGACAGTTAGAAGTCATGACGTACATGTACGTCAAATGTCGGGAAGTACTTCCCGACCATGACGTACATGTACGTCAAATGTCGGGAAGGGGTTAATATTGAAGATACCCAGGAAGAAGGGAAACTTCAAGATTTACTGTTTAAGGATAAAAAGAAAAAAGTGAAGCATTTTCCATTATCAAAAACATTGAAAGAAGTAGTGGAGGAAGAATGGCTTCACCCTGATAAAAAAGTACCTGTACCAATAAGAGTACAAAAGATATACCCGTTTGACCCTGAGGAGGTTAAAACATGGGAGGAGCCACCGAAGGTGGACGCGGCGATTGCCCGCATATCAAGGAAGACAACACTCCCGCTAGAGGATGCTAATGTATTTAAAGACTCTATGGAGCGGAAAATAGAGATGAACTTGAGAAAGCAGCATGTGACTGCAGGCGCTGCGATAAAAACATCCTCAGCCATGGCTATTACATCAAGGGTACTCAGGTCCTGGGTCCAGGACCTTGAGTATGATATGCTAGATGGAATTAAAAGGGCGGAACTTATGAAAATGGTGCAGAACATTCAGATGGCAGTAGAGTTCCTTTGCGATGCCTCTCTAGATGGAGTACGGCTGGCGGCGAGGTCTAGCGCAAATAACACAGTGACAAGGAGAGCGCTCTGGCTGAAGCCATGGGCAGCAGATAATCAATCAAAGAATAAGTTGTTGTCTATACCCTTCCAAGGCAAGTACCTGTTTAGTCAGCAATTGGACGAAATTATTACAAACATATCAGGCGGTAAGTCCGTATGGCTACCCCAAGATAAGACTGCAAGGAGAGGACAGTTTAATAAAAACTTCCGATATTCAACAGCAGATTATAAGGAAGCGAAGACGTATAGACCGGGTCGTAGCTTTAGGAGGCCCTGGTTCGGAAATAGAAATACTTTTCGTGGTCAAAGGGGCAGAGAAGGCCGATTTGCCTTCCGTCAGACACAATGACGCCAGGGACAGGGTTGGCGGCAGACTGATGTATTACAAACAGGTCTGGTGCCAATCGACCCAGGACAGGTGGGTACTAGAAGTCGTCTCTTCAGGCTACAAAATAGAGTTTATCAAGCTGCCGGGAGATTGGATGGAAGAATCACCTGTCCCAAGCAACTGGGAAGAAAGATCAGCGTTACTAAGCAGTCTACAGGTCATGATGGACCAAGGTGTGGTAAGAAGAGTACCAAAACAACAAGAAAACCAGGGGTGGCACTCGAGGTTTTTTGTGGTAAAAAAACC
The DNA here is from genome assembly GCF_055691185.1 of Crinia signifera. NCBI lineage: Eukaryota > Metazoa > Chordata > Amphibia > Anura > Myobatrachidae > Crinia > Crinia signifera. The sequence continues at coordinate 98,036,659 of NC_139217.1, forward strand.
ATCAGGGGGGTTCAGGATGATACTGGACCTGAGAAGGTTGAATACTTTTGTCCACACAAAAAAATTCAAAATGGAATCGATCAGAAACATTCTTCCAGATATAGAAAAAGGAGCCTATTTGACAACAATAGACTTAAAAGATGCATACCTGCATATTCCAATATTCTTAGGACACCAAAAATACTTGAGATTCAGGCTAAGAGGAAAAACTTATCAGTTCATGTCTCTGCCGTTTGGCCTATCAACTTCGCCCAGAACCTTCACAAAGGTATTAGTAGTGCTGGTAGCCAATTTAAGAATACAGGGGGTGTCGATATGGCCGTATCTGGACGATCTTCTCATCATGGCACGGTCAGAAGTACAGGCAGTTCAGCATACGAGGTTAGTACTGGAGTACCTCAAAGAACATGGCTGGCTGATAAACTATCAAAAAGGTCATCTCGAACCGTCACAAAAAGTTAAATATTTGGGAATGGTCTTGGATACGCAGTCTATGCGTGTGAGACTGACAGAAGACAGACGTCAAAGACTGATCAAAGAAGTAAGAAACATGTTAAAGGAGAACGTAAGTCATACAGAGGAGTGTATGCGAGTGCTGGGACTTATGTCGGCAGCAATAGAAGCTATACCATGGGCAAGGTTCCACATGCGGGCACTACAAGGATGCTTTCTGGAACAATGGGATGGAGACGAAAAAAGCAAGAAACAGAAAATTTTCTTGTCAAAAGAAGCAAAAGTAGACCTCAGATGGTGGAACAACATGGAGATATTAAGTCGTGGGAAGTCGTTTGCAACTCAGACACAAATTATGGTGACCACGGATGCCAGCAAGAAAGGCTGGGGGGGCCGTGTGCGTACAATGGACAGCACAAGGAGAATGGAATATGGAAGCAATCCAGAGCCATTCCAATATAAGAGAGATGAGGGCGGTTGTGATGGCATGCAAAAAATTTCAAAAAGTACTTATAAACAGGGAGGTGGTGATAAGATCGGACAATCAGTCTGTGGTGACATACTTGAACAAACAGGGGGGAACAAGGAGCAAAGCCCTGATGATGGAGGCAGCAAAGGTACTGCAGTGGGCGGAGAGACATGTGGTAAACCTCAAGGCTGTCTTTATTGCAGGGAAGGAGAATCGGTTAGCCGATACTCTAAGCAGAAGCACGGTAGCCCCAGGAGAATGGGAGCTGTCGCCAGAGGTGTTCGCGACGATTGTGAGGAAATGGGGCCTTCCACAAGTGGACTTAATGGCGACAGAGAAGAATGCGAAGGTGCCTTGTTACATCTCCAGGCATTGGGAACCAGGATCGTGGAAGATGGATGCCCTGACGGAAAGTTGGGAGGTGGAACTAGCATACGTCTTTCCACCATTTCCGGTCATTCACCGGTTGCTCAACAAGATAAGCAGAGAGAGATCCAGGGTGATTGCGATTCTGCCCTACTGGCCAAGGAGATCGTGGTTTGCGAAACTAACTCAAATGGCGATAGAAGAACCATGAATGCTGCCAGATTGCAAGGATCTAATACAGCAGGGCCGGTATTACCAAAGACAACCAGAAAACTGGAAGCTAACGGCTTGGTTGCTGAAACCAGGACGTTGAAAAGAAAAGGTTTTTCGGAAAAAGTAGTAAATACACTTTTAAAAGCAAGAAAATATTCAACGTCTAGCGCATATTACAGAACGTGGAGGAAGTATGTACACTTCTGCAGATCAGGGAGCAAGGACGAGAGGAAAATAAATACAATTCTGGAGTTCTTACAAGCAGGATTGGAGAAGAACCTGTCAGCTAGCTCCCTGAGGGTGCAGATATCAGCGCTAAGTGCTATCCTGGATATGAAAATTGCGGACAACAGATATATTCAAAGGTTTGTGCAGGCGATTAAGAGAATCAGGCCGGTGTTTCATAACCCGCTGGCACCATGGGACCTTAATATGGTCTTAAACGTGTTGACAGAGGCACCGTTTGAACCCTTAGAGGAGGTATCTTTAAAATTTCTTACTATCAAGGTAGTTTTCTTGGTAGCAATTACCTCGGCGAGGAGGGTCTCAGAATTGCAGGCGTTATGGGTGGAAGAGCCCTTCCTCAACTTTTTTGAAGATAGAGCAGTGTTGATGACAAACCCTCACTTTCTGCCAAAGGTTGTTTCAAAATTTCATATGAACCAGGAGATAATATTATAGTCCTTCTGCAAGAATCCGACAAATTCCAAAGAGGCAAGGTTGCATAATTTGGACGTAAGCAGGGCGTTAAATATATATATAAAAAGATCAGAGTCCTGGAGGAAGTCGAAGAAACTGTTTGTACTTACAGAAGGAATAAAAAAGGGGTTAGGAGCAACAAAAATAACTATATCCAGATGGATAAGAACATGTATATGTGAAGCGTATAAGATTAGAAAATTAGATCCTCCGGTGGGGCTAAAAGCCCACTCGACGAGAGCATTGGCAGCGTCGTGGGCAGAAAAAGGAGCAGCGTCACTGGAAGAAGTGTGTAAGGCAGCATGCTGGTCCTCGTCACACACGTTCACCAAACACTATAGGGTGGATGTGGCGGCTACTGAAGACGCGAAACTAGGAAGAAGAATTCTTAGTGCAGTAATTTAAAAAAAAAAAGAGCTAGCCATAAAGAAGAAGACGGAGCCATACTGTAGATACAGTGAATGAACCAGTATCCTTTTCATTTGTTGTTGATTATACCCGCCCAGTGGAGTGAACTGCTAGGGTAGACCCATAAGTATGCTGCCATGGGGAGGTAGAGGAAAGTACAGATTATTACCTGTTAATAGGCTTTCCTCTTCTCCACCATGGCAGCCGTTTTCCCAGCCCTGAATTAAAGGGTTGAGTGTGTTATTTAATATTGTTATGTGTATTGTTTAAGCTTGTAAAATGAAAGACACAGAGCCTAGGGGGGCGGTCCCTTATATAGTGTCTTTTTTGTTCCTTTCAGATATCTACACAAGGGGGCTGAAACCCAGAAGTATGCTGCCATGGTGGAGTAGAGGAAAGCCTATTAACAGGTAATAATCTGTACTTTTTTCCCTATCTAAAATAGTGGCCAATTCATGAGATTTCTGACTTTTTGCTTGTCACGTGCACTCCTCTTTTGGGACAGGACTTGTCACTGTCAACAGTAATCAGCAATCATGAAAGTGTTCCACCTACCCTGATATCTTTGTTTCTTTGCTGGAATCTTTATGTGGAACTACACACCATGCTCCCTCACTAACTGCACCCCAGTTATCAGGGAAGAAGATCAGATAAATGTGGATTCTGAGTGACATGTTGCAGCCTAATTAATGGTGCTTTTCTAGAAGGTTGTTCACAATCTCAACATAGTTTTCAGCTCTTCTGTTACCAAAGAAGCCACACACATTACCGTTAAAGGCTTCCAAAGCTGCCATCTCATTAACCTGGAAGACTTGGTTGAAGGTTTTCATGCTTAAAAGTTCATAAAATTGCAGAACCACAAAGGTTCTTTGAATTCATGGAACTTTAGCATCGCTTTCTGGAAAATGTCCTCTCATACTGTATACTAGAACGCTTCTCCATCATTGTTTATTCTCCTTAAACAGTTCTACATACATTTGAGTTTGATTCTCAGAACATTGGGTACACAATGCCAAGGTCAACAGTCACTAGGTCAACCACTAATGGTCGACAGTGACTAGGTCGACACCTTGAAATGGTCAACATACCCAATTGAAAAAAAAGGTGATTTTTCATACTTTACTATCCAAATGGTCATAGAGTGGGAATATAATAGTGTGCTGAGCACAGCGAGACACTGTGAGTAAAGCATGGTGAGCGCAATGAGCCATCTGAGGGGATGGACACTTATACAGTGTCCATGTCAACATAGACACCAAAGAAAAGTGAAAAACTCACATCGACATTATTCATGTCGACCATAAGCTTATTTCGACTTTTTGGCAATGTCAACCTTGGGTATGTTGACCACTTCATGGTGTCGACCTAGTCACTGTCGACCATTAGTGGTCAACCTAGTGACTGTCAACCTAGACATTGTCTACAATTTATACCGTAACTGAAGCAAATATGAGGTGCCCAGGATTTGTCCTGTTTCCTTACTTTGACACCAAAATAATTATAGTTTGTATTAAAAAATGAAGTATTTGGTGTTTGCGGCTAAACTTGTAGCCAGCTATATGGAGACAATAGACGAAATATGGTCTCCAATGACTTAGTAGTCATGTTTTAAGGTTTCCAAAGTATATCTTCTACACATACCAAATTTCACAAAATAGACCTACAGTACATAATTAAAAGTGGCTATATCCTGGAAACAAGAGCTGACAGATTTAAATGTAAATTGTTCTTCACATGCTGAAATGAATAAGAAATAACTATTTTAACAGCTGAAATGTTATCACTGGTTTTAGGCTTTCATGACTTTCTGGAAGATCCTGGCCCACACAACCAATTCTAACTACCAGAATCTGTCAGAAGGTCCTGGCTGCTTAAAACTAGTTAATGTACTGTAGGTCCAATTCTGTAGGCAGCATGTGGACACTGATTTTAAAAAAAAAGGTCGGGGGTAAATACCTGGACATGTAGACTCCTGTCCGATCCTCTAAGAGTGAACTAACTTTACGAAGAGAAATAAAGAAGTGATCAGTCTCAGCCACTGAAAGAGCCCAAAGCCGAATGTTGCCAAGTGAGGATAACACAGCTTACCTGAGTAGAGGTCCAGTGGCAGAGCTCAGCAACCAGAAGTAAAGATTGGCAGAAGTCTGGATAAAGGTCTCCAGCCCATGTGAGGCAAAGGCAGTTCTATGGCAGCGCATAACCAGTGGGAGTCATTGGACAGACGTTGGAAAGGTACTGAAGGCATGCTTAGTGGAGGATGCCCAACTCTCTGGTGCCCTTAGAAGAGGGGTAGTGACATCTAAGCCTAGGAGGACCAAATTCCTGGGGCTCTGGGAACATACAAAGTGAGAAGAGCTGAATTGCAAATTGATTGGCATAATACAAGTGATCATCCTACTTATGGGCATTGTGTATCATAAATGCCTCCATGTGAATGCACCTACAGAAATGGGTTACTAAAAATCTAAATTGGCATAAATTAATTTCACTGCAAAAGTTTACAAATTACTAGTTATTTCATTCTCCTGGAGACAGCACTATAGAGTCAACAGTTTACTATAAATAGAAATGCAAAAAATCTGGCCCCATAGATAAAAGATTTACAAAGGAACCAATGTTTGTTCTGTTAACAAATGTAACATTATATTTCTTTACGGCAGGCATGTCCAGGGCCGGACCCACCACTAGGCAGCTTTAGGCATTTGCCTAGGGCGCCGGCCACTGGAGGGCGGTAGTGAGCAGTAGAAACAGCAGCAGCAACAGAGCTCCCGCCGGCACATGAGGAGAGCGAGAAGAAAGCAGCTAGGACTGGAGCAGGTGAGTGAGCCATACCCCCACCCCTGGATAGCCCCCGCACTCCACTGACCCACCTGGAGCCTGGCCGGAGCTGCGGATGTTATCGCCGCATCTGTAACCGGCAACATCCCCCCCGAGCGAAGTGGCGGCCGCATCTGTAATCGCTGCTCCCTCAACTACCCCTGGAGCCCCCCCGCCTAGGGCACTCCGGTGCCTTGCACCGGCCCTGGACATGTCCAAACTATGGCCCTCCAGCTGTTGTGAATCTACACATCCCAGCATACCTTGTCATATTTTTAGCATTCCCTAATAGTAAAACTGTAGCAAGGCATGATGGGACTTGTAGTTTCACAACAGCTGGAGGGCCATTGTTTGAAAATGCCTGCTTTAGGGAATACCATATTATTTGCAGATGCCAATATCATTCATTAATTGGTTAACTGTAGGTGTGATAGAAAATTGTGAGTAGAAGGAAAAATTGTAGGAGCAGGGTAACCGTTAAATAGTCTCTAAAATAGAAGAAATTCAATCCACTCCCATATCAGCAGGATTTTGAAAGATAATATTGTACAGAGATAAAATATAAATGGTTAAATGCTATTTTGAGTGTAGCAAATCTGTTATAAATGCATTATTATTATTATAATAGTTATTTGAATATGCTATTATGATATAACCTTATGCTACCTAATGCTTCATTTTTGTCTATCACTATTCATGTATATGTTGGAAAATATGATTCAATAAAGTAATTGTTTTCTTGACAGTTTATCTGGCTTTTAGATGTGCAAAAATCGCAGTTTATCGAGCAACAGAGAGGCCGGCCCGCCGAATATGCCCCCCCCCCCATCCGCCACTGTTTCCCCTCACAACTATGCAAGGGGATTTGTAACGTAGACACATCCCCTTGCATGCCGCCCTTGCAGATTGGATCATCATGTGATGTCAGCTGCTCGCCCCTGGCAGGCATTGGCCCACCCGCATATCCATGGCAATGACCAGCATTTTAATAGGGACGCCCATCAAATTCTGAGCGTTACCATGGCCAGTGCCGCTATCGCCCCATCCCTCCCTCCCTGCTGTGAATGGTCCGGCGAGTGAGTATGCGCAAACCCCGACCATCGGTGCAGGGGCCAAATTCAGATAACTACCTGTGATCCAGAATTGGCCCCAGTATGTATGGCTTGCGCTAATGAGCAATGCATTTTGTAATGTATGCACAAATAAAGAGGCAGATGAAATAAGCCTGCTAAAGGGATAAAGTGGTGATAAAGTGGAAGGTGATAATGCACCAGCTAATCAACTCCTACTGTAAGTGTCAAACTTGGCTGGGGAGTTATCGCCTTCTGCTTTATCACCTCTTTATCACTTTACCAGGCTTAATACATCTGCCCCAAAATCACTACCTCCTACATGCAAATATATTGGCTGGTCCATCTCGGAGGGAACAGCAAAATGGGAACCAGGTACAGTATGTGGAGCAGTCAAGTGTGAGATGTGGGGTTGTGTCTCCATGATCACATCATCCTGAGCATGCCTCTCCTATACAATTCCAGGATTTTATGGTGGAGTCAGTGCTACTGTATAATGATGTAATTCACCACAAGTGCCTTTAAATCACCCAGACTGCCCATTTCATGAAGGAACTGGGTGGCGCCAGGTAACAATGGTCAGGCTTATGTAATACCTTATGCTATTGCAAGAATCCATTTAACCATCCCACAGAACCTTTGATACACACCCACAACAGTTCCATGACACTCCCACAAATCAGGGTGTTTAAACTCAAATTGCCATATTTCAGGTCAGGAGTAGCTTAGAATAGGAAAGACATACATAAAATGCCTACAGTTTTTTCTGCACATGCATTGCATGCGTCTGTTCAGAAAATGCCCACCTGAATCGGATTTACTCGATGCCCAAGAAAAAGCCCATAAGGCTATTCATCTAAATTTATAAACCTAGTGCTATAGTAACAATATATGTACATTATGACCAACATAGGTGCAAAGACCTTATTAATTCTCCATAGAATAGGTTTATCTTTATAGCATGTGCAGGTCATTCAAATCTAATTTCTCAGACAATACCAAATATAACTGAAACCATTTGCTAAGATACATATTGGAGTAAAAAAAAACAGATTGATATGAAACATAGTAATCTGATAATGTTATTACTCATACGTAAGTGGTGTGGTATATTTTCTGTAATGTAGAGCATTTGAAATGATTAGCATTATGCAGCCCATACACGGTCCGTTTTCGCCGGCTCCGTTAATTACTATGCGATGCGCGCTCCCGAGCATCACATAGTACGGTACAAAAAGTATGTGCTGCACATACTTTTTGTACTAGGTACACATCGCATCGGATCACAGTGCATGCACTAGGGATGCGATCCGATGCAATGCGTGCTAATTAAGTGCCGAACGGATCCGTTAAACGGACCGTGTATGGGCACCTTTAGCTAATTTGCTTTCTCTGCGCTGCACACCCAGGAGGGTGAATCCATTTACACATGGTGCTAACAATCCGGTGTCTGGTCAGCGCATCATACTGTAGCGCTCTCTCCTGACTTGGCTTTGTCTGCCTTGCCCTGTGATACTGCCCTCCATCATTGCTGCAGGCCACAGCCACGCTGCTTACTAACCAAAGTTCCATCTATTCCTATGGTATGGGCACGCCCATCTTGGATTCAGTCACATGATCGTTTCTAACCAATCATAGACGTCCTGTTTCTGATATCTTAGACTCCAGTTGCCAGTACAATGATGTTTCAGAGTTATCTGCATGTCTCTACAGATCCTATGAGATCCTCCTGTCTCCTCCTGCGTGCATTCACCATCCTGCTACACAATCTGGCTTCCTCTAGTGTCCCTGGAGTCTCCTCTCAATACTAGTTGAGTTCTGCATTTGCTTTCTTCAAAGTCATCTGTCCGCTCCTCAACCATCAATCCTCATCATGGACTGTCACCATCTATAGTCACCATTGATCTTCATCATTGACTGTCACCATCAATTGTCAACATCGATCCTCATCATTGACTGTCACCATTGATAGTCATCATCTATTCTCATCATAGACTGTCACCATTGATAGTCATTATGGTTTGCCACCATTGACTGTCACCATTGATAGTCATCATTGATTGTCATCAGTAATTGCCATTATTGATTTTCACCATTGACTGTTCTCATCGATAACAATCGATGATGCTATAGATGAAAACAGCCAATGGTGACAATTGATGATGACTATCATTTGACTATTCAAATCATAGACTGCACACATCAGTCCATATCATTGACCACTAGCTTCACAGGCATCGCTCTCTAACGCTGCATTCTAACATCATGCTCTAGCATTGACTTCATTGATTACCTGTTACTGTTTGCAGCTGCTGATTTGAAAGTTTATTGATGTTCTTCAATACTTTCATCTCATCAAATATAATCTCTTCCCAGGCACCTTGAAAGTCCATACTGATATAAACCACCATCGGTACCCATCATCACCAGGAGTACCCCTTCTGTTCCTGTACTCCAAGTTCCATATAGAGTACAGCTCATTATCTGCCAGTGTCTTCCAAGATACATACCTCTTCATTCATCAATGGTCATCATCGGACATCAGTGACGACATCCTTAAGCTACTGATTCCTACTCTTACCAGTTCCACACCAGCCATAGACTCTACTCAAGCAATCCCGAGTCCAAAAGTCTCTCTTATAGTTAGTACTGTTTCCTATTCCTAAGTCTAAGACTTTCTCACAGTAATTACAACTGTTTAAATGACTGTTTAATAAATAACAACTTGATTTTATTTCCTGTTTCCTCCATCATTGGTCACACCTTTGGGCTCTGGACTCTGCACCCACACTAGAGGGTATCCACATATGTGGACAAAGCACCTATGAAAGCCTATCTTCCAATTCTCACCAACAAATACCTCAGTCGTGACAGCATTCAGATACTAATACCTCCTATTTATTCAATTTGGGATGTGTGCCCAAATCATGATGGCAAAAAAATGCATTGTATTAATTAGCACATGTGCAGTGGGTACATCTAAATCTGTACACAGAATTGTAGAGGGAAACCATAGGTTACTCAGACCTGATTGCAGGTCTCTGAAAATTAGCAGAGAACCAATCAGGTAATCGCCACCCATCGTAAATCCTGCCTTGTGCAAGAGCCTGAATCTTACCCAGTGCAAGCCTACGAGTCAATGTGCGCGGCTTGTGAAAATTCCACTGAATGGCAATTAGCGGCAAATTCATAACCAAGATGCTCCATAGCTAATTATTTTTCCACTCTGTGCAGTCTGTGCATAGCTCAGGACTTACTCGGTGGCTGAAATAAACAGGCTGGAGCCTGTGCTAATGTCACTCAACTTCCCTGGGCACGTCTGTGTTTTCCCTGATTCTCCCAGAAATCTGGTTACCACCGCAAAATGCCGGCTTTCTGAAAATCAACTTGTGTGCAGCCAGCAATTTAAAAAAAATGCTGGATTTCATCACATGTGCGCATGTGTACTACGAGCCTCAGTCTATCGATTATCACCTGTCCTGCAAATTCACAGCCATGAGATCAGGTCTGAATAACCCCCTAAAGGTGCACAATGGGTACTATGAGGGGGGTCTATTTGTTAGAAGGTATATTTATTAGGGGGTGTTTGTTTTGTTGTTTTAGTTATTTTCATTGATTTGTCCCTGCAAAACCAATGCAGACAACCAACACAAGACAAAACAATTCAATGATGAAATTGCTAAAGCTTTTCAACACCCCTGTTGCAGTGTGAGTGCCAGTTCATTTTAAATTGAAAGTGACATTATATCTTTCTGTGTTGCACTTCTGATCCCACCATACCGTGGCTACCTTGTACATGGCACACAGTGCTTATTTTGTTCCAGAAAAAAACATGTTATTTTAATCCTTTATTCCCAGAATATTTGTAATTCTCAAACACAGTATGAGAATAAAAAGTAGGGACAATATTGTAATGGGTCAACAATCTAATAGGCCAGGATTTGCAATATGATAAAAACGGAATACTGAATATACCTTTGCTGGTTTAGATTAATTATTTGATAACTAAACAGGCTTCACAGTCTTGGATTTCTGATGTGTGGTACGTGAAGTTTAGCCTCTTAGTGATTCTTCCTACCAGCCAATACTTTACTGATAGCGAGTGATATATACTGTACTATCGCAGCAAAGGCCAATTCTGAATTTTGGAAATACATGTGAATTTTTTTATTTTTTTAAAACTCGACTCTGAATATTACACATAATGCTAGTTTCCAATTGACCTTGAAGTTTTAAATGATAACATAAAAGGTTTAACATCAGTGTTTTAAGAAAGCAGTTAAAACAGTCTAATGAATCTTTTGGTCTATTTAATTTTTAAATGCCCCGCTGTGCAGTGGCACACTGAGAAAGTAAACTGCTTTAATCCAGAAGGGTTTACAGACAACTTTCATACTCTTTGTTGATAAATGGCAATGACCAATAGATTGACAAGTTGCATGAGGACTTTTAAAAGCAATTCCTCAGGATAGTAAGTGCACGAACCTCTATCTTTTTCAAATTGTCAAAAACAAATACTTCAAAATGAAGAAGGCTTTTGATTAACTTCTTTGACTAAGAAGATCTTTACTTTCTATCACTATTTGATTCTGACACCAAGACAAATATACGGAAATTCATTATTCAAGGGTATTGTTTGTAATTCACAAAAAGCAATTGAATTTAAAAAATAAAAAAAATAAAGGATATGTATTCTTTGTTCAAGAAGGCCAGACTTTGAAATTTTCTAACTGTGAAGATAAAAGCTCTTGTAAACTGTTGCCTTTGCTGCTTAAGGGTGGATAATACATACCACATTTTACAGAAAATTCCTTTTAAAGAGATTCTAAAACATAGAATCATCATGTTTGTAAATACGATTTTATATATATATATATATATATATATATATAAATATACAGTATATATATATAAATATACTGCTAGTGATACTACTAATAATAACTGTAATGACAAGTAAAATGGAAAGCCCTTCCATGCACAATAAGACTCTCCTCTAGCCTCCAAACTTAAAGCGTTCCCTGAAAACTCAACTTCAGGCAAGCTTATCATATTCCGAAACCCCCACACAACCTCCAGTAGCATTCATATCTAATTGTATCCTATCAGGACTGTCTTGCAATCTGGTGGCACAGCCATGCTATGGAATCATATCCTTATGTATTCCTTCTATTATCCCTATAGCTAGTAAGCTTGCGAGCAGGGCCCTCCTACCTCTATGTCGGTTTGTTACTACCCAGTTTGTATTCTCAATGTTTTTTAATTGTAACACGAAACAGAATATGATGCGCTATATAAAAAAATATGTAAAGAATTACAATAAATAGTAATAGTTTTTACTGTTTGTCTGTATTATAGTATCGCTCTATGACAATGATTTTCTATTGTTTTGCTATTGCTTAATGTTCGCATCTGCTAGTAAATATTTTTATAATTTTACATTTTATGCTCTTTTCAGCTATGGGAAGTCTCACGAGCCAGTTCAAATAGTTTTACCTTAATAAACAATTCTACAAAATACCGCCTTTATTTTGAGTGCATATTACTGTTTCACACCAGTGACTTTATAGATTTTAAATTACCCACTCGAGAACACATTGTCATTATATCTCTATGGCATATGTATGCCAACAGTATCAACAAGGAACAGATTTGTTGTTTAAATCTTCTTCAGATCTTGAAGCGTGTTTTACCTGTTTGTTTGGTATGCACATTATTACACCAAGACATTTTTGTCATTACTGTAAACAGTGTGTAATTGATCTTGTATGTTGAATTAGTCATTTAATTTAAAAATAACAGTTAAGTATTTTTATGTAATTTTACTCTCTCCAACTAGTGCTCATACTCTAGAATATAGCCTCCAGCTCTGTATATGTAATCAAATGTTTAGTGATAGTGAAAAGGAATTTATCCCATATAGATATACAGTAGATGTCATTGAGCAAATGTATACTATAAGTTTAAAAGAACATTGCTTCTACAACCCACTGCAACAGAGAATTAAGCACCATCTTCATTCCACCATCCACCATCTGTGGATGATATTGTGTAGAAAAGTGTAATCCATCAATAACATGGCTCCCAAGTCATGTTATCAACAACAATACTAAAAAGAAGCACCTACAAAATGTTGAATTCAAGAAGTAAAACCCATATGTTATGTAAATAATGAGCTCCATATGGTACCCTGTGTGCACAATGTGTCAGTTGAGATATCTAGGGAACATAGCTTGGAATGTCTGCCTTGATATTCAATATCAAAAGTCATTATAATCTAATACTCTCTTGTGAGAAACACAAATCTAATACATCAAGCAGCAGTTACAAAATAAATTGATTTTAATTGTACCTTTAGCATTATTATCCTAACTGATGGCAGTGAGGACAATGAAATAAAGTTGATCATATTGAATCCTAACTTACCTGGCAAATCAAAATATTTAGAAATTCTCAAGCAGAAATTTATGAGCACAGATTTTAGCACAACACACTGTTTTAGCCAATCTAGTAGTAAACAGAATTTTTAGAACTTCATACAACCTTATTTACAAAGAACTGTGAAGCCTGTTTTGAAATATCATAATGAGATTATTTGTCCTTTTTATTTACCAGGTTTGATAATGCAGACTTGCATGAACTGTCTTATACTCAATCCACCAGATTGGAGTACCTAGCCATACACTAGTCAAATTTGGGGTCTTGACATAACCAAGCCACCAGATTGAAGCTATTTACGCACACTATTTAGTGGATTTGAGATACTGTGTTTTTTTATATTGGCAACCAGGTTAAAAGTCTACTTTAAATACACAGAACAAAGATCCTGCTATACTATAAACACCTTTGAATACTGTTCTCCACTATGAGCGTTATTGAAAAATAACCTATTTGGCAGCCTGTGGGCGTCTCCTACTGGTGCAATAACTAAAATGTATAAGCTGCATAGCTATTTTGTAAGGGTTTTCTGATCATGGACAACTTAACTTCTCCTACCTTCTAGAGAAAGAGAAAGGCTTCATCTGTATTATACTCCACAATAAGTCAGTTGGCTTTGAAGACCTAAAATTATGGTCATGAGCGTGGAATTTTGGGACTACACATGCCCAGCAGTGTTGGTGATTCTAAAGCTATAGCTTGCTAGAATTATTAAACATTTCAAAATAATGAAAAAAGGGACAAACTAACATTTTCTTCAGCAACTGTTGTTTTTAAGAGTTGATACAAATTGATTATATTCAAGTCTTGTAAAAGGAAAAAGGATCTTTCAACATTACAGTGCATTGGTAATGTTTTATTTTTTTCTACCCCTATATGGGTGGTAATAGTATTATAGTTTAAACCACAAATCAGTTTAGATGAGAGTCTACTTCTAATTGGCTGAACCTCTGTTAACTAGACGAGCATACTGGACATTAATTTGTGTTACATTGTGCGCTTTATGTGTGGCCTGTCGTGCTTCATTTGTGTGGGGCCTGTCATGCTTATACTTTTTTTAACAGGAAAAAAAAGTAAAATAAGTAAAGAATGCAGTTGTATGTACTTACTAATACCACTACACTCTACACTACATAAAAGTTTAAGGGGACATTAGATGGAATAATAATAATAATAATAATAATAATAATAATAATATATACATTGTTAAACATTATTATTAAATGTGATTTAAGATTATACATGTGTTTATTTGTGCTTTGCACTGTTCGATATTATTATTTTTACAGATTTGTTTTACTAATTTATGCATCTAATAATGCCTTACCCAATTTAGCTCAGCCCACATTACCAACAGCTCCACCCACATTACCAACAGCCCTGCCCACCCCAAGGATTCCTGAACCTATTAAAAAAATAGTACTGAGGATACTTACAGATAAAACAGATCTAAATCAGACTACAGTCAGTCTCAGTGATGCCAGTTTTCAATAAGCAGAACTCTGAATCTGTGAAGAACCTCTTATAAGTACAGTAGAGGGGTGGTTCATTCATGGGCACCAGGAAGGGTGGTTCCAGAAAGCAGCAGAGGGCAGTATGAGGGGGAAGGTGGGTAGCACTAAACAGACTTTATGGTATGTGCAAGTGGAGGGGGTGCAGGGGAAAGCTCATTAAGTAAATACCAAATGCCTTCCTCTTCCATCCCCCTGTCACCCTCTTTCATCACCAATTATCCACTGCCTCCCTGTCACATTAGCGGTCACTTCACTTGTTTTGTGCCTCTCAATGCAACTGAGGTCTGCTGGCCACACATCTGGTGTCGTTTCTGCAGTAACTTGCTCGGGGTCCTGTAATAATTCGATGACAGGGTCCCAGAGCAAAATAATTTGAGAATCCCTGGTCAAGTGTATACCCAGCTTAAGAGACAGCTCAATTTACTGCAGACTGGTTGAGAGATTCAAGGAGTCCTCAGTCACTGCCCCCACCCCAGTGCTCTTCCTCTAGTACTATGGATTGAGGCATACAGTACCATATCTAGACATTTTGGCACTGTGTGGCAAAGTGAATTGTTGTCCCCAACCCATAGTGAAAGTGCGCATCAAAAAAGTTGGGGTGTGGCTTAATGGGGAAGGGGAATAGTCACATAATAATACCCTCAGGATTAGTGCCACTTACACACATAATGCCCACAGGACTAACACTGCTTGTGCACACAATGCCCACCAGACAAACATTCCCCTTCCCCCATTATTAGCCATGATCCTCCCAGTGTCAGCCTCCCAGTGTTGGACCTGACCCTCTTCCCCACAATGTCAGATCTGTCTCCCTTTCCCACATTTGAGCTGCCAGTGCCCACTGCTGATCTTCTCTGACCTTCCTCCTCTACACCACAGCCAGGGACTGTGTTCTGTCATGGTGCTGCCTGCTGAGCAGAGTGCCGTCTAGGACACCGAGGAGAGCTTGGATCAGTATCAGCACAGCACTTCCCCTCTACGTTCTAGACACATGGCTCTGCTCGGCATGTGGCACCATGACTGAGAACCCGCCGGCGGGTAGTACACTGTCGCTGTCACTGTCTTTGGCTGGGAGATAACTTGTGTTCTGGCATGTGTCCCCCACAGTGCAGATGCGCTGTGGACAAGGCACCGCTGGCACACACCTAGTTATGTACCTGGAGGTATGAATGAAGAAGATGAGTTCTCTGTCCCCTCTTGACATCTGTCACCTAGAGGCAAATGCTTCCATTGCCCCTGGGAGTAATGTCACTGGTTTTGACACTGGGAGTTTTGCAATGTGTGGCAGATACTTTCCTATTTATAGAGGCATCTTAAGAGAGGACTCTTCTCTATGGCGGTGTAGACTCTACACATGCACAGGTCTTTGTAAACATGATTCCTACCCTGTTCTGGAGACTAATCTCTAATGTGCATACATGGGTCTCCAAAAACAAGGCACCCTATCTCCCAACTTTTTATTAGGTGAGAAGAATGGTCTTGTGTAAAGGGTGTGAATTCATGGGAAGTGATGCAAACACAAGCCATGCCCCATTTTCATCACCGTTGGAGGCATGAAAAAGATGCCATATGCATGTCCACCACATCTATTCACTTCTTAACAGAAAGGGAGAGGCGGTCTCTAAACTACTGAACCCCTAAACACAAACACAAACACACGGGACACTGAGGCAAGCAAGTGGGACAGCAGAACAGAGCCCAAAAAATGGGACTGTCCTGTGAAAAATCAGGAGGTATAGCAAGACTGCTATTCCGCTCCCTCATCCTGTCTCTTCATTTGCAAGCTAGGTCGTGTACCAGATGAAGACAAAACTTCATACATGCAGGTGAGTGCGCCTTGTATTTTGAGCAAGTGCTGTACAATTTTCTTGATTTTACAACATGCCTCCAGCTGAGCAGCAGGTCCTGTTTGTTTAGGTTGTGCTCATGAAATAAACATGTGTTCAGAATTTTTTTTTTAATGTGAACCGCTTAAATAAAAGATTTCATATGAAAATTCAGTTGCAAGCTAGCGTTTAGTTTGGTGAGAGCAGCAGACATTTTGAAATTAGGTTTGTAAATGCTAATAGAAGCAGGTGGTATTTTCAAACTGGAAATCAAGCACTGCTGAGCTCATTTATATTAGGTAATTACACTTCTCATTACCTCTTTCTGTCTATGCCAGATTGGTTGTTACTCCACAGGGAACATATGTAAGAATTGTCTTTTCAAAATTACTTAATATTTGTTTGCTAGAGATAGGCCGTAAAAGACAAGACTTCAAGCGTGTTTTTATTATTTTTCTACTCAAGAATTTTCAAACTCGTTATCGTTTTTTTTTCTTTCTTAAAACAACTTAATTACATACATACCTAGTAGTGCCGTACATGATCTCCTGTTCCTGCACAAAGGGAAACTCCCTCAGAAATAACTGGCAATTCTAGATGCAATGCATATTGTCATAAGGAGGTAATAATGTCAGACAATGCGCGCATCACTCTGCACTTACGTTGATTCATAGACCCAGTACAGTTACAAATGGCATACTTTGAGCAAACAATATTTAGATATCTTCATGGGGCCACAATCTCATGTACAGTATTACTTCTAATCATATTACCTAGTATAGGAATAGAATTAAATTGAGTTATTTTGTTTTAAATTGCTTGCAATAAATTTAATATGCCTTAAATTAATAGAATCATAGATAAAATATATTTGTCGATTTAATGCTGGTTGTAGATGTACAGTAATTGTATATTGTGCAAACTAATTGCTGCACAAAATAATTAAGATGTGTATGCTATACAGCAAAATTTTCAATAAAAAAAAAGAGATTGAAAGATAATAGACATGGGGCCAAATGTAATAGGGTGTGAGAATCAGAAAGTGAGAGATTTGGGGTGAGTTTTCCCATTTATTTTTTTAAGCAAAATGAATTACATGGCAAAATCAATCAGGTTTTTCAGTGTAAATGATTGCCACTTTAAAAAAATGGAAAAACTCTCCCTAAATCTCTCACTTTCTGATTCTCACACCCTATTACATTTGGCCTGGGATGTTCATTCAACACTGCCACTGATATTTCCTGTCAATGTATACATAGGCAAATGCAGGGGGGTTTCTGGTTGCCCAGTAACCCCTCTCCTCTTGACAAGTGCCATAGTGCCTTAAATGATGACAACAATAGCACTGGTGACCACAATAGCACTGGTATATAATAGAGCTGCCATCACATCATGCAGTTTAGGGGACAGAGCAGAGCTACCGTACATTCCTAGTGTACCACCTTCTTCTACCACATTTACTGTATGTGCGGATGAGTGCCCTTAAACATCGCAATGGACCAGAGAGTAGCTGCCAGGACGAAGAGACAGGAGCCTTACCATGAAGTGGGAGATTGTGAGCTTAGAAAGTATAGTACTGGTTCTATTATGTTTGTGTATTTATTTATTATATGTTTAACCCCTTCCCGACGCAGCATGTTTTTGCCTTCCTGACAGAGGCCTTTTTTTCAAATCTGACATGTATCACTTAAGTGGGGATAACTTTTTTTTGCTTTTACTTATCCCAGTGATTTTGAGATTGTTTTCCCGTGACACATTGTACTTTAAATTAGTGGTAAATTTTGGTCGATACAGTTTTTTTTTTTTTGTGTGAAAAATACCAAAATGTCGTAAAAAAATGGAACATTTTGCTATTTGCAAAATGTAAAATTCTCTGCTTGTGAGACAAATAATCATACCACTCAAAATAGTTAATAACTAACATAGACCATTATTGCAAGCTCCTTTAATTTTTTTGGACACTAGGGGGCAGCAGAGTCTAAAATTTACACATCATACAGTTTAACGCTGCTTTTGGCTGTTCACGTTTGAACAGCCAATCGCAGCGATCGCCCATGACGGGGGGCATCGCTGCCCCCCCCCTGGGCAATGAGGGAGGATGTCTGCTGTCAGGGACAGCAGACATCGTCCCTCTGTCACCGCGTCTGTACGTCATGTGTCGGGAAGTACATCCCGGCCATGACGTACATGTACGTCAAATGTCGGGAAGGGGTTAACCTTTTCCTGACCACGTATCTTATTTAAATGTTTGAAAGAGCCTGTACTATAGACCATCTGTACTGTTAAATATTAATACTGTATTCCATACAGTATCCAATGTATGAAAAATACCAATTATCAAGGCTGTTACCAGTCCCCCAAACTCCCAATGCCCTGCAGAGTGGGAGATTTTGGATTACATTTGGAACCCCCCCTCTACAAATCCTGTATTTGCCACTGGTATATATGCAATACCATTTCCTTTACTACTATTTACTATTGTACTGCCACTGTACTGTTTTACTCCTAATATTTTGTTATTTCCCTTCATTAACCCTTCTTGCTGAGCAGTCAGTATCTTGCATCTTTTCAATCTGCATACGCTTCGGAATAAATCATCTATAACTACGAGCAATTCAGAGTCATACTCAAAACCGTGCACATCTCCACTTAAGACGGAAGGTGCATAAATGGACTACACAGGGGTTCTCACATTGGTTAGGTTCAATAGAATGGGTTGATGGAGTTGTGAGCTCTGCCAATTTATGCTTATGTCTAATAATTTTTTTTTTTAAATCAGAAACCGGTTTTTCATACTGAAGGGCGTGATGTCTATAGAACAAAGATAGGGGTGGTGCGGGATGTTGCATAATTGCCACTACATATCAGTTGCACCCTTAGGTACTGATTCTAGTGCAAGGGTAGCCAACTCCAGTTCTATCACTAATATTTATTAACACTATAGTATTTTCACTGGTGTGCTACTCTGGGGTTTTTAGCTTATGCTGGTTTTTTGAGGTGCCGCACCCTGCACTTAGATATAGCGTTAGGGACCCTCATTATACAGAGAGGCTTTGTTGCACTCGCCATGCTGTCTGAGTCTGGCCAGTCGGGATCCCGACATCGGGCTAATGACTGTCGGGATCCTGACTGTCAGAACCATATACCACACCCCTCCATAGTCACAAAGTGGTTAAAGTCATGTGAAGATGCTGTTAACCTACAGAGCAAATGCTGACAACAATGGGGACTGTGGTCTGAAGAAGTATTTTGTAGAAGATTTCTGCGATATCTTCTCTTTCTGTCTCTTTTCTACATGAGGCAACAGCAGGAATACTTACAGTCATGCCGAAACTGCAGTGGCAAGGAAGCTGGATATATCAAAATCATTGCACACATAAGGTTTTATGGGAACTGCAAATTTGCCCAAAGTACAGTATTAAGTTTCGAAAACATAAGCTTAATGATGCTATTGATTGTAGCCTATTGGATGCATATTACATATTACATATTCTAGGTCCTAAATCTGGAAGTAAAAATGTGTAAAGGACAGCATAATACCAAGGGTGCTGTCCTGGCAAGTTCTTATTAATGTATAGGGATGGTATGCTAGGCAGTGCAGTCAGTTATGAAGATAGGTTATCTATTGGAATGATTCAGAGATATTTACAAAGTACCGGTAGATCTTTATTGGTGCCTGCACATGCATCACAGTCACACTGCGCATGTAACAAGGTACTGTACCTTTGAGAAGTTCCTTACAATGAGATACTGTACAGTATATTTGCAACTTAATTAACAGTCAGTGGCCAGTTAGGGCCTGTTAGACGAAGTGGTGGTAAAAATGCAGGGACATTGGGTCGATTATAAAAGAATATGCCACCACCGCTGTTTGTGGTGGGTATCTCAATCTATTTCCAGGTGACTACTGCATTAGCCCTCTTTTGCCCATCTGCTGCCTTTGGGATTATGCATACAGATGCATTGGTGTACTGCTCTGAATGAGAATTTATGATACATCTCACACACAGTCACACTTTGTAAACAGATTGGGATATATTTACAAAAGGTTGGTGGATGTTGGTTAATTTTTGGTCAATGATGATCGATTTAAAACTGCCCTTAATCGATGTTAGACTTTCATGATTAGAACACACATTTACTTACATTTAACATCTGTCAGTAAATGTGTGTTTTAGTCATGGATAACGTCTATACAAAATCTACATTGATCAAAATCGACCTTTAGTAAATATACCTTTGAGGGCCTTAAACATCATCAATATACTCCATCAGGAGTTACACTGTACCTAAGACAGGGCACATGAACATTCATGTGGAACTTTACACATGAAGATACATAAAGTATGGATGGTGTAATGGTTAGCATTACTGCCTCACAGCGCTGAGGTCATGGGTTCTATCCCCACCATGGCCCTAACTGTGCGGAGTTTGTATATTCTCCCTGTACTTGCGTGGGTTTCCTCCGGGTACTCCGGTGTCCTCCCACAATCCAAAAATATACTGGTAGGTTAATTAGCTCCAAACAAATTAATCCTAGAATGTCTGTGTGTGTGTGCGTGTACATATGGTAGGGAATATAGATTGTAAGCTCCACTGGGGCAGCGACTGATGTGAATGTTCTGATATTCTCTGTAAAGCGCTGCGGAATATGTGTGCGCTATATAAGAAACTGTTAATAAATAAAGGGCAAAATCATGGATAAATGCTTGTTAAGAAGATTGTGAAATGCACTTTCAGACTACCAAAAATAAGTTAATCAAGTGGAGATGACTCACACAGAAAATTATCCGATAAAACCGATAAACAATGTGATCTTAGGAACACATTGTTTATCGGTTTCTATACAGTACCAGAAATTTTAATGTTAAAATATGAGAACCCAGGAAAGAAACTAGAAGAAGCTTTAAGTTTTCATCCTTATCTGTGTAAATGTCAATTAAATGTTATTGATGTGTCCTTTCCCTCTCTTATAAAGTCAAATATAACTATATTAAATTACCTACAGTAGGTTTAATGTTTAATTATGTAAACATATTAACATATTAACTATGTACCATACTATCTGTTATAATATTATGCAACAAATTCATAATTTATGTGAACAACTTCATCCACTTTTATATTCGATGCTCATTATCCATTCATGAATTTTCTGTTTTTAATAAATACAGTAGGTTATAGGTTTTATAAAAATAAAAAAAAATGCCTAAAATCTCTTTGGTCATTTTTTTTTTTTTACTTTCTTCTTAATTAGCAAATGGTAGTCATTATTCTTATTACATTCTCTGCTTCCACTTTATGTCATCCTGGCTCTGTGTTCCTTGAGTGTTCCCTTGCTACTTTCATGCGGTTGACACTGCTGGAGCAGAAAGTATGTAAACTGCATAAGCACAATTGTCTAGTAAACTTGACATTCTCATTGTGATGCTCTTCTTAAATTTAATTAGTTTACCTGTGCTCCTCTTTAGATCCAATACTGATGCCACATCTTCAGCACTGAATTAAAGCCCCATACACACTAGGTGATATTGTTCACAATGTCGCTCAGAAAGGGCTTTCTGAGCGACATTGTGGACAATATCACCTAGTGTGTACACTCCCTTTCGTTAATGATGCACACTCTTACACGTCTTTAACGACCCCCAGGCTGCATCACAGCTGCTGCTCCCAGCGTGCCCCCCCCCCCCCTTCGCTCACCTTGGAGCAGGCATCAGCAACTGTGTATGAACTTGCCAATGCTTGTCTCCGCCAGGTCCCCAACGCCACCAATATCGGTGGCTGGAGTCCAACGTAATATGTGATGCTGCGCAGTAGGGATCATTTTAATAGCATTATGAACGTTCCTAATAATGTTTGTATAGTAATAGATGGGATTTGATCCTTCTATTGTGTGAGCTCAGTTGTTATTGTGTTATATTTCAATGAAGTAAGCTTAGGGAAAAGAAGAATGGGTACTCTTTACCTAGCACGGCGCCCACGATTTTGATCGTGGGCATCGCAGGTAAAAAAATCGCGGGCATCGCGGCCATTGAATGCACTAAAAATCGGGTGCGACGCGATGCCCGCGATTTCCCATAGGGATCAATGTTAAATTTCTCAATTGACCCGATTTTACTGTTCAATGCCTCAATTGACCCGATTTTTCCATAGGAATCAATGTTAAATGGCCCACAGAGGCCAAATAGGCACCCTAAAGTGTGAAATGGCCCCCACAATTGTTAACGCCACCCCACGATCAACGTGAACTCAAAGCGTGGCGAGCGCAGCGAGCCCGCGAGGGGCGGCGGTATGCGTCCTACGACCTTTTCATACCCCCACTATCCACGTCGGCGTGGAGTTAAGAATAGAATAGTGTGGCGAGCGCAGCGAGCCACCGAGCCCGAAGCGTGGCGAGCGCAGCGAGCCCTGCGAGGGGACGCGGATACCTTCACAGGTAAATGCGTCCCTTCGCGGGCTTCACAGGTATCCACGTCCGCTCGCCACGCTTCGGGCTCGGTGGCTCACTGCGCTCGCCACACTATTCTATTCTCAACTCCACGCCGACGTGGATAGTGGGGGTATGAAAAGGTCGTAGGACGCGTACCGCCGCCACTCGCGGGCTCGCTGCGCTCGCCACGCTTCGGGTTCACGTTGATCGTGGGGTGGCGTTAACAATTTGGGGGGCCATTTCACACTTTAGGGTGCCTATTTGGCCTCTGTGGGCCATTTAACATTGTTTCCTATGGAAAAATCGGGTCAATTGAGGCATTGAATAGAAAAATCGGGTCAATTGAGACATTTAACATTGTTCCCTATGGGAAATCGCGGACATCGCGTCGGTCGCGTCGCACCCGATTTTTTAGTGCATTCAATGCCCGCGATGGGCGCCGTGCTAGGTAAAGAGTACCGAAGAATGGATATTTCTCAATGGTTTGCATATAAGACAAAGGTTTTCTAGTCACAGGGGGGTTTATTCTAGTTCATTCTTTCTGACAAAATCCTTCTTAGATGGACAAAACCATGTGCACTGCAGGGGGGCAGATGTAACATGTGAAGAGAGAATTAGATTTGGGTGAGTTATTTTGTTTCTGTGCAGGGAAATTTTTTTTACATTTCAATATAGATCTCACTTTGAAGAAAAACCCCACCCAAATCTAATTCTCTCTGCACAAGTTACATCTGCCCCACCCGCAGTGCACATGGTTTTGTCCATCTAAGAAGGATTTTGTCAGAAAGAATGGACTAGAATAACCCCCAGGGTCAGTAAGTATATCCCATTTCAGACCACAAGGTAAGGGGATTTCTTATCTATGCATGTTGAAAGGAAGGATTATTTGTTAGGGTAGTGATGGCTAACCTTGACACTTCAGCTGTTGTTGAACTACACATCCCAGCATGCCCTCCTACAGTTTTACTATTTGGCCATGCTAAAAACTGATTCAGGGCATGCTGGGATATGTAGAACAAACAAAAAATAGAAAGTCCCAAGGCGCAATGAAGAAGTCCGTGCTGCCTCAAAGCTGATGGAGGGTCACTGGAAACACCTCCTTTGGAGAATACTGTGCTTTTGGAAAACAACAATGATGGCGCTTGACTCCAGTTGTAAGGTGGTGATCATTCAATTTTTGATGTGATGTGTATAAAATAAAGATGCAGAGAAAATAGGTGTCAGGTGATTATCAAATTGTAACACATCAGTGAGGTAGATAGAAGTGGTGACTAAAGTCGTACCGAACTCACAAGGTTAATTGTGAGACCCCGTGTATCAAGGTTCTTTTAGATGGGTCACCTTCCGTGTAGAGGTAATCTAAATGGGGAGTATGCCGCGTACCATACTCACTAGTAAGTGGATCTTTATACTCTCGTAGCGGTTTCTTTTCCCCTCAGACCATAGATTTAGGCTCCATACATAATTGACCATAGACGTGTCAAGATGGTATAAGAAAGGAAAAACGATATATGTAATTCAAGACCTTATCGAGTGAATATTTACATAGAGGTATTATAGGGGTCTTTGTGCGTACCAAACTCACACAAAAATAAGTGTAAAGGTATCTTTTAAAAGGGCGTCCCCATTTGTGTAAGGAACTCCTATAAGCAGTGATGCATACCGTACTTACGGTCACATAATATTCAAGAAGCACACCAAGGTATCTTTTATCCTAGTCCCAGGTCATCAGACTATTGGACCAATTCTTGATCTCATGTGCAGTGTAAAAAATATAGGAACCGTCTCAGGGTCACACATATCAATTTATTCACATACAATATATAAAAAAATATTTAAAAAAATTTAATTAAAATACCTGGGTAAGTGGCTGGGAGTGGGGAATGCCACAACCCAGGTGAAAGTAGGATCAGTCCCTCCAGATGCACCGTTTCCCAGCACCATTTACCAAGTATAACAGCTCTCAGTAACTGCTTTGGGGCTCATCTGCAATTATCCTGGTGCACAGGCAAGTAAAACGCAGTCAAGTAAAATGCAGTCCAGCTCAGCTGGACTGCATTTTACTTGCCTGTGCACCTGGATAATTGCAGATGAGCCCCAAAGCAGTTACTGAGAGCTATTATACTTGGTAAATGGTGCTGGGAAACGGTGCATCTGGAGTGACTGATCCTACTTTCACCTGGGTTGTGGCATTCCCCACTCCCAGCCACTTACCCAGGTAGTTTAATTTAATTTTTTTAAATATTTTTTTATATATTGTATGTGAATAAATTGATATGTGTGACCCAGCCACTTACCCAGGTATTTTAATTTAAATTTTTTAAATATTTTTTTATATATTGTATGTGAATAAATTGATATGTGTGACCCTGAGACGGTTCCTATATTTTTTACACTGCACATGAGATCAAGAATTGGTCCAATAGTCTGATGACCTGGGACTAGGATAAAAGATACCTTGGTGTGTTTCTTGAATATTATGTGACCGTAAGTACGGTACGCATCACTGCTTATAGGAGTTCCTTACACAAATGGGGACGCCCTTTTAAAAGATACCTTTACAAGCACGTAACCACTTATTTTTGTGTGAGTTTGGTACGCACATAGACCCCTATAATACCTTTATGTTAATATTCACTCGATAAGGTCTTGAATTACATATATAATTTTTCCTTTCTTATACCATCTTGACATGTCTATGGTCAATTATGTATGGAGCCTAAATCTATGGTCTTAGGGGAAAAGAAACCGCTACGAGAGTATAAAGATCCACTTACTAGTGAGTACGGTACGCGGCATACTCCCCATTTAGATTACCTCTACACGGAAGGTGACCCATCTAAAAGAAACCTTGATACACGGGGTCTCACAATTAACCTTGTGAGTTTGGTACGACTTTAGTCATCACTTCTATCTACCTCACTGATGTGTTACAATTAGATGCTGTGATATGTAGTTCAACATCAGCTGGAGTGTCTAGGTTAGCCATCACTATGGAATAAAATTAGATACAAATTGATTTATTAAATGCTTGAGCTGGAGGACATGCCAGAGTCCATTAATAATGGGTTATATTGTACTGATAGAGTCACTTCACTATCCTGCATATGAAGAATAAGCTAACCCCTTCTAAAAAGGCATAGTCTAAACGTATGTTTGTATAAATGTCATTATTATGTATTGAATATCTCAGGTAACAGAGGAGAGCAGCATGGCTATAAGTGGAAATGTTAGGTAGATTTATAACCACATTTGCTCTATTGTGTTGGAATCTGAGTAGGCCAATTTATGCATTTGTTCCATTCCAAATAATGGTGCAAATTAGTTTTTCAATCTCAAGGTTATAATTTGTGGTCAAAAAAATGGGAAGGGACTGGAGAGGATAAAGAAATAATACCATGTTGTTGCTAGATGGTGTGGCCTAGATACTGTAATATAGATTTAGTAATTTTACTGATCTCCCTACACAATCTTAATCCCTTGAAATAGTGAAATAGTGACCAATTCTGTAACACTCCGGTCTAAGGTTAAATCAATAAGTAAAGGTGAGAGGGGGCAACCCTGTCTAGTGCCCACGTGCAAATTATATTAGCCCCAACAGATTAATTAATTAACAAGGAGCCAGCCTGCTGAGTATAAAAATATTTGTTTTACATCACCCCAAAGTATTTAGTGTTTGCTGTGTATTGAATAAAAATGAATTCCAATGCATGCTTTGGCTTTCTGCTATTAGATGGGAGATACATATTTAGCAATACTTCTGATCAATTTGCAAAATTAGTGGCAAATAAGCACAATATCTGTATTCAGCCTTACAAATTCCTAAAAATACGCTTAAAACTGTAAGAAGTCAAATGTCCTTGTTTTTAGTCTACATCTTTCTTTTAAATTTTATGTATATGTATGTGTATACAGTATGTATATGTATGCTGAAACATTAAAAGGAGCTCAAGGAAAAAGTTATTATACAAAATGAGTTCCATTAAAGAGACTCATTTTGTATAATAACTTTTTCCTTTATAACAACAAATTTTATTTACAGACGCGCGGCTGCGCAATGGGCAGTTCGGTAGCTCCATCCTATGCAAACATTTTTATGTTTTCCGCTGAGCATGATATTTTTTTGTCCAATGACTGCATTTCCCATCATTTTTTGATTTTTAAGAGATATATAGATGACCTATTTGCAATTTGGCGGGGTGATGATTCTGTACTTAAGGTCTTCATTGATGAACACAATCGTGGTGATAATGTCATAAAATTTACATATGAAATGTCTAAAACTGTGGTACATTTTCTTGATGTTGAGGTCGCTCTTAAAGAAGGTACCATATCTTCTAGTGTGTATGTTAAACCGACTGATCGGAATACCATGCTTTGCCCTATCAGTTGTCATCCCCGCAGTCTAATCAATTCCCTTCCCTATTCACAAATGTTAAGGTACCATCGTATTAACAATGATCCCATTACATGTGCAGTACAACTTGATAATGTTGTAAAAAAGTTTGTGGATAGAGGATATAGGAAGCAAGACCTTTTGGACTGTAAATCTAAAGTTTTACAAATAGATCGAGCTACCCTATTACAACCTAAAAAGCTGGATGACACTAATTCCAAAGTACTTCCCATGGTGAGCCGATACAATACAGCTTCTACTACTACAGCCAAATTAATTAAATCTAATTGGCCAATCATTGCCAGTGACAAGTCACTTCCACTCTCTGATCATCGTGTAATGCCCTGCTACACCAAGGGCCCCAGCCTTAAGGATCTATTGGTTAAGACCAACACTTCCTTCAATCCTGATCCTGTCACTCGTCCTTGGCTCAGTAATCTGCGATGTGGCTGTTTTAGATGTCCATGCACCACCTGTCAATTCATGTTGACAGGGGACTCCTTTAAGCATCCTTACTCAGGCAAGACATTTAAAATACAACACCATTTCACTTGCAACTCCATGTTCACGGTCTATCAATTGATCTGCCCGTGCAGTCTTTCCTATATAGGAAAGACTGAAAGAAAATTTAAAGAAAGGATGCATCGCTGTACCATCCGCCAAGCCTTGGTATCGGGCAAAAGCGACCATCCGGTCGCCCGTCACTTTGTTGAAAATAAGCACTCACTTAGCAGCCTTCGCTATCGTATGATTGACTGCATTTTGCCCAATCTAAGGGGTGGCAACCGGGGGCTCCAGTTACTGCGCTGTGAGGCTAGGTGGATTCACCGCCTCGACACTATGGTACCGAGAGGCCTAAATGAAAACATTTCTTTCTCTGTTTTCAGGTGATGTGTTTCATGTTTTCTATACCCTGTCACTAACAAAATATTTTTTGCTTTTTTGCAGTGCAATCGACTTACAAAAAGATAAATGCCGACTTTGCATTTTTAGTGTCGACTTTTTCTCTGACATTTATTTCTATGTGCTTTTTTGCCTTATTCATTGTACTGCATTCTCTCATGATTACTGTTTGTTTTCAGAGATAATAATTGCGTATTAATTTAGGGTGTGTCAACCATTTAGTCCGCTACTTTTTCTTAAATACTGATCACTGTATTAGAATGCGATTGCATTATGTTATGCCTTTTTTGCATCACTGTACTTTTATCATGCCTCGTTATTCCTTAAAGACTTATGCAACATTGCTTACTATTTGCCATTTTTGTTTCAATCATGTTTCATTGATGCCAAGTGAAGCTGAGAGTCTCCTAATTAAAGACGAATTTTTTTGCCGTTCATTTAAACACCCACAGATCCAGTTGCTATAGCTTAATGACCGTTTTTTACGTTTCTTACGTTTTCACGTTTGTTGTTACCCCCATCCCCTTGGTAACCACCTCTCCGTCCTCTATCATGACGCAATGGGGGACATTTACCAAAATGGATTCGTAGAAAAAAGGTGTATTCGTAGGGAGAAATACACCTTTTTTTTACGAATTTGTATTTTCGGGATTTACAATCCCAAAAATACAACAATTCGTAGTCCTAAAGATGGAACATTCGTATTTGTAGTTACAAATACGAATGTCTACACCATCGATAGGATACGACAGAAATCACCATTCAAAAGAATGGTGGTTTCTGATTTACTAAGCAGCCGTACTGACAATACGGCTGCTTAGTGGTGTGAAACACCCACGCAAATACGACAGGAAAATAGAACACCATTTTCCTGTTCTATTTGCGTTTTAGCCTGCACGGATCAGTCAGATCCGTGCAGGCTGCAGTGTAAAAAAATAGAAAAAATAAATAAATTAAAAAAAAAAACGGCGTGGGGTCCCCCCCACAGCCGAAACCAGCACCAGGCTGAAGGAGCCGGGGCCGGTAATTAAAAATCAGGGAGCCCGACAAATAGGGGTTCCCCGATTTTTAACAACCAGCCCCAGGCTCCAGGTCCGGGGCTGGTTCCCAAAATACGGGGGACAAACTGAGTAGGGGTCCCCCGTATTTTAAGAACCAGCCCCAGGCACAACCAGCCGGCAGGGTAATGTCACAGCCGGGGGACACTTATAATATAAGGTCCCGCGGCCAAAACATTCTCCCTACCGACCAGTCAGCCTGGCCAGGGGCCCTGGGGGAGTGGGGACCCCCCCAATAAAGGGGTCCCCCCCCCTCCAGGACTTACCTGACCAGGCTGAAGCCTGGTGCTGTCCCCGGTGACCCTGGAGCGGTGGTCACCGGGCTGATGGTATTGTGTAAAAAATAGATAAACCATTGTTTTTTACTGTGGCACTACAAGTGCCAGCAAGCCTCCCCAGCAAGCTGGGACTTGGAGAACCACAAGTCCCAGCCTGCTGGGCATTAAAGGGCCCGCTGGCACTTGTAGTTCTACAGTTAAAAAAATAGTGCACAAAACACACTGACACACTTTTAAAATAAAACTTTATTACACACAAAGCCCACACATACTGATACTTACCTATCTTCTTCCCATAGGTCGCCCTGATGTCCTGTGTCGTCTTCGGGATCCATGTCGACGTCCTTCTTCATGTCGACGTCGCTGTCGGCGATGGTGTCCCCGTCCGGATCCGAAGAAATCCATTTGGGAAGCTGTGGAAGGAAACCATACTCACCTGTCCCAGCGCGACGTAGTCCAGGTAAGGGTCTTTGCAAAAAAACAAACCGACAGCCCCGAAACCAAACCGGACTCTGACGGAGACGCACGTGTGTTTATTTACATCGTGCGGCTCCGCCTCCCGAATGCCGCTATTGGCCGCCTTGCGGCCTAGCGGCTCCTGATTGGCCGCTAGGCCGCAAGGCGGCCAATAGCGGCATTCGGGAGGCGGAGCCGCACGATGTAAACACACCGTGTGTCTCCGTCGTGTCCGGTTTGGTTTCGGGGCTGTCGGTTTGTTTTTTTGCAAAGACACTTACCTGGACTACGTCGCGCTGGGACAGGTGAGTATGGTTTCCTTCCACAGCTTCCCAAATGGATTTCTTCGGATCCGGACGGGGACACCATCGCCGACAGCGACGTCGACATGAAGAAGGACGTCGACATGGATCCCGAAGACGACACAGGACATCAGGGCGACCTATGGGAAGAAGATAGGTAAGTATCAGTATGTGTGGGCTTTGTGTGTAATAAAGTTTTATTTTAAAAGTGTGTCAGTGTGTTTTGTGCACTATTTTTTTAACTGTAGAACTACAAGTGCCAGCGGGCCCTTTAATGCCCAGCAGGCTGGGACTTGTGGTTCTCCAAGTCCCAGCTTGCTGGGGAGGCTTGCTGGCACTTGTAGTGCCACAGTAAAAAACAATGGTTTATCTATTTTTTACACAATACCATCAGCCCGGTGACCACCGCTCCAGGGTCACCGGGGACAGCACCAGGCTTCAGCCTGGTCAGGTAAGTCCTGGAGGGGGGGGACCCCTTTATTGGGGGGGTCCCCACTCCCCCAGGGCCCCTGGCCAGGCTGACTGGTCGGTAGGGAGAATGTTTTGGCCGCGGGACCTTATATTATAAGTGTCCCCCGGCTGTGACATTACCCTGCCGGCTGGTTGTGCCTGGGGCTGGTTCTTAAAATACGGGGGACCCCTACTCATTTTGTCCCCCGTATTTTGGGAACCAGCCCCGGACCTGGAGCCTGGGGCTGGTTGTTAAAAATCGGGGAACCCCTATTTGTCGGGCTCCCTGATTTTTAATTACCGGCCCCGGCTCCTTCAGCCTGGTGCTGGTTTCGGCTGTGGGGGGGACCCCACGCCGTTTTTTTTTTTATTTATTTATTTTTCTATTTTTTTTACACCTTGCAGCCTGCACGGATCTGACTTGATCCGTGCAGACTGCTAGAAATAATTCGTATTAGCGGCCGTATATACGGCCGCTAATACGAATCATTACACCATCGGAGGGTTACAAAGCAGTCGTATCTGACTGCTTTGTAAATCCCCCTCCGGAACACGACTTTGCATACGACTTAAACAGTCGTATGCAGTCGTAGGGAAACAACCAATACGAAAAACTAGGTTTTTCATATTGGTAAATTTCCCCCAATATGTTTGCGTCTGAGAGGCGGGCTCTCTGCTGTACGGGCGTCTCAGCTTCACTTCTCTTGGTGTCCTCGTCTATAAAGGTACTGTCTGCACTGTTTTCTGTATAACCTGATGAAAATTACATAAATTGAAACGTTGTTATCAACTGGCCTTCTTCGTGATTTATTGACCACTGGCTAAGAGTGCCACACCACTGTGCTTCTACAAATTTCTCTCTGTGAAGGCCCCAGCCGCAGTTATTTGGTTATAGGGAGTGCCGATCCTCTGTCGACTATATACATATATATATATATAGAAGAAAGTACAGAGTGTGCTTATAAATGAACATACAATTAAAAATAACTGTATTTAATAAAACAGTGCCTCAGGGGCTACTCTACATACACGGTACAATAGTCAGTGTACAGAATATTGATTTCACAGAAGATCTTGGTCTTTCCAATGAAGTTGCTGGCCCAATGTGTTTTATCAATGAAGTGACTTCATCAGGGGCATTGGAAATATTGAATTAAGAACAACAAATTTGCACTTCTTTGAAGGGAGAATCTCATAAGATTAGAATAACGAGAACTGTATTCCCAGAAAGTACATAGTACAAAAATAGTTATATCACTGGAAAACAAATCATTAGAACAAGACCAACAATTACCCGGAAAATGTAGTCCTTTTAGAATTTGATGAGGGTGTTAAGAACCCTAAGACCGGTGTTCTGTCAATAATAGGATTAGGAAACCGGATGTGTACTCACAGAGATCCAAGCACTGAATATAAAAGAGCAGGTAAGGCGGCACTCAGAGACGATAATATAAGTGAAACCAATGCAGGTTTATTGTGACATATAGCAACGTTTGGGGGCTGGGCCCCTTTATCAAGCCAACAAAACAACAAGTGGAACAATGTGAAATAAACAGTGTTAAATACCTTAGTCTAAGCAGCTGTCACCTCCCTCTCCCTCCGTCCACGTACTTCGAATATATATATATATATATATATATATATTTTTTTTTTGCTGGTCAGCTTAACACTCTCCTTAATAAATTCAGCTACCATGGGTGCCCTATGGACAGTTGACTAGACAGCAGTACAATCAAATGCAGCATCACTCCATGGATTTTCAACTTTAGTGTAAAATAGAATAACCAATGTTTTGGGGATAGGTGACCACTTTATCTGATGTAAAATACACCTTGATAAAGAGGTTACTTAGCCCCAAACTATGTTCAAGTCTTCAAAAAGGTTCATCATGGAAGAAAACGTCAGCAATTGTACATCCTTGTAACTGAACAATGATGCAGTTCTTACACACATTAAATTTAACTCTAAATTGATATGTGCCTCCTTTTTGGAATTTTTTCTATATATCTACTATTATTGTTGGATCATGCTTGGTCTTCCATCAGATGTGCACCCCAGGATTTACTTTGATATAGATGTAAATACAGGACTGTATACTCTTTTCTATAACCGGATTAGGGACCTGGGGTTGGGTGTTTGAAAAGAGAAAGGGTTCACCATCCATTAGGCCCAGTTAGGGTCTTTTGGCTGTTAGCCTTACATAAGGCTAATCAGTGCCTCCACCTGTGAGTCTTGTGAAAAGGCTGCCAGACTGGGAGTTAAGGTGCGTACACATGGGGCAATATAAATGCTGGCAATATATTGCAAGCAATATATTGCTCAGCAATCATATTGCTCAGTATCCTGTTTTCATCTGCGACCAGAGATGGTTGCAGATGAAAATGTCACACTGCCGGGAGAAGAGGCAGTGGAAGTCGCTGGTCAGAGGAGCATGCTCCTCCAACCAGCGACCATTCAGGGGCTGAAAACGGGAGCACGCACCCGGCGATTTATCGCTGGTGCACACTCCAATCACTGGCAATATGGTCGCTCAACGACCATATTTCCAGCGATATATGCTATAATCGCCCCCGTGTGTACGCACCATTAGAGGTCTGCCTGGGGAAAGGAGACACTGTGCAGGTTCTGTGCAAGAGACAACCCAGTGGCAAACGCAGGATTTTCAGAAGGGGGTTTCCAGAGGGGTGGAGCAAAGCACAGAGATGGACAATTAGGTGACCCAGTACATGCCGGGTCAGTTAAAGTATTATAGCTAGACCAAATGTATATAAATAATAATAATAATATATATATATATATATATATATACATACATACATACATACAGGGGCGTCAACAGCAGTGTATGACCCCTGGGCATAGCAATGTATTGGGGCCCCTACCGATCCTCCAGCGGTAGGGGTGGGGGAAGATTTGATGTCCTGCGGGTGGTAGGGGGTATTATATCAACCGCTCTGCATGTAGAGCCTGGATCAGTAATTTCCACTAATTACCCCTTTACTGCACAGATGGTGGGAGATGGAGTGGGAGAAGGGGGCATTGGGCTGAATGAAGGGGCTCTGATATATAACTTCCAGGGTGGTAGAGGATGTGTAATATGCAGAGGAGGGGTGTATAGTGGAGTGGGCTCATTATTCATAATTTTCTGGTGGGAGGACAGCTTACTTGACTGCAGATATCTCCAGTTCCCAGAAATAGATTTCTTAGATTGGAATGGAAAAACTAGAGAATCCCACCTACCAAATGGTTTGGGGACTAGGGCATCAGAGTTCAGGAGGCAGAGCAATCTGCCAACGAGAATATAAAACTACATATCAGGTGTGTGGAGCTGGAGCAGTAACCAGCTGCTGGAAGACTAATATCTCTGGTTCTGGGAAAAATAGAGACAAGCTGCTAGTGTCCCTCAAAGGGG
This sequence comes from Crinia signifera, assembly GCF_055691185.1. Taxonomy (NCBI): domain Eukaryota; kingdom Metazoa; phylum Chordata; class Amphibia; order Anura; family Myobatrachidae; genus Crinia; species Crinia signifera. The sequence continues at coordinate 98,070,617 of NC_139217.1, forward strand.
AAGAGTCCCAGTTTTTGGAATATACCCTCAGAAAACTCTAAGTGAGACAGAACCTGAAATATCTGACTGGGAATAACAATTAACAGGCTTTGATGGGGACCACTGCTTTGAAGTCCGATATCTCCGGTTCCCAAGGGCCGATTTTTACAATTCTTATACCCCTGGAAAGAGGGGACCCTCAGCTTTCAGATAAGCGCCCTTAGACTCCTGGGGGGGGTTTCTGGGTACTCAGAAACCCCCCCTGCGTGCGCTACTGCAACCTGCTACAAACCTATGACTGGTATACTACTGCTATTAGTTTTCTAGTGCAGTGGTTCCCAACCCTGGTCCTCAAGTACCCCCAACAGTGCACATTTTCCAGGTCACCCGGCAGGTGCACTCATTATTCAGGCACATTTGAAAAAATCCACAGATGGAGCTAATTATAGCACTTGTGATTCTGTGTGGAGACCTGCAAAACATGCACTGTTGGGGTACTTGAGGACCAGGGTTGGGAACCACTGTTCTAGTGAGATACTGTAGGAGAGTATCCTGTGTATCAGAAATAGCCAAACGGCAAGGATTGATTTTGATGTTTTGGTTCTGATTTTGTGTGCTACACTAATAAAACTGGTCGAGGCCAGGTGCACCAAAAAACTGGACTGATTTGGGACCTCTCAGCTACTACAACTTACCATCTACCCTGCGAGATGGTACCTGTTCCCCTGACCCTCTTACAATATATAATATAATGTATTGATTAATAACAAGAAAAAAGGAAAATTGGAATAACAAGTTTATTTCACTGGTAACACATTTTTAAAGAGAAAATACAGGTTGAGTATCCCGTATCCAAAATGCTCGGGACCAGGAGAATTTTGGATAACGGATTATTCAGTCATATTTCGGAATATTTTAATATTTCAATTATGTATTTTGAAGTATCTTGCATTTATGCTGTATAAACACATCAAACACATGAAATGCACACAAATATATTTTATTTGTTAAAAAATCAAGGTTTCAAAACATGAAACAAAATTTGTATACTATCTCAGATATTGCATTTGAATGCCAAGCAATCATTTTCTTGTACATATATAGTGCCAGTTACATATCGTGTCCTCAGTAGTGCTGTCACAAATGTCCCCAGTGAGATTTTAGCCTAAAAAATTTTTTTTTCACTTTCTGGAATGTATGGTTTTCGGAATACTTTGGATAACGGATATTTGGATACGAGATACTCAACCTGTATTGTTATTCAAAAGAAATAAAGAAGATATAGTAAGACTGATGTATTAGCCTTCCTTTCTTCTTATTCTTATCACAGTTTTTTTTAACTGCAACCATCAGACCCCCTACTTAATAATGGAGAGTTTAAATTCCTGATGAATCCCCGGTACTTTTGTAAAGCTGACTGGGCACCTGCTTAATCCACCGTATGTAAGTTTACGTTCACTGTTGGAGAGACAGTGGAGGGACACCGCTAAATGTGATGAGTAACTTAAAAAAAACTACTATAATTTAATGTACTGAGAAATGCAAAGAGACTATTTGGTTTGACAGAAACTAAAAACACTCCTTAAAGCACAATTTAAATAATAGGCAGAGCTGATGACTTAGTTGTAACTGCTACTACATTTTATTCTGTGAAATTTTGTTCGTTGGAACTGTGCGTGTACTCATCAAATAGTAATTAAAATAAGTAATCTGTGGAGTGATACAGATTTACTATTGTAGCAAATACTAAAATTCAGTTTTAATATCTAATATTTAGACCAGAAGATAGTTCAGGTCTTTGTTTAATATTACTAATTAGTTTTATGTAATGTTGTCCAAATGCACTAGAAGTACACAGGAAATCTAAAAATGTAAGTTGGTTTATTTGTGAGTCTTTACTTTGTCATGCTGAGTGTGTTTGTACTTACTGCCGGAGCACCATAGAGGTGATTAGCAGCATTAACCTTTTATTTATAATGTAGGCTTTCCATAATGCACTGATTTGGCACTCTGCAGTGTCACTTTATGATTGTTACCTTTTATGATATGATATTCTATACTGCCCACTTTTATCTCCTGTAGACATCAGAAATACAAGTGTTTCGCAGCGCCGTACAAAGGAACAATACAGGGAGACAAAACTTGGCATAACTTTGAATAAATAACAAAAGTAGAGTACAAATAAAGAGCGCCACAGTTCAATACACATTACAGCTTAACTATAAGTAGTGAGGACTCAATCAACATACAACTAGAGGCTTGAGGCCAATGATGGAGATGGGTATGCAGACGAAGATGGTCACTGAGTGTTTGAGTATAGGAGAGCTGTGAGTGAAATGTGAAGAGAAGTGGGCTTTAACAACAGGAGGGAAGAGGGACACTTCTTTGGGATACGGTCTGACGACTCGGAGTTCCACCTACCATTGCTGTTATATTCTATATTTAGAGTATCATGTTTTATTGTCCTTAATATATAATTGCATGTTTTAATATATATTTTAATACTTATTAACCACCATCATCAATTATTGTCCTTTCAAGTAAAATCATTTAAGTTCCGTGTTTTTACATATTTAATGAATAACAAGATGAAACTGTTTGATTATAGATAATGAATGGGCTACTAAGGGCTACTATCAGTAGTACAATATATCATTATTCAGAGTTCCTTTCATTTATTCTCATGGTGTTCTTCACCTGCAGATTGAATAAAAATGCAATATTCTAGATATGTATCAACAATTAATACGCATTATTGGTTAGATCGTTATACATAGCCTACCTGTAACTGAAATTATATACAAAAAGAAAGGTAAAGAGATACAGTTCCAATAGTTTAATATACTAAGAATGCAAACTATATTAAAAGTAACATGCAAAGTTTAGATATGAGCAAAATGATGTTTAAACTCCCTCTTTACTTTAGAAGTTTAAAAAACATCATTTATCACCCAACTCTGAAGTATTCAATTACAAGAAATGTTAATTGCATTCATTCATTAACAATTCATTTAGGATCTTCATTAAAACCAGCAGGGCTTTAACTAGCCAGGTGATTTGGAAGGCAGGAATCCATGTTCAAAAGCTGCTTTGATTTTGTTTCTGGGCCATTGGAGTGTGATCATCCTGAAGGTGACACTTCCAATCTCTGCAGGAAAGATACAGTCTAAATATCGCTTTTAACTCAAGTGCAAAAACCTTGGTGCCACATTTTACTTTTACTCATATTTCTTTTTTTGCCTCTGTTGGAGACCTTTGCCTAAGAGCTATTGAATAAGTATATTGTATGGGAATCATTTTTTCTTTCATTAGTTATAAGCAATCTATCTGGAGAGGACCATGAGGTGCAAAGAATTAGTTCTACACTACTAAATGATATGTTCCTATTATGAAAACAATCAAAAAGATTGTAGTTGGTTATAGAAAGTATTATTCTCTCATATAAAACTACAGACCACAGTGGGAAACGTATTGTTTAAGTAAGTATAGATGATTGTAGGAGATGCACACAACAGGAATAATTAAAAGACAAAAAGTTTCTAGTTTCAAATATATATTGTTACATTTTAATATACACTTTCATTTTTTGTGGTTCTATTTATTCCAACATGATATGCTTATATAGTTTTGATTTCTTTACTGTTTAAGTATGTTTTATATATTTTATGCTGTACATTCAAGCACATAAATATATTTCATTAGGATTCATTTGATTAGTGCGATTGTCAGCACTTCAGTCTATTTACTATATTTAAATAGGTGTCAGATTTGATACATTTTCAATGAATTAAAAAACACGAAGACCCATAAGTACCCATATGACGACATTCAGTAAACCCCCTAAAGTCATTTTCCACCTTCTTTTTTTTTGTATTACTTTTTTATCCATATTTATTTTTTCAGTAATTTTTTTTAAATGTACAATTCTTAAAAAGATAAAAATGTACTGTATGTATCTATTTATTATAGTATAATAAGTATAAAAAGCCATCTAACAAGTATTAATTGTCATGAAAAAAATGTAAAAGATACTTTCAAAATGTTACTGTGGTTTGTTTTAGAATTAGTATTATTTCAAATATTTGTTTATTAGGAACCTGCAGCTACAGAAGAGATGCCTGATTTTAGAGATACCCTTTTAAACAGATAATTTTACCGCATTGATTATACTGTACTTGTAAGATTTGACATTTTGTTAATGCACTATGGAACAGTGCTCATTTTTTGGCTGTGTTCCTGTTGTGCCATGTTAAGACTCCTAAAGAGTAAAAACCATTTCTTTATATGCACTCAGCCTACAAAATAAACTATCTTGCAGTAATACTGTTTTTTCCAGAAGCTATTTTATTTTTTATGCATGCGGAGGATAAAGAGACACATGTGTATTGATTTCTTTTAACCCCTGTATAACTTTCTTTTTAGATAACTTAGTAAATGAATCCACGTAACAAAGAATATAATGCATTTAAATCATAGTTTAGGTATAAATACTAACAGGATTTATTAGTTTTATTTAAACTTAAAACATGGCAGAAAAAAAATATAAAAATAATACCCCTTTCATATCGCAAATGCCGGGTCGCATCAGGGATTTGGACATGTGTCAGTCCCGGGTGCAACCCGGCATTTGCAAGGTGAAGCTCCCACAGCAATAAGCTGGGTGGCTGACATCATTGGTACAGTGGATGAGAGTCATCAGGGGGAGGAGGCAGCACCTGGAGCTGCCCTGCTTCCCCCCTTTCGTGTGAATGGAAACCGGGTTGCTCGATAGCTCGCAGGATATAGTAGAAATGTGTCAATGGAGGAGCAGCATACATCTGCATCTGCCTTTTGTAATATTTTACTTTGTTCTAATTTGTGAGTGGACGCACACTATATCTTTGAACTTTTACTAGTCGATGTATCTATCCCCTTGAATTGAAGTACAGTACCTTTCCCTTTGAAATGAAGTACATTAATGTTTGCGCGCAGATGCAGTTGAAATTGCATTTTTTCTCGGGTACAAACTACTAATATTATAAAGTACAGTTTCCACCCAAGAATGAAAGGAGATGCCCACAAAATGGTTGCTATTGTTACCCCAGCCTGACCCATCTAATCTGTCCGTTTGTGACAGACTATGACTTCCAGCCAGCTTCCGGGAGCAGTGTAGTGCTGTAAATTGTGGTATGTAGGGTGTGGGGCCTAACTGGGAAGAGCTCACCCTCATCAGAGATCTCAGCTGTGTCTCTTGCTTTCTTCCATCCCTCTATAACCCCACTCTCCCCCTGATACTCTCTCTTGCTCCTCTCTCTCTCTCTTTCTCTTCTCTCTCTTTCTCTCTCTCTCTGTAACTTTAATGGGGGTAATGCATTGTCGAGGATTCAGGGGGGTGAGTGTCACATGTTATTATCTGTGTGTGTCCATTGAAACTCTATAGTGTATAGGGGCATGTAGTGTAGTGATGTAGTGCAGTGTATAGAAGCATGTATTGTAGTGATGTAGTGTTGCATATACAGTAGTGGAAAGTACTGTAGTACAGTGATGTAGTGCAGCATGTAGAGGGATGTATTATAGCATATAAAGTATGTAGGGTAGTCCATAGGGGCACATAGTGTAGTACAGTGCAGCATAAAGGGAGGGATATGTAATGATGTAGTGGAGCACACTGATAGAGGGCATGTGATATAAGTTGATGGCATATGGGGCACATGCTGCTGGGGGCTATGCAGGGCCACCATCAAGGGGTGCTATGGGTAAGACTGTCCTGGGCACCAACTGAGGAAGCTGCCAAGTGAATACCTAGGCAGAGAAACATGGTTTTGAGCTCCAGCTTATTGGTCCCCATTGGCGTCCATCAGCGCTTCTGGCTCTCCCATATTGTGGCAGCAATCTTAATCAGCATGTGTCTGGAGTGCAGTTCCGGTAAATAAATGGAAAGGATCCTATCTTGTCATCACCCTGATCATAACAAATGTCTGAGGAAAAGTGATCTATCCATTTACAGCCACTGGAGATGATTGTTCTTATGCGGGACTGGTAACTGTATTGAAATACATTCATTGCCTCAATAAGGAACTCTTTTGTGCATTGAAAAAGACTCTATAAATCTGAGCCAATATCAAGCCTTTAAAAATTCAATATATTGCCAGCAGGATGGCTTATATAGAGGGGTTTAAGCGCTAGGGACAAGTGTGCTATACTGCGTACAGATGGCTGCCTTCTGGTAGAGGGATGCCGCCCTCAAATAGAGAGATACAAAAAGGAAATAAACGATGGGCACCTTCTGTACACTAAAAACAAGTTACTACACAAATGACACACAAAAAGAAAAATATATTAAACATAAAACAATAATTTGCATGCATGCAATACCTCAATAAAAGATTAAAAAGCCATTTCACTGCATTTGCTTTGTGATGTAACTAATGGTTACCAGTTCCCAGTTGGATGGGTAGGTCCCTGGGTGTGGACAGATGTTTCAGTCTCGCACAATAATAATGTGGGCAAAATTTATTTGTAAATCCTTCCAGATGGAATCAGGTTTTCCAGGACAAATACACAGCGGTAGGTATGGTAAAGGTGTAAATTCCTTATTGGTGATCGGCGCTGTCTCCTTCACTCATGCGGACATGCACAAGATTGCCTGGTGTATAGGCTCAGCCAGATCCCTTGTGCTGTTTAAGCACTTCTCCGGACTCTATCCTGGCCAGCTGCCCGACTTTGGGCTAGGATAAACAGTGCTCTGATAAGCCAGGAACAGCCCAACACTTGGATGTGTTGCCGTATGCAGCGCAGACCTTTTTTGACAGGTAGCGGCTGCTGGGTTTTGCTCACAGCCACACGTGTGTGCTCACACACATTGCTCACACACACGTGTGTGCAGTGAGGACCGGACTGCCGGGAGTACGAGTCAGTCCGGTGGCAGGCAGAGAGTATTGGTCAAGTGCCGTAGTGTGCCCCGCAGGTCCTCAGCTGTCAATCCTCAATGTACTCCTCACAAAAGACGCGTTTCACCGCGTTCAGGTGGCTTTGTTAATTTTAGGAATGGGGAGTTGGGTTTGTGGGACGGTTGATTGAACACAGGTGTGTTCCACCTTTGCAGGTCATTCTATGGCAATTTCAGGGCTACAGTTCCTGCCTTTCTTAACATTTGAAAGACAGCTATATTTGATCTAATGCAGTGTGTCTCAAGATATATAGCAAATACAGTACACAACCTTAAAACTATGTATTCATTACACTGACAGACTGTCACTCAGTATGGTTTAATTAGATTTATTCTATTTTACCACATGATTTCAACATTGGCTCATATAGCCACATGAGCACAAGTTCAAACTTAAAGGGATATGCGTCTCTTGCGCTCTGTCAACATCACATCAGTAGACAACACTGTTTGGTGTTGATATCTCTACTCGTGTCGACCAAACCACAGGATAATTGTTGTTTTTATTTTTATTTCCATTTATATTTTTATTTCTATATTTATCTTCAATCCTATTTTAATCCCTACTATTCAGATAGACTTATATAGATTTATATACAGTAGGGAACTTACGGGCTTCTAGTTCATTAAGTAATAGAGAGATGCTATAGTGAACACTGGGAGAGCAAGTCTAGTTAATATTCCATATTAACCAATAAACAATATACAATGCAATATCGTACAATAATGAATCAAATAGAATGAAAGTAAAATAATATAAAATAACCATATAAGAATAAGAAATAAGAACAGAAGTAAAAGTAAAATAAAAATAAAATAACCATATAAGAATAAGAACAGAAGTAAAAGTAAAATAAAAATAAAATAAAAGTCAAGATAAAGATAAAGATAATAATAATAATAATAATAATAATAATAATAATAATAATAATAATAATAATAATAATAATAAAAAAAAAAATTAAAAAAAAAAATAAATAATTATAAAAAATAAATAATAAAAATAAATAAAATAAAAATAAATTGATTTAATTGTAATTGCAAACAATGAGTTTACAAATATAAACAAAATAAACATAAATGAAAATGATAATTAAATAAAAATACATACACTATAAAACAATAACATTGACCATAATGCAAATGTCTAAAGACATATACAGCTAAATGTCAATCTGCCACGAATGTGGGCATAATGCTAGTCTTTACTGTAGAATACTTGTATACATATTCATGGTGTTTTCTTCATGGTGGTATCTTAGATTACATGGATACCTCAGGTCGAACAGAGAAGTTGGAGAGGCCAAAAGGGCAGAAAGGTGACCAAGCCAAAGAGCAGACTTGGTACAGTTGTTAATACCTATATTATCCGTTTCAAAATAGGTCTAGATAAGTGGGTCTTATATCAGAATACACAGTGATTGCACAATGAAGGCTCAAGTGTCGAGGGAGCATGTCACACATATACCCTGTGTATATACTTTCATCTAGTCAGCTTTTATGGTCAATTACTGGATAACTCCAGCAATCGCAGTGGGGGGGCACATCATGGGGCACAGGCGAACAGACAAACAACAATTTTCAGAGGTAACATCAGGTCAAATGAATTCAAGGTCGATGGTTTTATTGAGACCAGGAGGTTTTAATGTCTGTAGTTTCAGTATCCATGTCGCCTCCTGTCGGCACAGATTACTGAATCTATCTCCTCCACGTCTTGTGATGTCTATATGTTCAAGACCTATCACTCTCAGGTTTGCAGGGTCACTATCGTGAACCTCTGCAAAGTGGCGAGGAACACTGTGATTTGTGCATTTCTTTGTGATATTTCTCCTGTGCTCAAGCACTCTAACCATATTTGATCCTTATTTTTTTGTAAGGATATCAATATGCTTATCCCAAGCATGTTTAAATTGTACTACTGTATTTGCGTCTACCACCTCTGTTGGAAGGCTATTACACTTAGCTACTACTCTTTCTGTGAAAAAATTCTTCCTCACATTTCCCCTGAATCTTCCTCCCTCTAGTTTCAGTGCATGTCCTCGTGTTCTGTTGCTCCTCTTCCTGTGAAGAATGTCTCCCACCTGTACCTTGTTAAAGCCCTTGATATATTTGAAAGTTTCTATCATGTCCCCCCTTTCCCTTCTCTGCTCTAAAGTATACATATTAAGATCTTTTAGTCTTTCCTGGTACGTTTTGTGATGTAGGCCATGCACCATTTTAGTTGCTCTTCTTTGTACAGTCTCTAATGTATTTATATCCTTCTGGAGATATGGCCTCCAGAACTGAACACAATACTCTAGGTGAGGTCGTACCAATGACCATAGGCGAATCTAGAAATATGGTAATGGGTGGTCCCAGATGTAGACATAATAGTAGGGGGACCTTTGCGCGGCGTAGCCGCGCGTCAAAAAGGGGGCGTGGCCTCATGGGAAGGAGGCGTGGCATCATAAAAAGGGGTGTGGTATTACCCTTTAGACCATACACAGTAATGCCCATTACACATTTTAGCAAACTCTGTAATACCCATTACACAAAGCCACACACCGCAATGCCAATTACACATAAGGCCACACACCATAATGCCCATTACACATTGTGCCACACATCATGATGCCCATTACATACTATATAACAAACCGTAATGCCCATTACATATTTGCCACATAAGTGCTGCATACCTAGGTGCTCATTGCTAGGGGGTTCTTGCTTGATGGCACCATAGTACCCATTACACATGATGCCGCACACCATAATACCCATTACACATGATGCCGCACAACATAGTACCCATTACACATGATGCCGCACAACATAGTACCCATTACACATGATGCCGCGCACCATAGTACCCATTACACATGATGCTGCACACATAATGCCGCTTACACATGATGCTGCACACCTTAATGCCCCTTACACATTAAGCCACACATTATGAGTAATACCCCCACATACCACCACTTGTAGCATCCCTTGAGCAATGCCCCCAAAAGTGCCACTTACTGTAAATTTTTATATGAGCCTTCGCTGCTGCTGCAGGGAGAGATGGAGAGCGGTGCAGCTGCTTCTATGGGGAGAGGAGCAGAGCGCAGTGCAGAGCACGCTCCCACTCCCCTCCTGGTGTCCCCTCTAGCCGAGTGGACATTTTAAATATTGCGCACGCTGTTGATGTGCGTGACGTCGGGGGAGCACGCCGGGCACCGGCAACACATGATTAAAGGGGGGGGGGGGCGGGCTGAAGTGAAAGCGGGGAGAAGAATTGGAGTGGAAACTGCAGGGGTGACAGTCATTGACAGCTGGGCAGAGAGCATGGGGCTGCCTGGCTGTATTCAGAGCACTGCAGGTCACGGCTGTTTGAAATAATACCCCTTTCACAACAGAAAATGCAGGGATTTACCCGGGAATATGGTCCCAGGATCATGCAGGGACATTCCCAGGCTGACCCCTTATACACCAGCCTAGTCCCTGCATTTTCTGGTGTGAGGGGGAGAGACAACCACTCCCCTCTCTCTACCCCCCTTTAACCAACCAGCTATATCTTCGGAACCAACTGATCCATTTACATGAGACCAGTATCATATTGATGAACTTTTGAGTTGGCTTCAAATGATTGTGGTCCCGTGAAACTGGGCTGTTTGGTTCCAGAGAAATCTGCCCTCAAAGAACATAAACAGTCATGAAATTACATTTAAGAAATGAAAAAAAAAAAACGGTTTAACCTCAATATCCCTGGAACCAATTAACCCATATGGATCCATCCTGGTATCAGATTGAAGCCCCAGCGATTTGGGGTTGACTGAGATCAATCTCGAGCTTCAGTGATGCCGAAGGGGGAATTGGCAGCCGTTGAACTGGGTGGGGGTCGGAATTAGCGGGTCCCATGTAATCCTATAGGGAAAACGTTCCAGCTTTGCCTGGCAGTATCTCCGGTTCCCAGGGGGCTAGAGACACGGGGCTGGGCTCGTTAGAAAGCCCCATCCCTCAGCTACAAAATGGGCTAATGGGTGGTCCTGTGCACCCCCGGACCACCCCCTAGATTCGCCTATGCCAATGACCTATACAGTGGCATTATTACTTCTTTCTTTCTACTGCTGATACCTCTCCCTATGCAACCAAGCATCTGACTTGCCTTCTTCATTGCTTTGTTACATTGCCTACCTGCTTTTATGTCCCCTGAAATAGTGGCACCTACTGTAGATCCCTCTCTTCCTCTGTAGTTTCCATTATAGTGCCATTTATACTATATTGAGTCTTTGGATTTCTGAGACCCAAGTGCATGATTTTGCATTTTTTGGCATTAAACTGTAGTTGCCATTCTCTTGACCATTTCTCTAATCTTCCTAGATCCTCAATCATTTGTTTTACCCCTCCTGGTGTGTCTACCCTGTTGCATACATACATATATATCTCATAGTTGGTGGTACAATTAATAAAGGATTCAATATTGAATGTTTTTTTTGAGTTTGTGGATGTAACTTTTTGTGTTTTATTTAGTACATGTTTGCATGTCATATCAGGGTGGGTTATACAGTATGTTGTTAGTCTTGTATGTATTTTTTATTGTTATGTATTTAGAAAATGTATTATATAATAAAAGTATATTATTATTATATTATCATCTTAGTGATTGATTATTGGTCCTAGCAAGACTGCACTTCTTAAAGGGACAGCGACTTCTTTTTGCTGCAGTCATTTGGTATTTTTCTCTTTTCCTGGGCACTGCCACTCTGGCAGAGATGGGAGGGCCTGGGCCATTCTGTAGCACATTCCAGCCGATGGTCATTTATTAGCTGTGGGGTTGTCCGCTGTCGCAACCCATCGCCCTCCTCCTTCATTTACCAGCGCCGGGCTTTGGGTCGCCTGCCGCAGGAAAGCCCCCACATAAAGCCCCTATTACCATGCAACGTGATGTAATGACATCACGCCACACCAGAACAGCCTGCAGAGGGGCCGCCGTTTTATAGAGCAGGGAGCTGAGCAACCTGTCAGTGTTAGACTGCGATGCTGGCTACAAGGGTTAAGGTAATTTTCAAACAGCACAGCAGTGAGGAGGGAGCCCGGGGCCCTGCCTGTTTTGTCAGTCCCAGTGTCATGAACCTGACTTGTTTCACATTGTTTTTTCCATTTCCAAGTGTTTCCAGGTTTGCCTGTGTCCATTCTGCTGCTGTAGCAGCATCACATTCCTAGTTCATTATTCACCTGTGAGGATTCCTGTCTGCTGAAGTAATCACAGGCTAGTCTGCATTCTAGGCTCCTCCATGTTGGAGACCATCAGCTGACATGGTTGCTCCAATAACTCACCTGCAAACTCTGACCTGGTTACCTGTGTCAGAACCAAGGTCATTTCAGGCACTTCCTGGTTCTGATTGATGCTGTGGCTTGCAGACAATCAGAGACAGGCAAGTGGAATATAGGTCAGAGTTCAGGCCCAGCCTCCTTGCCTTGAGAAATTGCACAGTCTGTCCCTTGAGTTCCTGCTCCTGAGTCAGAGAGTTCCCAGACTCCTTGCTACCCAGCATTTCCAGTGATTCCATCTCCAGTGTCCTGCTGCTGTTGCTATCTGGCTATCTCTTCACTTGCCAGTCACTCCTGCATAATTCATCCCTGCAGTAGGGTGTGCCCAGCCATCCCCAGCAGAGGTCACTGCTGGTTATGGCTAGCTATTCCTACTAGCTCCCAGGATAGTCACTCATCTTGTCTCCCTGGCCAATCTCTTGTTATTGTGTCAGTGTCCTGACTACCAACACCCCAGTTCGACCACCTGCTGTTGTGTTCACCAGAGACTGTTACCATTCCTGTCCTGGCTGTCGACTATCCCTGGATGCTAGGCCATCAACAAGCTATCTAAGGCTCTGAGGCCGTCGACAAGCTACCCCCGGCTCCCAGGATGTCTACAAGCTATACAAAAGGAGGGTCAGAACAGATAGTGTTGACCACAGGAGCGCTTGTAAATGAGTAGCCAAATCAATTAGAGCAGCTGCTTGAGTGGGGAGGGTCAGTCCCCACAAAAATTAATAAAAAAAAAAGAACACAGAAAAAAGCAGCACTTACATTTAATAATCAGTGAATCAATTATTAAAATTGAAATTATTTCTCAACCATGTATATATTGCATATATCATGCATAAAGGAAGCACATGTATTTTTCACAAAAATAAACACATAAACACAATAAATTGACAAAAAAATATATGAATGAAAATGTTTTTTTAAAAACAATTCAGGTGACCAAATCTCACGTGTATAGGGAGGTCCCCAATTGGGGATGGAGATGCAATGATCCTGCACTGTCCACACACTGTACTAGTCCCACAAGGTGGATGGAGTCCAGTGAACGGCAATTTGTAATCCTATGGGCCCACGAGGGAGTGGCTGATGTTGGTAGCCTACCTTCAACCTCGTGGCCGTGGGTGTCCAATGTTGTAGGAATGAGCCGGAGACTTCCAATGTTTAGAGAAAATGTGGTCAGAATATTGAGCAGGTGGGTCCTCCAATAAACTCCCAGGATCTGGCACCAAGCAGCACCTGATGTCACTCAGTGTGCTAGGGGAAACCATTTATTTTTCTCTTACTCCGTACTACCCTGCCCTTTCATGTACCTGAGAGATACTGTATCACTAAACCAATTGAGCATCTTCCACTATATAAATGTCTGCTGACTGGGGCAGAAGGGAGCTTGCATTAGGAGGAAATGCAGGTCCTTATATGCCACATGGAGTATTATGAGGTTGCTTAAGGTGGGTAGCTCTTAGTTTGGATATATTTGAGTAGGGATCCATTAACATTTGGCTCTTTGATAGATAATAATAGAAACAGATTGGGGTAACATGGTTGCGGGGTGTGGTGCCTCTGGATTAGTGTGGCAGGATGGCTTTCAGATCTGGACTGTTTTGTGAATCCAACTGTGTGACTGGAGTGACCAATGTGACTGCAAAAAAGAGGATGAAATTTTGCAGGACAAATATAAGTTTTATTCACACGCAAAGTTCACAAATAGTTGAATACGTTTAGTCAGTTTGCATCTTTCTGGGTAAACCGAAAACTTGGACTGGACTTGAACTTGCAGTAACGGTAGACTTGTAACAATGAATAATGACAGGCTTGCAGAAATTAAGAAATAAGTAGACTGTGCTTAAATAGAAGCAGATTAGATCTGCACAGTACATCAGAATATAGATCGGACTGGAGATTTAGCAGGCAATTATAAAGATGACTGGCAACTTGCGGTAATAAGGGAAAACCCAGACTGTAGTATAACAAAGCAGTTCATCAGACTTACTGGAATGGACTGAAGAATAACAGGCTTGTGATAAAGCAGAAAGCGCCAGGCTGTATTGCAGACTGTAGCATAAGGGATCCGGATTAAGCACTAAACTCAATGGACCGGACTGAAGAAATGTAATCTTAGAATGAAGCAGGGAACAGCTGCTGTAATAGAGGGCTGGATGTTTTAAAATTCATTCCAGCCCCTCTGCAGCGATGCTAGCGCATATGTACTAACATATGCGACTAGCATCACAATGTGGAGACAGAGCCCAACTCCCGTGATACCTGTGATGTGGTGTGCAGTGTGTCTCCATCACATACCCAGGCACCTCCTCCTCCCCCCTTGGCCGGAAGCCTAAGCAGGCTGTCTCTGGGGTTTCCTCCTCCCCCTGCAGCCAGAAGGACCTCAGGCTGCATTGCTAGAGGGAGGAGGATTTTACCTTTGGGGTCCAGGGCCAGGTTCCTGGAGCCTAGGAAAGTAACCCAGGGGGGTCGGCGCCTGCGAAGGTGGCGATATCCTGCCCAGCGAAGACGGGGTGGGTGGGTATAAGTAAAGTTGAAAATGTGGTAAAACCCCCGAAAACAGGGGTTTTGACAAATTTTTCCCTTAGTACATCCCGCCCAATGACTGAAGCAGGAACAGAATATTCACCAAACCAAACCAAAATTGAACCGGACTGAAGAAATGCAGACTTGGTGCCAGAGCTTCAAAAAGTGATAAAGTGGAGAGTGATAAAAAACCAGGCAATCAGCAGTTACCTGTCATTATTCAAACCCAGCCTGTAACATGGCAGGTAGGAGCTGATTGGCTGGCTTTTTATCACTTCACCCTCCACTTCATCACTTTCTAAATCTTCATACATCTGGCGCTTGGAATAAAGCTGGGAACAGCAGGCTGTAAATGCAGGAATGACCAGGGAAAACACAAGACTAAGTGGATTACAGGAGCTCAGGATGCAGCACCTAACGGACAGATGATACTGTAAGTGTCAGAACTATGAGTTTGTGAACCCGGCGTGTGTGAATTCTATGCAAGAGGGTGGAGACAGGCGAGAGACAGAGGTCAATCCCTGACCGGGAATTGAACCCAGACTTCAGCAGAGAGCCGTATCCTGACCACTGGATCACCAGCGAGTTGGTATTGGAAGCAGAATGATGGATGTATAGTTGTATTACTGAATTATACAAGGTATTAGTGTTCTATGGATGAGACAATATATAGATAGGACTGTACCGGATTGGATACTGGAAATAACTGGACTGGCTGGATACAGGATACGATTGACTAGGAATACTGGACCGGACGTCAGGAGGTGCACTGGTGGTAGAATCAGGTGGAGCACAGGTGCTGGATGCAGGTAACAGGGAATGGTTGCTGGTAACAGATGTTGGATACTGGTAACTGGCAGTCGATGCAGATAACTGACACTGGATGCTGGTAACTGGCAGTGGATGAAGGTAACTGGTAATAGATGCTGGTAACTGTCACTGGATGCTGGTAACTGGTAATGGATGCAGGCAACTGCCACAGGATACTGGTAACTGCCACTTGATGCTGGTAACTGGCAGTGGGTGCAGGTAAACATGAAAAAGGGAGATCAGTTATACACACTGGAGGCTCAGATACAAAGAGTATATATTTTTATATATATATGAATTATTTACAATAAATTGCTATAACTATTTTGCACAAGCGCTGTTTCTATCCTTTTTGTTTTTCTCAGATACAAAGGAACTGACAACCTTGGAGTCCCAGATCTCTCTATTTATACCTGGGTGATTGATAACTGAAGACAGGTGATTCTGAGAGACCCAGGCAGACACATGATTGGAGAGTTCATGGTCTGGTGATCAGATCCTGTGATGCCAGTACTCTAGGTAGGCCTGAATTGGAGAGTGGCCTAGTAGGCCGTAAAACACTGAAGCCTAACTCCTAACATACACAGGGAACAGTGGCTTTTAGTTCCGGATACTAAGTGCTGATTTGCAGGGGTTTATCAAGGGCTGCACCAGGGTTGTAATAATTACTTATAGAGGAATTCCATGACAGTTCAGATGGAGAGACGCTAACCACTGCTAGCAGGGAGCCAAGGTGTTACAGCTTTCAGATCCTGGGCTAGAGAAGTCTCACAGGTGTGTCATTAAGGAGAGCTGACCATAGTTTCACACACAGTGATTGCAGCCTATGTGCAGGCTGAATGAATCCAGGCAGAACACACTGAAAGATCATGTAGAAACTGGGAAACAGAAGAACAAACACCCAGGTTCGTGACCATAAGCCTTGTACTGGCGTCTGTCTGCAGTCAATGGACTAGATTTGAACCACCCAGTTCTCTCTAATTGGCTTGAGGACAACTAAGTTCCATAGGATGACTTCGGCAAGATTGTGGCATCTACAGACACTTTGGAATGGTAACTGAATCTTGTAAAAGAACACTGCACTGGTTCACTGCTGAAGACACGCCAAACCAAACAGAGGAAGCAAGAGACACCCGCCACATGGTCCAGACCGTGCCATGACACCTACTAATCTCTTCGTACACTATTTATTTAGTATATACAGTATCTCTTATATATTTGGCTACATGTGTCAATCATCCTGAGAGTGTGTGTATAACGCTGGACAGGGTCACACATGAAAGTCCACCCCCCACCCAGCCTTATACACACACACCTAGGACGCGAGGGCATGAGTATAGATTAGAAGAAAAAAGATTTCATTCAGCTAGTAGAAAGAATTTCTTTACGGTCAGAACAGTCAAACTCTGGAACTCTCTTCCCAGAGAGGTGGTAACGGCTGGCTCATTAAATGCGTTCAAGGCAAAGTTGGACAAACATTTACTGGAGAAAAACATCCATGGGTACAAATAAGAAATATAAATGGTCTTCAGCAATGGATATCTATACCAGGTTGAACTAGATGGACGCAAGTCTTTTTTCAGCCTTACCTACTATGTAACTATGTAACCACACATAATACACACACACATGTAGCCTAATATATAAGAGATAATACACACATATTGGCCCCTGCCTGCCTGCACTACACCCCCCGCAATACCACACACCTATAATACTCACAGACACATGTAGCTCAGCCAGCGTCGATGGGGGCGGAAGGGAGTGCAGTGAATAAATTAAGTCTGCGCAGCTGCAGATCTGAGATGCTGACATAGCAGCCTCTGGCAGCCAGAGGGAGCAGCTCTGCCTCCTCTCATGCTGACCTCGAGTCGCAGACAGAGTCACATGGTCACAGCCTGAGAGGAGAGAAGCATGATGCAGCTGTGACTCGGCAGAGCTGCCTCCTCCTTTATAGTAAAGCTCTGGCCTGGCTGTAGCTCCTCTCAGGGAATTCCAATCTGCCGTTGGCCGGGTGAAGCAAGACTGCC
This sequence comes from Crinia signifera, assembly GCF_055691185.1. Taxonomy (NCBI): domain Eukaryota; kingdom Metazoa; phylum Chordata; class Amphibia; order Anura; family Myobatrachidae; genus Crinia; species Crinia signifera. The sequence continues at coordinate 98,088,179 of NC_139217.1, forward strand.
CTGTGAGTGTCAGGCGCCACAGGTATGTCACATGTGGGAGGGGGATGCCAGCAAGTCTGGGGAAGGAGGGGGAGAGGAGGTTGTCTATAATAACTTAGGGGGGGGGGTGCACAAGGCAGCAGCAACCCGCTCCCCCCCCCCCCCGGCCTGCACACCCCATCGTCCTGCACACCTACCCCTGGCACACACACACCACCCCCCCCCCTGCCTGCACACAGCAGCAGCAGCAACCCGCTTCCCCCCCCCCGGCCTGCACACCCACCGTCCTGCACACCCACCCCTGGCACACACACACACCCCCGCCTGCACACAGCAGCAAGGTCACCGGGCAGATACACACAGGTGTAATCATTACTCACTGACACACTTCCCAGGTCACCAGGCAAACACACAGGTGTACTCATTACTCACTGACACACTTCCCAGGTCACAGCGCAGACACACAGGTGTAATTACTCATGGACACTTCCCAAGTTACAGCGCAGACACACAGGTGTACTCATTACTCACTGACACACTTCCCAGATCACCTCGCAGACACACACAGGTGTACTTATTACTCACTGACACACTTCCCTCTTCACTGTGCAGACACACAGGTGTGCTCATTACTCACTGACACACTTCCCTCATCACTGCGCAGGCACACAGGTGTACTCATTACTCACTGACACTTCCCAGGTCACCACGCAGACACACAGGTGTACTCATTACTCACTGACACACTTTCCTCATCACTGCGCAGGCACACAGGTGTACTCATTACTCACTGACACTTCCCAGGTCACCATGCAGACACACAGGTGTACTCATTACTCACTGACACACTTCCCACGTCACCACGCAGACACACAAGTGTACTCATTACTCACTGACACTTCCCAGGTCAACATGCAGACACACAGGTTTACACATTACTCACTGACACACTTCCCAGGTCAACACGCAGACACACAGGTGTACTCATTACTCACTGATACACTTCCCAGGTCAACACGCAGACACACACCCAAAATCCCTAACCCAACACACCCCTTCCTGCCAACACCATCCGCCCCACCCAAAATTAAACACATTCATCCACAAATAACAAACATAATTCACATTAAAATATATTTATAATTTTAATGGGGCGTAGCCCCTTACGACGGTGTGAAGAGCGCCCGTTGGGCGCGATGAAACACCTAGTATATATATATATATATATATATATATATATAGAAGAAGACCAGGGGCTTGTGGTGGGGCTCCCCGAAATAAGGCGGCACTCACGGAATTTGATTTAAAGATATCAATGTATTGGGGGTGACAAAGTTACGTCATTCGTCAACGTTTCAAGGTCACGCAGGACCTTTTCATCAGGACGTGCAGGGGTGCATAAAGTGCTGTGCATGCACCCCTGCACGTCCTGATGAAAAGGTCCTGCATGACCTTGAAACGTTGACGAATGACGTAACTTTGTCACCCCCAATACATCGATATCTTTAAATCAAATTCCGTGAGTGCCGCCTTATTTCGGGGAGCCCCACCACAAGCTCCTGGTCTTCTTCTAAATTAACTGCGGAGGAAGGCACCGCGTTGTATCATCTATCGTCCGGAGTGCCGAACAAATCTCCTACTATATATATATATATATATATGTAAGATTTTTCACAGGTGTGCTGCTCTGGTTTTTCAGGCTTATGCTGATTTATGCACCTATAGCAATAGGGTACCTCAATAAACAGAGAAGACTTGATGATGGCTCTGAATTCTATTATCATGTAGTATTTAAATCTGGTTACTGCTGTCACTCAATGTGCTCCTACTAACCTGCTCCTTTCGTGCACCTGACTTAAGGAACTGAGGGTGACATTCTATGGAGTGAGATAAATGCGCATGTTTTTATATCGCACCACATCGCACTTTTGAAAATCGCAAGATTGGCCCGTTTTTCGCATATTTAATGAGATGCGAAAAACGGGCCAAATAGGTGCGATTTGGTGCGATTTCTTTAGTCCTAAAAATGTGCGATTTTCAGGTCTGAAAATCACACGTTTGCAGGAAATCGCAATTTAAAAAAAAAAAAAAAAAACAGCGCGGGGTCCCCCGCCAGAGCATAACCAGCCCCGGGCTCATTGAGCCGGTGCTGGTGACATAAAATCAGGGTCCCCGACAAATAGGGGTCCCCTTGATTTAATGAAACCAGCACCAGGCTCAAGGTCCGGCGCTGGTTCCTGAAATACGGGGGGGGACAAAATGACTAGGGGTCCCCCGTATTTTAAGAACCAGCACCAGACCCAACCAGCCAGCAGGGTAATGCCACAGCCGGGGGACACTTATTATATAAGGTCCCGCGGCCAAAGCATTATCCCCCTGGCTGGTCAGCATGGGCAGGGGTCCTGGGGAAGTGGGGACCCTCCCAATGAAGGGGTCCCCCCCCTCCAGGACTTACCAGCCCATGCTGAAAGTCCGGGGATGTCCCAGATGCCCCTGGGCGGTGGGCATCGGGCTGATGCAAAGTGTAAAAAAAAGATTAAAAACTATTGTTTTCTACTGTAGAACTATGAGTCCCAGCAAGCCTACCCCGCATGCTGGGACTTGGAGAATCACAAGTCCCAGCATGCGGGGCATTAAAGGGCCCGCTGGCACTTGTAGTTCTACAGTACAAAAAATAGTTAAATAAAACACACTGACACCCTGAAAAATAAAAGTTTAATACACACATAACACACACACTGATACTTACCTACCTTGAGCCCGTAGGTCGGTCCCTGGATCCTGGGTCCGGGGCTCCTGGCCTTGGTCCTGTTCCGGGGCTTGTCCAGGGTCCTGGGCTCCAGGGCTGATGTCTCCGGGGTCCAGGATCCGAAGTAGTCCAAAAGGGGTTCCTAAGGAAGGAAATCCTACTCACCTGGTCCCCGGCGACGACCTCGGCATCTTCTCCGGCAGACGCGCTGCTCCCGGCTGGTACCCGCTCACGGACTGGAGAGGCGCATCTTCCGCGCCTTTCCTCCGAATGATTCTATTGGCCGCCTAGCGGCCAATCAGGAGCCGACTTTCTCGCCTTCATTGGGGGGGGTCCCCACTTCCCCAGGACCCCTGCCCATGCTGACCAGCCAGGGGGATAATGCTTTGGCCGCGGGACCTTATATAATAAGTGTCCCCCGGCTGTGGCATTACCCTGCTGGCTGGTTGGGTCTGGTGCTGGTTCTTAAAATACGGGGCACCTCTAGTCATTTTGTCCCCCGTATTTCGGGAACCAGCGCCGGACCTTGAGCCTGGTGCTGGTTTCATTAAATCAAGGGGACCCCTATTTGTCGGGGACCCTGATTTTATGTCACCAGCACCGGCTCAATGAGCCTGGAGCTGGTTATGCTCTGGCGGGGGACCCCGCGCTGGTTTTTATTTTATTTTAACTGTTTAAACTTTTTTTTACACCAGAACCCTGCACAGATCATTGCGATCTGTGCAGGGTTCTGGCTAATTCGCCCATCAGAACCTGGTCTGATTTTTGGGCGAATTATAGACACAGTTTATACAAATCGCATACCATTAAATATGTGATTTGTATACTTTTTAATGTGAAAACATCTGGATGCGATGTGCTGCGAAAAGCAGCCATCGCATTTCCAGTGTGTCCAACTTGTTGGCCAAAATCGCACTTTTTTTACATTTTTGCACCTCATTAAATATGCAAAAATGGAAAAAAATGCGATTTTGGACGTTTTTGCAAAATAAATCGCCAAAGTCAAATTATCTCACTCCATAGAATGTCACCCTGAGCATCTGCCACTATATTAAAGACTTTTCACAGGGACAGCAAGGTTAGGGGTATCATACAGGCTTATATACAGTAAAGTCTATGAACTTGTGAATTTTGAACTGCCATTTTATTCTAAGTGCCATTTTTAAATAAGTGCAGAGTTATATCCAAGAAGGAGTGGTGTGTTTAGTAGACTTTTGCTGAAGGTGGGAGTGGTTATCTGCTCAGACTTTTGCTGAAGGTGGGAGTGGTTATCTGCTCAGACTTTTGCTGAAGGTGGGAGTGGTTATCTGCTCAGACTTTTGCTGAAGGTGGGAGTGGTTATCTGCTCAGGTGGGTAGCTGATTAGTAGCAGCAGTATAAGAACAGCAGGGGGCAAGTGAATGTAATGAACTTGTGAATTTTGAACTGCCATTTTATTCTAAGTGCCATTTTTAAATAAGTGCAGAGTTATATCCAAGAAGGAGTGGTGTGTTTAGTAGGTGATTTGTGGGATTAACCTGAGGGGATTGTATATTTTGTGTGTTTAAACTGTGTTTTTTTTATTTTATTTTTTGCTCAGACTTTTGCTGAAGGTGGGAGTGGTTATCTGCTCAGGTGGGTAGCTGATTAGTAGCAGCAGTATAAGAACAGCAGGGGGCAAGTGAATGTAATGAACTTGTGAATTTTGAACTGCCATTTTATTCTAAGTGCCATTTTTAAATAAGTGCAGAGTTATATCCAAGAAGGAGTGGTGTGTTTAGTAGGTGATTTGTGGGATTAACCTGAGGGGATTGTATATTTTGTGTGTTTAAACTGTGTTTTTTTTATTTTATTTTTTGCTCAGACTTTTGCTGAAGGTGGGAGTGGTTATCTGCTCAGGTGGGTAGCTGATTAGTAGCAGCAGTATAAGAACAGCAGGGGGCAAGTGAATGTAATGAACTTGTGAATTTTGAACTGCCATTTTATTCTAAGTGCCATTTTTAAATAAGTGCAGAGTTATATCCAAGAAGGAGTGGTGTGTTTAGTAGGTGATTTGTGGGATTAACCTGAGGGGATTGTATATTTTGTGTGTTTAAACTGTGTTTTTTTTATTTTATTTTTTGCTCAGACTTTTGCTGAAGGTGGGAGTGGTTATCTGCTCAGGTGGGTAGCTGATTAGTAGCAGCAGTATAAGAACAGCAGGGGGCAAGTGAATGTAATGAACTTGTGAATTTTGAACTGCCATTTTATTCTAAGTGCCATTTTTAAATAAGTGCAGAGTTATATCCAAGAAGGAGTGGTGTGTTTAGTAGGTGATTTGTGGGATTAACCTGAGGGGATTGTATATTTTGTGTGTTTAAACTGTGTTTTTTTTATTTTATTTTTTGCTCAGACTTTTGCTGAAGGTGGGAGTGGTTATCTGCTCAGGTGGGTAGCTGATTAGTAGCAGCAGTATAAGAACAGCAGGGGGCAAGTGAATGTAATGAACTTGTGAATTTTGAACTGCCATTTTATTCTAAGTGCCATTTTTAAATAAGTGCAGAGTTATATCCAAGAAGGAGTGGTGTGTTTAGTAGGTGATTTGTGGGATTAACCTGAGGGGATTGTATATTTTGTGTGTTTAAACTGTGTTTTTTTTATTTTATTTTTTGCTCAGACTTTTGCTGAAGGTGGGAGTGGTTATCTGCTCAGGTGGGTAGCTGATTAGTAGCAGCAGTATAAGAACAGCAGGGGGCAAGTGAATGTAATGAACTTGTGAATTTTGAACTGCCATTTTATTCTAAGTGCCATTTTTAAATAAGTGCAGAGTTATATCCAAGAAGGAGTGGTGTGTTTAGTAGGTGATTTGTGGGATTAACCTGAGGGGATTGTATATTTTGTGTGTTTAAACTGTGTTTTTTTTATTTTATTTTTTGCTCAGACTTTTGCTGAAGGTGGGAGTGGTTATCTGCTCAGGTGGGTAGCTGATTAGTAGCAGCAGTATAAGAACAGCAGGGGGCAAGTGAATGTAATGAACTTGTGAATTTTGAACTGCCATTTTATTCTAAGTGCCATTTTTAAATAAGTGCAGAGTTATATCCAAGAAGGAGTGGTGTGTTTAGTAGGTGATTTGTGGGATTAACCTGAGGGGATTGTATATTTTGTGTGTTTAAACTGTGTTTTTTTTATTTTATTTTTTGCTCAGACTTTTGCTGAAGGTGGGAGTGGTTATCTGCTCAGGTGGGTAGCTGATTAGTAGCAGCAGTATAAGAACAGCAGGGGGCAAGTGAATGTAATGAACTTGTGAATTTTGAACTGCCATTTTATTCTAAGTGCCATTTTTAAATAAGTGCAGAGTTATATCCAAGAAGGAGTGGTGTGTTTAGTAGGTGATTTGTGGGATTAACCTGAGGGGATTGTATATTTTGTGTGTTTAAACTGTGTTTTTTTTATTTTATTTTTTGCTCAGACTTTTGCTGAAGGTGGGAGTGGTTATCTGCTCAGGTGGGTAGCTGATTAGTAGCAGCAGTATAAGAACAGCAGGGGGCAAGTGAATGTAATGAACTTGTGAATTTTGAACTGCCATTTTATTCTAAGTGCCATTTTTAAATAAGTGCAGAGTTATATCCAAGAAGGAGTGGTGTGTTTAGTAGGTGATTTGTGGGATTAACCTGAGGGGATTGTATATTTTGTGTGTTTAAACTGTGTTTTTTTTATTTTATTTTTTGCTCAGACTTTTGCTGAAGGTGGGAGTGGTTATCTGCTCAGGTGGGTAGCTGATTAGTAGCAGCAGTATAAGAACAGCAGGGGGCAAGTGAATGTAATGAACTTGTGAATTTTGAACTGCCATTTTTAAATAAGTGCAGAGTTATATCCAAGAAGGAGTGGTGTGTTTAGTAGGTGATTTGTGGGATTAACCTGAGGGGATTGTATATTTTGTGTGTTTAAACTGTGTTTTTTTTATTTTATTTTTTGCTCAGACTTTTGCTGAAGGTGGGAGTGGTTATCTGCTCAGGTGGGTAGCTGATTAGTAGCAGCAGTATAAGAACAGCAGGGGGCAAGTGAATGTAATGAACTTGTGAATTTTGAACTGCCATTTTATTCTAAGTGCCATTTTTAAATAAGTGCAGAGTTATATCCAAGAAGGAGTGGTGTGTTTAGTAGGTGATTTGTGGGATTAACCTGAGGGGATTGTATATTTTGTGTGTTTAAACTGTGTTTTTTTATTTTATTTTTTGCTCAGACTTTTGCTGAAGGTGGGAGTGGTTATCTGCTCAGGTGGGTAGCTGATTAGTAGCAGCAGTATAAGAACAGCAGGGGGCAAGTGAATGTAATGAACTTGTGAATTTTGAACTGCCATTTTATTCTAAGTGCCATTTTTAAATAAGTGCAGAGTTATATCCAAGAAGGAGTGGTGTGTTTAGTAGGTGATTTGTGG